>NW_023270464.1:17742005-17823166 GCF_011800145.1 Mirounga leonina
CTTCCTTCCTTCCTTCCTTCCTTCCTTCCTTCCTTCCTTCCTTCCTTCCTTCCTTCCTTCCTTCCTTCCCTCTTCTCTCTCTCTCAACCCCCCTTTCCTTCCTCCTTCTATTTGCCAAGGATATTTTTCCCTCTTCCTGCAAACCTTATATTTTGAAACTAGAATCATCACATCAAGTATAATATAATATAATTTCAGGCAAAAGGAAAGAAACTTAACACCTTCATTAACACATGTAGCCTTAACATGGATAAGTGTGCAATTTCTACTAGGTATTTTGCAATATGAAAGTAGCTCAAAGACCCCATAATTTCCTTTGTCAATGCCAAGGGGCAAAGGAACCCAAGATGGAAACCATGAATCTCTCCTCCTCATTTTCCAGATGAGGAAAGTTTCAAGAACCCCTCAAATGAACACAAATTATCTAGGAGGGCTCATGAGTACTAAGTACACAGGATGGGCCGACAACCTCGGAGAATGATTAGAGACCATGATGGCACTTTGGAATCATTTGAGGAGCTTTAAAAGGTACCAACATCTGGATCCAGAGATTCTGATTGGTCTGGTGTGGGGCCAGGGCATCGGATTCTCATGTGCAGCTGAGGTTAAAGAGATCACACTTGTTTTCAAGCATTGGGAGTAATCAGTTATAGGGATCTTCTACTGAAGAGCGCTAGTGTTCCCACCTCCCCCCCTGAATTCACTTTGCTAAGAGAAAAAGGACCTTAATTCAGAAATGAAGAGAGATCAGCTGGGCTTTCAAAGGGTGGAAATCCTACTGGCTTATAAAAGCCACACTAAAGACTTTTGCAGAGATCTCATAAACAGTATGTAATTGCAGACAGAAGCGTGCCTGAGGCTAAGAGGGATAGAATAAGGATAATAAATTGACATTGGAAAAGGGGTAAGCATCTCCAGAGGTCAACTTCCTCATCTGCAAGAGGAGTCTTAAGAAATATGGGTCTTGCTAGATGAGAAGCATGTAATATAATAGGAAATGAGGGAGACTGGGCACCCCTGAAGGAGGACAGCTTACCATATCATTGCAAGAATAAGGACCCAGTGCTGGAAGACTGCCTAATTTTTAAAGGTAAGCCCCAAATTCAAATCTTTATGTGAAATCTCTTGAATTTTACATTTTGGCAACACATTCAAAAGTTTTAAATCTACTTCTGTGGATGGTATTAGTTGGTAGCACTCAGCCTATGAACGGCAGCAGTTCATAATTTCTGACCCACATTATTTCTAAGTTGCATCTCTAACTTCCTAAGAACACTTAATCGGGGCGGATCTGTATGAAAGTTGCATCAACCATGACAAACCCTGGAAAGCCCATTTGGGTAGTCATTGTTCTTTTATAGTTGAAAAGTTCATTTTTATCTTGGTCCTTGTTGGCCCCAGCTACTGCAGTCTGTTTGCTGGTAAGTGCCCACAAACAGGGAGACCAGGAGTTGCTTGATCTCTTCTGGGTCTTAACATCTCCCTACTCTGAAGTGGGGACAACAGCTGAAAACTGTGAGCAAAAGCTTTGGATGTGCATGAGCAGCATGCTTTCTGCAAGCTGTGACAGACGCTCCTGGGGATGAGAGAACACCCAGCAATCAGTGCAGGGTCCTCTCCCCAGAGCTGAAGTCAGAAGATTATTTCAATAGGTGAAACTGCTTGTTATTGAACCTAAGTGCAAAACTAGATTCCCCCTTGCCCTTTCCCAGCTGGATTAGGCTTCTAAAAATACCTCCAACAGCAGCATACTCTATTTGACGGGTTTGACAAGTTACAGTCATCGAAGTCCGTCCCTGCTGCTCAACCAAGAGGAGTCTGTCCCTGGTCAAAGTTTCATTTTCTTGAAATCTGTCACCTTCCCCAGGTCAACAGAGAACTGATGCATATTTTTTAATAAAGATTTTATTTATTTATTTGAGAGAGAGAGAGAGAGCACAAGAGGGGGGAGCGGGAGAGGGAGAAGCAGACTCCCTGCTCAGCAGGGAGCCCGATGCGGGACTCGATCCTGGGACTCCAGGATCATGACCTGAGCCGAAGGCAGTCGCTTAACCAACTGAGCCACCCAGGTGCCCCGAACTCATACATATTTTGTTCAATGTAAGAGCAAATGCTTAGCCATCCAGTCTGACATAACAGTGGTATCTACCAGAGAACCTTCCTCTATTTATGATCTGGGCTTTAGTACAGAGGGACTCCCTCTACATTTCAGTCCTTAAGCAGATCTGTGGAGAACATTGTTTTCTAGCTGTTGGGGAAGCCTGAAGGTGCATTCCCCAAAAGCTTGTGGGGCGTATTTATTTGTACAACACTTCTGGGAAACACTTGAATAGAAGGATCCAGATTCTTTAGGAGGTTTATATTGTGTAATATTCAGTGAAATAGTACATAAAATAAATTACACACTATTATCTAATCTATTAAGATTTCAGTGGGTTTCTTTCCATTCCTTAAAATTGACAATGAAGGGGGGAAATAGGAGGGGGAGACGAACCATGAGAGACTATGGACTTCGAGAAACAGAGGGTTTTAGAGGGGAGGGGGGTGGAGGGATGGGTTAGCCCAGTGATGGGAATTAAGGAGGGCATGTATTGCATGGAGCACTGGGTGTTACATGCAAACAATGAATCATTGAACACTACATCAAAAACTAATGATGTACTGTGTGGTGACTAACATAACATAATAAAAAAAATTGACAGTCTCTGGGTGCTAGCATGACTATAGATGAATTTTAAATGCTTTATGCTTTTCTGTATTTACCAAACAACCCACAAGCAATTTGAGTTTATTAACACACTTCTTAAAAGTTTGTAATAGTTCATATTAAGTATAATTTTTAGTTTTGTGTGAAAGTTTGGGGTGAAATGTTCATAGAATTTTAAAATTAAATGCTATTTTACTCTTAGGATAATATAGTTAGTAACTTCTGATAGCAATGGATATCTTATTCTTTAAATTACGTAAAATTGCTTTAAGTCATGGGGATCAGTTCTGCAAATAACTGAACAGATCTTTCTAAATATTTATACCCATTTGCTCTGGTAGTTTCACTTCTGAGAAACTTTAAGCAATGTTAAATATAGGAAACATTTATGCATGAAGATTTCGGTGTTATTTATTAAAAATGGAAACAACTTAAATCTTTAAGGGCACTTTAAAGTGTGTCTAAAGTAAAAATGCGAAGTCATTAAAGACACTACAAAAATTTTAGTAAAGTGGAAAATGTTTGTTTTAATGTTAAAAGCAGAAACCTGGTGGGGCGCCTGGGTGGCTCAGTTGGTTAAGCGACTGCCTTCAGCTCAGGTCATGATCCCAGGGTCCTGGGATCGAGTCCCGCATCGGGCTCCCTGCTCTGCGGGGAGCCTGCTTCTCCCTCTCCCACTCCTCCTGCTTGTGTTCCCTCTCTCGCTGTGTCTCTCTCTGTCAAATAAATAAAATCTTTAAAAAATAAAAATAAATTAAAAAAAAAAGCAGAAACCTGGAAAACAATTGCATCTATGGTATAATCACATGGAGATTAGAAATAGTATTTACTAACCTGATGGACCCTTACCCAAAGTACTGGACATACTGTAGCACTGAATAAATGTTAGCCCTTGGTTTTCGATACAGGTGTGCCTGTGTATACTAAAAAGACTAAAGGCAGGGTTAGCCAATAATTCTTTTATTTTGGTGGTGTTATGGTTGATTTGCAGGAGGGGTTTCTGTTTTTCTGTATTTTCAGAACACAATAATGAACCAATATTCCTTTAAAATATGAGGAGACAAAGTTACATAAACAAAAAGAAAATAAAGTTCATTCCATGTTTGAATTCCCCACTAAATCAACACAGCAACAGAGGGGAGGGAGAATCTTGTGATGCTCAAGTACGCCCAGCTGATCCAGCTACTGGGTTGATAGGGTGGTAGCAATGTCCACAAGGCAAAGCTTAGAAAGTTCAGTAAAGATAAAACACATGTGGAAAGACTGAACCTCCTAGGAGACTGAGAAAGGAGCCATCTGAAACACAGCTTAAGGACAGATCAGAGGAACATTCTAAGGGCTTGCCTCAGCTTTTAGAAGTGGTTGGATGCAGAGTAGGGACCTGCCTAGATGGATAATTATAGACTTCTTCGGTTTCAGGGGTGCCTGATGTATTTTTAGCTCAATCAAACAAAAGCCATCAGGTGTCAACTCCATGTCCTGTAGGATTCACCCTAATCCAACACCTAGTAAATGGCCTCTGGTAGCTCTGCTGGGCACCGCACAGGGATGAGCTGAGAGAAGAGGTGGTCATGGTGAGTGAGAGCCTAATACTTATGCGGGAAGATGGATTTTTTAGAAGAAATGTCAACTTAGTGTTCTGGGGGAGGGGGTCTTCCTGCTGTGGCTTCTAATCCTCCTAGGGCTTCCCATTTCCTGCAGTGTTTCTATCCCCAGGTGCATGTGTACATAAACTACCTGTCTGGGAGCCTAGTACTTGGTAAAAAGCTTTCTCATTTTCATCATTTTGATGGGCATGTTCCATTAAATGATCTATTCCCACTGGGTGATAGAAGGCATCAAGGGTGAGTCTACTTTAAAAGGGTTCTTGGCACAGGCTTTGAGCCAAACAAAATATGTTGGGAGCTGTCTGCTATGTGATGGCCAGAGATGGGGGTCTTCTCACTACATATCCTTTTCTGCATTGGATGTAAAGACAGGTACTCGTGTGGGGAAGGGCAGGTGGCAGGAGGTATCTACCATCCATCCAGTTACTGGTGCAACCTCCTGGAAGGATTTGCTCTCTCCAGGTATATGAAGGATGCATTTTTTTTTTTTTTTTTGTACTGGGGCTGCTGGACGTGTGTACTGCTCTGCTTTTCCTTTCTGTATAGCTTTAGGTGGTGTCCTCTGAACAAAGGCAGAGTCAGTTTCTCACTCTGTTGTCTTTATTTTCACTTGGATTCAGGGCTGAGGAACTAATTTCCTGCCTTGTTGCACGCAGAACCCAGAGGCAGTTTAACCTTTGATGACTGAGTTAAACTCTCAAATAGGCTGAACAATCATTAGGATTTAAATTAAGGATTAAACACTCCACAAGGCTCCCAGTGTGAGTGCATTCTGAGCATAGGCTGCTTCTCACTGTGGTGGTGAAGAATGTGAGTTCAGTCTCTGGAGGCTCAGCTTGGGCTGGCAAACACAGATTTAATTCCTGAACTTGAAGTGTAAATTCCTTGCTCTTCTCATAAAATCCAGGTAATTCTATAGTACCTGTGTGACAATTAGCTCAGAAGTTTTGGTGGATATTTGAAAAATCAGATCTCTACCTTGAACACCTCCAAGGTTGGTCTACTGTTATTCTACTTGACATGCTATGGTTCTGGTTTTTATCTTTGCTACTAACTTGCTGTGTGAGGTTGGGCCAGTCACTCAGCTTTCCTGGGCTTGTAAGATGAAACAGTTGGAGGAATAGTTTAGTTCAAAATTTGATTCTATTTTAGGCAGGGGCATCAGAGCTCCCACTTCTTGTGTGTGTTTTCATGGAATCTTAACCTTCAATGCCCCCATCTAACTCACTACTGTATAAGATATACAGATAAAGATATACAGGTAAAATGTCAGAAGAGCAAACTTTTTTTGAACTTCTGCCATATGGGCAAAACTTTAGAAACTTGAAAATATGCCACAATCTCTGCCTTTAGGAACTCTATTCTTCAGGACACTGATTCTATAGTAAATAAATTTGGGGGGAGGGGGAAGATGCTTGGAGTTCAGTAAGTTTGGTTAATACTGCATACTTTATCACCCTCTTAAAAATGTGCAGTGAACACCAGCTGTATGGTCTGAAACCTCCTGCTTAACTTAACCAGATTTTTCCAAACTATTCTATTCTGATGATCATTTTTATCTGCTTGGCTCACAACTACCTTGCCCCACTAAACTCCCTTTTCCAGAGCAGAGACCATTTAGCAGCCATTTTGGATAATTTGACTCACTGCCTAGCAACAGCGATTAGACAAGAGATAGGTTCCTCACCCATACTGAGCCAATCAGCTCCAGTTGTCCACCCCTTCACCCGCAAAGTAGCAAAGCACAACAGTCTGTAGAGGAAGCACAAACAGAGCAGATAAGCAAAGAAAACTGGAGGTGAGAGAGCAACTACATGGCATCCCTGATCTGGTTCATTCCTTGGGCTCAGCTGAGTGTGGGTTCCTGGGATACTTCAGAAAAGTTTCTGCTTTTCTGTTCACCACCACTAGTGGTTTCTATAACGTGAAGGAAAAAAAAAAATCTTTTTTTTTTTTTTTGGAAGAATGCCTAATAGCATTTCCTTGAATCTGCAGAATAGTTTGTGATAATTCCTTCCAGAGTATCTTGGTTGCTGGTGAAAGGCTGAGCCAGGGAGTGTCCTAGAAGTAAGATCAGCATTAGGGCAGAACTTAGCATTTAGCTGGTTGGGGTCTTTTTTTTTTTTTTTTTTTAAAGATTTTATTTATTTATTTGAGAGAGAGAATGAGATAGAGAGAGCATGAGAGGGGGGAGGGTCAGAGGGAGAAGCAGACTCCCCACCGAGCAGGGAGCCCAATGTGGGACTTGATCCCGGGACTCCAGGATCATGACCTGAGCCGAAGGCAGCCGCTTAACCAACTGAGCCACCCAGGCGCCCTAGCTGGTTGGGGTCTTGATAAAGTGGGTATGGTGGTTCAAAAGCCTAAAAAGGCAGAATTGTGATAGAAACCATAGTGGCCACTTTGACATGCAAATTGCTACTCTTCTGAAGGATACCAGGGGCTTAGAAGTGTGTTAGTCATGTTTATGAGTGAGGAGATCTAGATAAAATGAATCTACAAATAAGTGTGTACTTTGCAACCAAGAAAGTGCTAAAAGTACAAGGTTGTAGAAGGTGGTGAGGTTGGAAGAAGGTGGTGAATTTTAGTTATTGAATGGAAATTAATAGGGCTGATTTGAAAAGTAGAAAAAGATGTACTTAATGTTAATAAAGCTTATTTAGCCCAATATGTCCAAAATATGATTTCAACATGTAATCAATATAAAATATTAAAATGTTAGGAAAATAAGAATGAAATAAGTCTTTGAAATCCAGATTATATTTTACATTTACAGCCCATTTCAATTTGAACTAGCTACCTGCCAAGTGCTCTTCTTCTTCTTCTTCTTCTTTTTTTTTTTTTTTTTTTTTTGGAATAGCTTGAGAAGAATAGATATCAGCCCTTTAAATGTTGGGTAGATTTTCACCTGTGAGGCCATCTGGTCCTGGACTTCTGTTTGTTGGGAGGTTTTGATTACTGATTCAGTTGCTTTGCTAGTGATTTGTCTGTTCAAATTTTCTATTTCTTTTTGATTTGGTTTTGGAAGGTTATATGTTTCTAGGAATTTATCCACTTCTTCTCAATTGTCCAATTTGTTGGCATATAATTTCTTGTACTATTCCCTTACAGTCTGTTCTATTTCTGTGGTGTTGGTGTTATTTCTGCTCTTAGTTCTGATTTTATTTATGTGATTTTTCCTCCCTCCCTCCCCCCCCTTTTTTTAGTCTGGCTGAAGTTTTATCAGTTTTGATCTTTTCAAAGACCCAGGTCCTGGTTTCATTGATCTGGTTTGTTTTTGTTTTTGCTTCTATTTCTGCTCTAATATTTATTTCCTACCTTCTGGCCTGAGGCTTTGTTCTTTTTTTAGCTTCTTTAGGTGTAAGATTAGGTTGAGATTTTTTTCTTCTTGAGGTAGACCTGTATTTCTCTACTATTCCCTCTTAGAACAGCTTTTACTGCATCCCAAAGATTTTTGACATTGTGTTTTCATTTTCATTTGTCTCCTTGTGTTTATTTCCTCTTTGATGTCTTGGTTGACCCATTCATTGTTTAGTCCATGTATTTGTATTCTTCCCAGATTTTTTTCCTTGTGAATGATTTATTTCATACCATTGTAATAAAAAAATGCATGGTAGTATTTCAGTCTTTTTGAATTTGTTGACTTGTTTTGTGGCTTAACATGTGATCTAGAGAATATTCCATGTGCACTTGAAGAGAATGTGTATTCCACGGTGTTTTGGATGGAATGTTCTGAATATATATCTATTAGAACCATCTGGTTCAACGTATCATTCAAAGCCACTGTTTCTTTGTTGATTTTTTTTCTATCTGGATTATATATTGGTGTAAGTATACATTGATGTACAGACCTCTACTATTGTGTTACTATTGATTTCTTCCTTCATGTCTGTTAATAATTGTTTCATGTATTTAGGTACTCCCATGTTGGGTGCATAAATATTTACCATTGTTATACCTTGTTGGGTTGTTCCCTTTATGTAGTGTTCTCCTCATCTTTTGTTATGGTCTTCACTTCATTTTAACTGGTCTAACTGCAGGCCTCGTCACATGGATATACCTCGTCACATGGATATACCTCGATAATAGCCACATCAATATAAGTATTGCTACCCCAGCTTTCTTTTTGCTTCCATTTGCATGATAAATCCTTCTCCAGCCCTTCACTTGCAGTTTGAACGTGTTTTGGGGTCTGAAGTGAGTTTCTTGTAGGCAGCATATGGATGGGTCTTGCTTTTATATCCATCAGTCACCCTGTGCCTTTTGATTGGAGCATTTAGTCCATTTACATTCAAAGCAATTATTCATAGGTATGTACTTATTGCCATTTTGCCATTTTTATGGTTCTGTAGTTTTTATTCTTTCTTTCCTATGTTTGATGGCTTTCTTTAGTAATATTTTTGGATTCCTTTCTCTTTATTTGCATATCAATGGTTTTTGATTTGTGGTTACCATTAGGTTGATATATAATAGCCTATACATATAGAAGTCTATATTAAGTTGATGGTTGCTTAAGTTTGAACCCATTCTAAAAGCACTAAATATTTACTCACCCACAACATTTTTGTATATAATGTCATACTTTACATGTTTTTGTGAATCACTTGACAAAATTTTATAGATCTAATTGATTTTACTGCTTTTGTGTCTTAGCCTCCGTACTGAATTCATAAGTGATTGATCTACTTTCATTATGTTTGATTTTACCTGAACTTGCCTAATTTCCTTACTCCTGATTATGGACTTCTTTCCATTCAAAGAATTCTCTAACTTTTCTCATAAGGCTGGTTTTGTGGTGATGAACTCATTTAACTTTTGTTTGGAAAACTTTCTGTCTCCTTCTATTCTGAGGGACAACATTGCTAAGCAGAGTATTCTTGTCTATTTTTTTCCTTTTAGCACTTTGAACATATCATGCTACTCCCTTCTGGTTTGCAAAGTTTCTGCTAAAAAACCTGATGACCTCATGGGGTTCCCTTACATGTAATTTTTCTCTTGCTGCTTTTAAAATTCTCTTTATCACTGCTTCTTGCCATTTTAATTATTATGTGTCTTGGTGTGGACCTCTTTGGGTTCATTTTGTTAGGGAAATCTCTGCCTCCTGGATCTGGATTTCTGTTTCCTTCCCCAGAGTCAGGAAGTTTTCAGCTATTTCTTCAAATAAAATTTCTGCCTCCTTTTTTTCTCTCTTCTCCTTCTGGGATCCCTATAACATGAATGTTATTATGCTTCATGATGTTGCTGATTTCCTTTGACCTATTTTTTTAACCTATTCTTTTTTAAATTGCTGCTCAGCTTGGTTACTTTCCATTACTGTGACTTCCAGCTCACTGATCCATTCTGCTTCCTCTAGTCTACTGTTGATTCTTTGTAGTATATTTTTAATTTCAGCTATTGAGTTTTTCATATCTGATTGGCTCTTTTTTATATTTTCTCTTTGTTGAAGGAGCATGGAGATTTTTCTGCTCTTAAATTCAAGTATTTTTATGACCATTACTTTGAATTTTCTATCAGGCATATTTTTTATCTGTTTTATTTGGATCTCTTGCTATGCTTCTGTTCTTTTATTTGGGATGATTCCTCTGTCTGCTCATTTTGTCTAAGTCTTTGTGTCTATATCTATGTATCAGGAAAGTCAGCTATGTATCCAGCTGTTGAAAGCAGTGGCTTATGAAGAGGAGGTCCTGTAGTGCCCTGCAGTGCAATGTCCCCTGTTAACCAGAATCTAGTGCTTCAGGGGTGTCTCCTGCGTGTGCCCCCTACCCTTGTGATTTTGTTGGGGGAATCTGTTTGCTTTCAGTCATCTTCAATGGCCCACTCTGCCTATTGTGGGCAGGGTTTAGTCCCTGTACTTTTAAGGTGTCAGTCTGGGGCTTCGTTGGGCTTATAATAGGGTCAGATCAGATGTCTGCCCTCAGCCTATTTGCTGGGGCTGTGGTCACATGGAACTGCAGGGTGCTCTCCCTGCATTGTCTCCTGAGGGGCTTTCATTGGTGGGTGAGGCCTGCAGTTAGACCAGATGTCTTCCGCCAGTTCATCTGTTGAGGTTGCAGTAAACCCAAACTATAGGGCTCTCTCCTTGTGCTGGCCCCTGTGAGGTTTTTGTTGGTGGGTGGCATTGGCTGTCAGATCAGATGTCTGCCTCCAGCCCCCTGCTGGGTCTTCAGTTGAACTGGTGTATGTGGTTATCTTGCATTCTCCCCAGGACAGGAGTCACTTTGGAGTGGAGCTGGTCACTGTCATGACTGATTGCAGAATGACCTGCATCACGATCCACTTTGGAAGGACTCCTGCCAAATGGGACAGGTTGGATGGGGTGGATGCTTTTTGATGTGGGCTTCTTTCTATGAGTAACTGTAGAGAGTCCATTCTGCCTATCTTCAGGTTGTTTTCTGAGTTAGTTGCATTGATGTGGCTATTATCGAGGTATATCCATGTGACGAGGTGAATTTAGGATTCTCTTACTCTATCCTCTTCCCTGGTGCCCCCTACCCCACTATCCCCTGCCCTTTGGTTGCTTATAAGATTTTTTTTATCTCCAGTACTTTGTACTTTTGCTATAATATTGCTGGAATTTATATGATTCAGTCTGCTGTTCCAAGTGAGAACCCATGCCTTCTTAAGCTTGAAAAGTTAACCATTTCTGTTGAATAATGCTTCCCCCCCTTTTTTTACTTTAATACATTTACTTATTGTAATATCATTGCCAATGTATCAATATTTATCATGCTAGATAACTATAATACAATATTGTGTATTTCTTACATTCTGCATTAGATCTTTATAGCTTATTTGCTACTTCAAGTTGGTACTCTTAAAAAAAAACATCAATCTTCCCACCCCCCATTCCCTGGTAACTGCCGTTTTACTATTTTTCATAGGTTTTACTTTTTAGATTCCACATGTAGGTAATATATAGTACTTGTCTTCCTCTGTTTGACTTATCTCAGGATAATGGGCCCAAGGTCCATCCATGTTGTCACAAATAGGAGGATATCTTCCTTTCTTGTAGCTGAATAATATTCTATTATGTACATGTACCACATCTTTTTTATCCATCCATTGATGGCATTTGGGTTGTTTGCATATTTTGGCTGTTGTGAATAATGTTACAATAAACATGGGGTGCATATATCTTGTCTAAATTCTGTCTTTTTTCCATTGGGTATATATTCAGACGTAGAATTTCTGGTATGTATAGTTGTTCTATTTTTAATGTTTTGAAGAAACTTTATACTGTTTTCTGCAGTGGTTGGACTGATTTATATTGTCACCAACAATGTATAAGGTTTCTCTTTTCACCATATCCTCACTTGAACCTGATTTGTCTTTTTGGTCATAGCTGTTCGAACAGGCATGAGGTGATATTTCATCTTCGTTGTGATTTACATTTCCCTGATTGGTGATGTTGAACATCTTTTTAAGTGCTTGTTGGAGATTGTGATGTTCTTTTTGGAGAAATGTCTATTTGGTCTTACCCATTTTTAATCCTTTTTTATAATTGAGTTGACTGTGTTCTCTGTATTTTGGATATTAATGCCTTATCCAATATATGGTTTGTAAAAATCTTGTCCCATTCTGTAAGCTGTCTTTTCATTTCTTAATTGTTTCTTTGATATACAGAAGTTGAGTTTGTAGTCCCATTTTTTTCTTTTGTTTGTGCTTTTGACATCACCCCCCCTCCCAATTATTGCCAAAGCCAATAATCAAAGCTTCTTCTCTACATCTTTTTCTGGGAGTTTTATGGTATTGGGACCTATGCTTAAGTCTCTGATCCATTTTGAGTTAATTTTTGTGACTGGTGTGAGAGAGGTTGTTTCATTGTTAAACATGTTTGTCCAGTTTTCCCAGCACCATTTGTTGAAGAACCTATCCTTCCCCATTAAGTATTCTTGGTTCCCTATTGAATATTAGTTGACCATATATGTCAGGGTTTAATTCTGGGTTCTCTATTCTTTTAATTGGTCTGTGTGTCTATTTTTGTGCCAGTACCATATTTTTATTACTATAGCTTTATAGTACAGTTTGAAATCCAGAAGCATAGTGCCTCCAGCTTTATCTTTTCTCAGGATTGCTTTAGCTATTTGGGGTCTTTGGTGGTTCTACACAAATTTAGAATTCTTCTAATTCTGTGAAGATGCCTTTGGTATTTTGATGGAGATTGCATTGACTATGTAGAGGCTTTGGGTAGCATGGCCATTTTAACAATACAAACTCCTCCAATCCATGAACAGAAAATGTCTTTATATTTGTTTGTGCTTTGATTTCTTAAAGAAAAGTTTTGTAGTTTTATGTACAGATCTTTCTTGTACACTTCATTGATTAAACTTATTTCTGACTATTTTTTTCCATGCTATGGTGAATGGGAAGTTTTTATTTTTCAGGTGCTCCATCATTGGTGTAAAGAAATGAAATTGATTTCTGTATGTCGATATTGTACTCTTATATTCCAACAGCTTTTTACTGATTCTTTGGGATTTTCTAAATTTAAGTCTTCTCGTCAGCAAATAATGACAGTTTTACTTCCTTTCTGATTTTGGATGCCTTTTATTTCTTTTTCTTGCCTCATTTCTCTAACTAGGACTTCCAGTACTATTCTGAGTAGGAGTGGTAGGAATGGACTTCTTTGTCTTGCTGCCGATCTTAAGAGAAATGCTTTTCTCTCCACTGAGGATAATTTTGGCTGTGAGTTGCTCATAGATGGCTTTTATCATGTTAAAGTATGTTCCTTCTAGGAGCGCCTGGGTGGTTCAGTCGTTAAGCATCTGCCTTTGGCTGAGGTCATGGTCCCAGGTCCTGGGATCGAGCCCCACATTGGGCTCCCCACTCCACAGGAGACCTGTTCTCCCTCTCCCAGTTCCCTCTGCTTGTGTTCCCTCTCTCACTGTCAAAAAATAAAATCTTAAAAAAAAGTATGTTCCTTCTATACCCAGTTTGTTAAGGGTTTTTATTATAAAAGGGTATTTTGCCAAATATTTGTTTGTTGAGATGATCATGTGGTTTTTCATCTTCTGTTTTCTTGACATGATGTATTGAGGGTTTTTTTTTTTTTTAAGATTTTTTTTTATTTTAAAGAGAGCAAGCACACGTGAGTGGGGGAAGGGGCAGAGGGAGAGAGTGAATCTCAAGCTGACACCTCGCTGAGTGCAGACTCCACCATGGGGCTTGATCTTATGACCCTGAGATCATGACCTGAGCCAAAATCAAGAGTCCAATGCTTAACCAACTAAGTCACCCAGATGCCCGCCCCCCCCCCATTTTTTTGGTATTTTGAACCACCCTTGCATCTTAAGGATCTACTTGATCATGGTGAATAATCCTCTTAATATGTTTTTCAATTGGGTTTGCTAATGTTTTTTGAGAATTTGCCATCCATATTCATCAGGGATATTGGTCTACAGTTTTCATGTGGTATCCTTACCTGGTTTTAGTATTGAAATAATGTTGGATGGAATGTTTTATATGTCTATTAAGTTCATTTTTCCTAATTGTAGTTCAATTCCAATGTTTCCTTCTTAATTTTCTGTCTGAATGTTCTATCCATTGCTGATAATGGGGTTTGAATATCTCTCACAGTTGTGTTGTCTATTTCTCCCTTAAGTTCTGTTAATTGGTTAATATGTGTTAGTGTTTAGGTGTTGGAAGCATATATATTTATGACATTACTTTCTAAAGCGATAATTTTTTATTGAAATATAATTAACATACAATGTTATTAGTTTCAGGTGTACAACATTAATTTGAAAATTCTCTACATAATGCTCATCACGTTAAGTGCAGTTACCCATTGTAACTATACAATGTTATTAAAATATTATGGACTGTATTCCCAATGAGGTACTTTTTATCTCCATGACTCACTTTTATGACTGGAAGTTTGTACCTGTTAATTCCCTTTACCAATTTCTCCCATTGCCCGCAACCCCTCTGACAATCATGTTTGTTCTCTGTATTTAAGACTATTCATTTGTGGGGGAGGAACAAGATGGCGGAGGAGTAGGAGACCTAAATTTCCTCTGGTCCCAGGAATTCAGTTAGAGAGGGATCAAACCATTCTGAACATTTACGAACTCAACAGGAGATGGAAGAAAAGAATAGCAGCAACTCTCTGAACAGAAAAAGCAACCACTTTCTGGAAGGTAGGACTTGTGGAGAAGTGAATCTGAGGCAATATTCAGGAACATAGACGGTGGGGGAGGGGGCTTCCATCAGCTGCTACTAGCAAGTGATAGAGCAGCTCAGCACAAAATCGGAACTTTTAGAAATCTCCGCTGAGGGACGTTGCTCCAGTGGCTAAGCGGGGGATGGAACCGTTGCTGGGACAGTGTGGTCTCAGGACCCTCAGGGTCACAGAAGACCGGGGGTGCCTGAGTACGGCAGAGCTCCCAGGTATTGGAGTGGGGAAACCAGCTGCAAAGACAGAGCTGAGGAGTGGGCCCTCAGCTCAGGGTTGCCATAAACCATGATCCGTGGCACAGCCGGGCCACTGCTCTTCCAGCAGGGACCAAACCAGTGGCAGATCTGGGGAGACTCTCCTTCCTCCCCCGGGAGGGGTGGCATGGGAGCGCACCCCAGGGATCTGCTGGGTTTGGAGATTCCACACGGGGTTGTATGCCAGAGATAGAAATGCTCGGTCACAGGCCAGGTGAGTGCAGAGGTGGCCAGAGACCAGGGAGATGGGAGTGACTGACTGCTTTTCTCTGGGGTCTCACTGAGGAGTGGGGCCCCGAGTTCTCTGCTCCTCCGGGGTGGAGATTGGGAGGCTGCCATTTCACTATTGTCCTCCAAAGCTGTACGGAAAGCTTGCAGGGAACAAATGCTCCCGAGAGCAAACCTGAGCAGATTACTTAGTCCAGCCCCCAGCAAGGGCAGGGCAATTCTACCTCCGGCAAAGACATTTGAGAACCATGGCAACAGGCCCCTCCCCCAGAGGATCAGCAAGAATAGCCAGCCAAGACCAAGTTGACCGATCAATGAGAATGGCAGAACACCAGCACTAGGGGAATAAAGCACATAGAATTCATGGCGTTTTCCCCCCTGATTCTTTAGTCTTTCAAAGTTAATTTTTAAAATTTTCTTTTTCTATTTTTTCTATTTTTCTTTTCCCCTTTTTCAACCAACATCTTATCAATCCCTTTTTAAAAAATCTTTATTTTAAATTTTTAGAGTCATATTCTATCCTTTCATAGTAGTTAACCTTATTTTTGGTATATATGTAAGTTGTTCTCTTTAAAATTTTGGGATACAGTTTCTTCTAACAGACCAAAATATACCTTAAATCTCTAGTGTATGGCTTTATTCTAGTCTCCTGCCTGATCACGTTCTCCCCCCCTTTTTTTTAAATCCTCTTCCTTTTTTCAAACAACTTACCAATTCCTTTTATAAAATCTTTTATAATTTTCATCTTTATAGTCATATTCCATCCCTTCATCATATTTACCCTGATTTTTGTACATATATGTTTTTCTTTCTTTCCAATTTTGGGAGGCAGTTTCTTCTAACAGACCAAAATAAGCCCAAAATCTAGTGTGTGGCACTGATCTATGCATCAGCCTGATCATATCTGATCATATTTTTTTTTCTTTCTTTCCCTTTATTTTCCCCTGGTTTTAGGTTTCTTCTGATTTGTTTACTGTATATTTTTCTGGGGTCATTGTTACCATGTTAGCATTTCGTTCTTTCATTCATCTATTCTCCTCTGGACAAAATGACAAGATGGAAAAAATCACCTCAAAAAAACAAACAAACAAAAAACAAACAAACAAAAAACCGAGGCAGTACCCACTGCCAGGGACCTAATCAATATGGACATTAGTAAGATGTCTGAATTAGAGTTCAGACTGCCAATTATAAAGATACTAGCTGGACTTGAAAAAAGCATGGAAGATACTAGAGAAACCCTTTCTGGAGAAATAGAACTAAATAAAACTAAAATCTAACCAGCAGTGGTGATAGTGAACATCCCTGCTGTGTTAATCTCAGTTTTTCTCCAACTGAGAATGATATTTGCTGTAGGTTTTTCATAGATGGCTTTTATGATATTGAGGTATGTACCCTCTATCCCTATACTCTGAAGAGTTTTCATCCAGAAAGGATGCTGTACTTTGTCAAATGCTTTTTTTGCATCTATTGAGAGGATAATATGGTTCTTGTTCTTTCTTTTATTAATGTATTGTACCACATTGATTGATTTGCAGATGTTGAACCAATCTTGCAACCCAGGAATAAATCCCACTTGGTCGTGGTGAATGATCCTTTTAATGCACTGTTGGATCCTATTGCCTAGTATTTTGGTGAGAATTTTCGCATTCATGTTCATCAGGGATATTGGTCTGTAATTCTCCTTTTTGAGTGGATCTTTGTCTGATTTTGGGATCAAGGTAATGGTGGCCTCCTAAAATGAGTTTGGAAGTTTTCCTTCCATTTCTATTTTTTGGAACAGTTTCAGAACAATAGGTATTAATTCTTCTTGAAATGTTTGGTAGACTTCCCCTGGGAAGCCATCTGGCCCTGGGCTTTTGTTTCTTGGGAGATTTTTGAGAACTGCTTCAATTTCCTTAATGGTTATGGGTCTGTTCAGGTTTTCTATTTTCCTGGTTCAGTTTTGGTAGTTGATACATCTCTAGGAATGCATCCATTTCTTTCAGGTTATCTAATTTGCTGGCATAGAGTTGCTCATAATATGTTCTTATAATTGTTTGTATTTCTTTGGTGTTGGTTGTGATCTCTCCTCTTTCATTCATGATTTTGTTGATTTGGGTCATTTCTCTTTTCTTTTTGATAAGTCTGGCTAGGGGTTTATCAATCTTGTTAATTCTTTCAAAGAACCAGCTCCTAGTTTCATTGATCTCTTCTACTGTTCTTTTGGTTTCTAGTTCATTGATTTCTGCTCTGATCTTGATTATTTCTCTTCTGCTGGGTTTAGGCTTTATTTGCTGTTCTTTCTCCAGCTCCTTTAGGTGTAGGGTTAGGTTGTGTACTTGAGACCTTTCTTGTTTCTTGAGAAAGGCTTGTATTGCTATATACTTTCTTCTTAGGACTGCCTTTGCTGCATCCCAAAGATTTTGAACAGTTGTGTTTTCATTTTCATTGGTTTCCATGAATTTTTTAAATTCTTCTTTAATTTCCTGGTTGACCCATTCATTCTTTAGGAGGATGCTCTTTAGCCTCCATGTACTTGAGTTCTTTCCGACTTTCCTCTTGTGAGTGAGTTCTAGTTTCAAAGTATTGTGGTCTGAAAATAGGCAGGGAATGATCCCAGTCTTTTGGTACTGGTTGAGACCTGATTTGTGACCTACGATGTGATCGATTCTGGAGAATGTTCCGTGAGCATTAGAGAAGAATGTGTATTCTGTTGCTTTGGGATGGAATGTTCTGAATGTGTCTGTGAAGTCCATTTGGTCCAGTGTGTCATTTAAAGTCTTTATTTCCTTGTTGATCTTTTGCTTAGACGATCTGTCCATTTCAGTGAGGGGGGTGTTAAAGTCCCCCACTATTATTGTATTGTTGTCAATGTGTTTCTTTGCTTTTGTTATTAATTGGCTTATATAAGTGGCTGCTCCCATGTTAGGGGCATAGATATTTACAATTGTTAGATCTTCCTGTTGGATAGACCCTTTAAGTAGGATATAGTGTCCTTCCTCATCTCTTATTACAGTCTTTGGTTTGAAATCTAATTTATCTGCTATACGGATTGCCACCCCAGCTTTCTTTTGGTGTCCACTGGCATGGTATATGGTTTTCCACCCCCTCTCTTTCAATTTGGGGGTATCTTTGGGTCTAAAATGAGTCTCTTGCAGACAGCATATCGATGGGTCTTTTTTTTTTTTTAATACAATCTGATACCCTGTGTCTTTTGGTTGGGGCGTTTAGCCCATTTACATTCAGGGTAACTATTGAAACATACGAATTTAGTGCCATTGTATTGCTTGTAAGGGGACTGTTACTGTATATTGTCTGTGTTCCTTTCTGGTCTATGTTGCTTTTAGGCTCTCTCTTTGCTTAGAGGACCCCTTTCAAGATTTCTTATAGGGCTGGTTTCGTGTTTGCAAATTCCTTTAGTTTTTGTTTGTCCTGGAAGCTTTTGATCTCTCCTTCAATTTTCAGTGACAGCCTAGCTGGATATAGTATTCTTGGCTGCATACTTTTCTCATTTAGTGCTCTGAATATATCCTGCCAGTCCTTTCTGGCCTGCCAGGTCTCTGTGGATAGGTCTGTTGCCAATCTAATGTTTCTACCCTTGTAGGTTACATATCTCTTCTCCCGAGCAGCTTTCAGGATTTTTTCTTTGTCTCTAAGACTTGTGAGTTTTACCCTTAGATGTCAGGGTGTTGACCTATTTTTATTGATTTTGAGAAGGATTCTCTGTGCCTCCTAGAGTTTGATGCCTGTTTCCTTCCCCAAATTAGGGAAGTTCTCTGCTATAATTTGCTCCAATATACCTTCTGCCCCTCTCTCTCTTTCTTCTTCTTCTGGGACCCCAATTATTCTAATGTTGTTTCATCTTATGGTATCGCTTATCTCTCGAATTCTGCCCTCGTGATCCAGTAGTTGTTTATCTGTCTTTTTCTCAGCTTCTTTATTTTCCATCATTTGGTCTTCTATATCACTGATTCTCTCTTCTGCCTCATTTATCCTAGCAGTTAGCGGCCCCATTTTTTATTGCATCTCATTAATAGCCTTTTTGATTTCGACTTGATTAGATTTTAGTTCTTTTATTTCTCCAGAAAGGGTTTCTCTAATAACTTCCATGCTTTTTTCAAGCCCAGCTAGTATCTTTAAAATGATGATTCTGAACTCTAGTTCAGACATTGTACTAATGTCCGTATTGAGTAGGTCCCTGGCAGTTGGTACTACCTCTTGAATAGATTAATGGAGAACAGAATGCTAACAGGGTAGCAATGTCCCCAGAAAATATACTCTAAACAAATCAGAAAAGACCTGAAGTCAGGGGAAAAGAAAGGGAAAGAAAGGAAAACAAGAAAGAAAAAAAGATAAAAACAAACAAAAACAGAACAAAACAAAACAAAAAACAGAATATGATCAAATATGATCAGGCTGGTGCATAGATCAGTGCCACACACTGGATTTTGGGTGTATTTTGGTCTGCTAGAAGAATGTGCTTCCCAAAATTTTAAAGAAAGAAAAACTTATATATGTACAAAAATAAGGGTTGATATGATGAAGGGATGGAATATGACTGTAAACATGAAAATTATAAAACATTTTATAAAAGGAATTGATAAGAAGTTGTTTGAAAAAAGAAAGAAGTGGATTAAAAAAAAAGGGAGAGAATATGATCAGGCAGGAGAGTAGAACAAAGCCATACACTAGAGATTTAGGGTAATATTTTGATCTGTTAGAAGAAACTGTATCTCAAAATTTTAAAGAGAGAACAACACACACACACACACACACACACACACATATGCCAAAAATAAGGGTAACTACTATGAAGGGATAGAATATGACTCTAAAAATGAAAAATAAAAATGTTTTTTAAAAAAGGGATTGATAAGATATTGGTTGAAAAATGGAAAAAGAAAAATAAAAAAAAAACAGTTAAAAAAATAATTAACTTTGAAAGACTAAAGAATTATGGTAAAAAAGCCATGGATTCTATGTGCAGTATTGCCCTAGCGCTGGAGTTCTGCCATTCTCATTGATCAGTAAACTTGGTCTTGGCTGGCTTTTCTCACTGATCTTCTGGGGGAGGGGCCTGTTGCCGTGATTCCCAAATGTCTTTGAGGAGGTGGAAGTTTCCTGCCCTTGCTGGTCTGAGCTAAGTAATCTGCTCGGGTTTGCTCTCTGGAGCTTTTGTTCCCTTCAAGCTTTCTGTACAACTTTTAAGGATGAGAGTGAAAATGGCGGCCTCCAATCTCCGATTCAGTGGAGCCAAGAATCTGGGGCCCCACTCCTCAGTGAGCCCCCAGAGAAAAGCTGTCAGTCACTCCCGTCTCCCCGGTCTCTGGCCGCACTCCGTGCTCAGCTGGACTGTGACCGCACGTTTCTATCTCTGGCACCTGACCCCAGGTGGAGTCTCCAAACCCAGCAGATCCCTGCGGTGCACTCCCACACTGCTCCTCCCAGGGGAGGAAGGTGAGTCTCCCCAGATCTGCTGCTTGTTGGGTCCCTGCTGGAGGAGCAGGGGCCCAACTGTGCCGTGGATCACAGTTTATGGCAATCCTGAGGTTAGAGCCCACCCCTCGGCTCCATCTCTGCAGCTGGCATCCCCGCTCCGATACCTGGGAGCTCTGCCACACTCAGGCACCCCCGGTCTTTCTGTGACCCTGAGGGTCCTGAGACCACACTGTCCCACGAGGGTTCCACCCCCCACTTAGCCACCAGAGTGACATCCCTCAGCGGAACAGACTTCTAAAAGTTCTGATTTTGTGCTCCGCGGCTCTTTCACTTGCCAGAAGTGGCCGACAAAGGCCCCCTCCCCTGCCGTCTATCCTCCCGAATATCGCCTCGGATTCACTTCTCTTCACGTCCTACCATCCAGAAAGTGGTCACTTTTCTGACGAGAGAGTTGTTGCTATTCTTTTCTTCGATCTCCTGTTGAGTTTGTAGGTGTTCAGAATGGTTTGATCCTATCCAGCTGAATTCCTGAGACCAGACGAAATCCAGGTCTCCTACTCCTCTGCCATCTTGCTCCGCCCACTTGACCCATTCTTCTTTCCCCCCACATTGTAGGTATATGGTACCATTCTTTATATCCTTTTATTTTGTGAATCCCTTGACTTATTTTTATAGATATACTTAACTTTACTGCTTTTGTGCTTCCCACTTTTCTTACTCCTGGTTTTGGTCTTTCCTTTCCACTAAAAGTGTACCATTTAACATTTCTTGTAGGGGCTGGTTTAGTGGTCATGAATTCCTTTAACTTTGGGGAAACCATCTCTTCTATTCTGAATGACAGCCTTGGTGAATAGAATATTCTTGGCTGCAGTTTTTTTCCTTTCAGCACTTTGAACATATCATGCCATTCCCTTTTGGCCTGGGTTTCTGCTTAAAAATCTGCTCATAGCCTCATGGGGTTCCCCCTGTGTTTAACTGTTTTATTGTCTCTTGCTGCTTTTTAAATTCTCTTTATCACTGCTTTTTGTCATTTTAATTATGATGTGTCTTGGTGTGGACCTCATTAGGTTGATTTTGTTGGGGGACATCTCTGTGCCTCCTGGATCTGGATTTGTTTCCTTCCCCAGATTCAGGAAGTTTTCAGCTATTTTTCAAACTTTCTGCCCCCACCCCACTTTTTTCGCCTCTCCTTCTGGGATCCTTATAATGTGAATGTTGTTATACTTGAGGATGTTGCTGATTTCCTTTAACAAATTCTCACTTTTAAAATTTTAAAATTGTTGCTCAGCTTGTTACTTCCCATTACTGTGACTTCCAGCTCACTGATTCATTCTGCTTCCTCTAGTCTACTAGGGATTCTCTCTAGTGTATTTTGAATTTCAGCTATTGAGTTCTTAATCTCTGATTTGGTTCTTTTTATATTTTCTATCACTTTGTTGAATGTCTCACAGATGTTCTGCTCTTAGGTTCAGCAAGTATTTTTATGACCATTATGTTGAATTCTTTATCAGGCATATTGTTTATCTGTTTTATTGGGATCTCTTGCTATGTTTCTGTTCTGCTCTTTTTAAAAATTTTTTTATTTAAAGTCAATTTAGTTAACATATAGTATATTATTAGTCTCAGGGGTAGAATTCAGTGATTCATCAGTTGCATATAACACCCAGTGCTCATTACATCAATTGCCCTCCTTAATGCCCATCACCCAATTACCCCGTCCCCCCCCCTCCCCTCCAACAACCCTCAGTTTGTTTCCTATGGTTAAGAGTCTCTTATGGTTTGCCTCCCTCTGTTTTCCTTATTTTTCTCTCCCTTTCCCAATGTTCATCTCCTTTGTTTCTTAAATTCCACATGAGTGAAATCACATGGTATTTGTCTTTCTCTGACTTACTTCATTCAACACAATACTCTAGTTTCATTCATGTTTTGAATGGCAGGATCCCCCCCGCCCTTTTTTTTTTTTTTTTTGATGGCTGAGGAATATTCTATTGTGTATATATACCACATCTTTATCCATTCATCTGTCGATGGACATCTGGGCTTTTTGCGTAGTTAAGCAGCAATGTCCATAATAGCCATAAACATTGGTGTGCATGTGTCCCTTTGAATCACTGTTTTTATCCTTTGGGTAAATACCTAATAGTGCAATTGCTGGGTTGTAGGGTAGCTTTATTTTTAACTTTTTTCAGAAACCTCCATACTGTTTTCCAGAGTGGCTGCATCAGTTTGCATTCCCGCCAACAGGGTAAGAGGGTCTCCTTTCTTTGCATCTTCACCAATATTTGTTGTTTCCTATGTTAATGTCAGCAATTCTGGCAGGTGTGAGGTATTTCATTGTGGTTTTGATTTGTATTTCCCTGATGGCAACTGATGTGGAGTACTTTTTTCGTGTGTCTGTTAGCCATTTGTAGGTCTTCTTTGCAGAACTGTCTGTTCATGTCTTCTGCCCATTTCTTTACTGGATTCTTTGTTTTTTTGGGGTGTTGAGTTTGATAAGTTCTTTATAGATTTTGGATACTAGCCCTTTATCTGATATGTCATTTGCAAGTATCTTCTCCCATTCTGTTGGTTGTCTTTTGGTTTTGTTGACTGTTTCCTTTGCTGTGCAAAAGCTTTTTATCCTGATGAAGTCCCAATAGTTCATTTGTGCTTTTGTTTCCCCTTGCCTTTGGAGATGTGTCTAGCAAGAGTTGCTGCAGCTGGGGTCAAAGAGGTTGCTGCCTGTGTTCTCTAGGATTTTGATGGATCCCTGGCTCAAATTTAAGTCTTTCATCCATTTTTTAGTTTATTTTTGTGTATAGTGTAAGAAAGTGGTCCGGTTTCGTGCTTCTGCATGTGGCTGTCCAGTTTTCTCCACACCATTTATTGAAGAGACTGTCCTTTTTCCATTGGATATTCTTTCCTGCTTTGTTGAAGATTAGTTGATCATAGAGTTGAGGACCCATTTCTGGGTTCTCTGTTCTGTTCCATTGATCTATGTGTCTGTTTTTGTACCAGTGCCATGCTGTCTAGATGTTTACAGCTTTGTAATGGAGCTTGAAGTCCGGAATTGTGATGCCTCCAGCTTTGGTTTTCTTTTTCAACATTACTTTTGGCTATTCAGAGTCTTTTGTGGTTCCATACAAATTTTAGGATTTGTTCTAGCTCTATGAAAAATGCTGATGATATTTTTGATAGGACTGCATTGAATGTGTAGATTGCTTTGGGTAGCATAGACATTTTAACAACATTTGTTCTTCCAATCCATGAGCATGGGATGTTTTTCCATTTCTTTGTGTCTTCCTCAATTTCTTTCATAAGCGTTCTATAGTTTTTAGAGCACAGAGCCTTGACTTTGGTTAGGCTTATTCCTAGGTATCTTATAGTTTTGGGGGCAGTTGTAAATGGGATCAATTCCTTGATTTTGTTTGTTCATTTTGGTTTTGGTTTTTTGATTTTTTGTGATTTCTCTTCTGCTTCATTGTTGGTGTATAGAAATGCAACTCTCTGTCCTGTTCTTTTATTTGGGACATATTCCTCTGTCTCCTCCTTTTGTCTAAGTCTCTGTGTCTATTTCTATGTATCAGGAAAGTCAGTTATATGTCTTGCTGTTGAAAGTAGTAGCCTATGAAGAAGAGGTCCTGTAGTACCCTGCAGGGCAACGTCCCCTGTTAACCAGAATCCAGTGCTTCAGGAGTGTCTCCCATGGGTGTTATGTGCCCCCTACTCTTATGGCTGAGCCACTTCTTGCCTTCAGTCCAGGCATCTGCAATTGTTCTCTTTGCCTTTTGTGGTTACAGTTTAGTCCCTGTGTTAGTGGGCTGGTGTGGGGCCACCTTGGGCTTGAGTTGAATCAGACCAGGTGTTTGCCAGAGACATGGTAGCACTGAATTGTAGGGCTCTTTCCCTCTGTCCCCTAAGAAGCTTTCATTGTTGGGTGAGGCCTGCAGTCAGACCCATTGCTTGCTGCCAGTCCACTGCTGTGGCTGCAGTCTGATTGGTGTATGTGGTTACCCTCCCTTTTCCCTGGAGCAGGAGTCACTTTGGAGTGGCACTAGTCTCTGTTGGGGCTGCTTGCACACTGCCAGTCTTGTGGCACTTCTTTGGATGAGCTCTGGCCAAGGGTGTATTGGAGGGGGCAGGTTCACTGGAGAATGGGTAGGTGAGGGGCATGATGACAGCAAGGTCCATGCTGGCCGGCTGCAGGAGGGGACCTGCAGCTGCTGGGGAAAACTCTTGAGGTGGGCTGTGTTAGAGGGGGAGGATCCACAGAAGCACATGGGGATGAGATATGCTGTTAGAAGTCTTGGTGGAATGTGTTAGCACTGCGCTGGTTCCTGCAGGTGTCTGTATCTAGGCTGGGGAGAGGTGGAGCAAATGGCACCTGCCAGCTCTTTTGTTCTTGAAGTCGCCTAACAATCCCTGCCCTTCCAGCACTTGTTCTGAGATTAGTAAACATAGCTCCATCCCATATACTCCACGTGTTTTTCAAACTACAGCTTCCTATGCTGTATCTCAATGGGGCTGTTTTTGTGCTATTTCTTTAAGGGGAGGGATTCAGTTTTCTATTGCCTCCTGGCTCTCCCAGAGCCACATCTGCTGATTTTTAAGTTCCAGAAGTTAAGCTTGGCTGACTGTAAGAACTCATGAAATTCAGCCCCTCTGGTTCTCAAAGCCAAATTTTATGGAGATTTGTCTTCCCTGTGTGGATTCCCTATGCCTGGGGTGCTTGCTGTGACCGTCTGTTTTCTCTCCCTTCTCTGTACTAGCTGCTTGCTTCCCTCCCTCCCATAGATAGTCCTGCAGGTCTATTTAGCTCCTGACCACATCTCTGCCCTTGCTACCCTCTTCGATGTAACCTCTTTTCGACATTTTGCTGTGGAGAGTCTGATCTGCCAGTTTTGGGGTCATTTTCTGGGTTATTTGCCCTGATGTGGGTATTATCTAGTTGTATCTGTGGGGGCAAGTGAGCTTAGGGTCCTAGTCCATCATTTTCACAGAAGTCTCCCTGGATCTTTTTTTTTTTTTTTAACCACTTAGTTATTCTGTACCCTTTCATTGGAGCATTTAGTTGATTTACATTTAAAGTAATTGATAGGTGTGTTGAATTTTTTTCATTGTTTTCTGATTCTATAGTTATCTGTTCCTCTCTTGCTGCTTTCCTTTATGGCTAGGATTTCTTTGGGGCTGTGCTTAGATTTCTATTTTTTGTGTATCTATTATAGGTTTTTGATTTGTGGTTAATATTGGGTTCATATATAACATGTATAGCAGTCTATATTAAGTTGATGGTTGCTTAAGTTAGAACACATTCCAAGAGCACTACATTTTTGCTCCCACCTTCACATTTTATGTGTCATATTTTACATCTTTTTATTTTGTGTATCCTTTGACTAATTTTTGTAAGTAAAATTGATCCTATTCTTATTTCTTACTTGATCTCCATACTGGTGAATGAGTGATCTACTACCTTTACTAGATGTTTGCTCTTCTTTCATAATTTTCTTTTAGTTACGGTCTTTTCTTTCCACTTAAAGAATTCCTCTTAACACTTATAACAAGATTGATTTAACATTGATAAACTCCTTTAACTTTTGTTTGGGAAACTCTTATTTCTCTTTCTATTCTGAATGATAACCTTGCTTGGTAGAATACCCTTGGCTGTAAGTTTTGTTTTGTTTTTTCCTTTCAGCCCTTTGAATATATCATGCTATTCTCTTGTGGCTGCAAAATTTCTGCTGACAAATCAGCTGATAACCTTATGGAGTTTCCCTTGTATTGAACTTTTTCTTTTGCTGCTCTTAACATTCTCTCTTGATCATTACTTGATTTTTCATATTATGTGGCTTAGTGGCTCTCAGTCCTTCCTGGACCTGAATGTCTGTTTCCTTCCTTGGGGAAGTTTTTAGCTATTTCTTCAAATAAATTTTCTGCTCACTGTCTTTCCTCCTTTTGGGATCCCTATGATACAAATGTTATTATGTTTGATGTCACTGAGTTCCCTTAACATATTCTCAATTTTTATTCTTCTTTCTTTGCTGTTCAACTTGGTTATGTTCCATTCCCTGTCTTTCAGATCACTGATCTGTTTTTCTGCATCCTCTAACGTGCTGTAAATTACCTTTAGTGTATTTATTTCAGTTATTGAATTCTTCAGCTCTGACTGGCTCTTCTATTTTAGATCTCTTTGTTGAAGAGCTGAGTTTATCCATTCTTTTTTCAAGTCCAGTGAGTATCTTTATGACAATTACTTTGAATTTTTTCAGGCATATTACTTACCTCCAGTTCACTTTGCTCTTTTGCTTCACTTTTCTTATTTCATTTGGGACCATTCCTCTGTTTCTATGTATTAGGGAGGTGAGCTACATCACCTGGTCTTGAAAATAAAGACCTTGCTTAGAAGAAGTCCTGTACCACCTTGAAGCACAATCCCTCCTGGGCACCAGAACCAGGCCCTTCAGGTGTGTCCCCTATGTGGGCTGTGTGCACCCTCCTATTGTGGCTGAGCTACTTTTACCTTCAACTGGCTGCAGAGAATGCTTTGTCTGATGTGAGCACAGGGTTTAGTCCCTGTACTATTAAGAGGCTTGCCTGTGGTTCTTGCAGGCTTATTGATGGGTGGGGTTGGCAGTTAGGCTAGCTGTTGGCAGTTAGCCTCTCTGTCACAGTTGTGAGCATGCCAAACAGGGCTTATTCTCTGTGCAGCCAGCTGAGAGGCTGGGCTGCTTGTACTGGGTGCATGGTTGTGTGGAGTTATCTCCCCCACTCCCTAGGGCAGGAGTCACTTGGAAGGGTACTAGTCCTACTGAGTGTGGTGGGGCAGGAGCTACTTTGGAGGGATACCTGCCAAGGCAAGTGGGTTGGATGGGGCAGGTCTACAGGGGAACACTGGGCAAGGCATGCAGTCCTAACAATGTTCCAGATAGACAGTGCTAGCCCTGGCTCCTGCAAGCATCTGGCCATCTAGACTGGGGAGAAGGGAAGAGAAATGGTGCTGGCCAACATTCTTGCTCCCAGAGAAATCTTAGGAAGAACCCTGCCCCTCTAGCACATGTTTTAAGAGTAGTCAACATATTTTCACCTGAACACCAGATATTTTTCAAACTGCTTCTTCTGTGCTATTTCTAGGGCTGAGTTACTCGTAATGTTGACTCTGTAAGGGCAGGGACTCAGTTTCCTATTATCCTCTGGCTCTCCCAGTATTAGGACCTGATTTTCAAAGTACACAGAGTTAAGCCCCAACTGATATTCAAAGCTCCCAAAGTTAAGCCTTACTGATTTTCAAAGCCAGATATTCTAGGGATTCATCTTCCCAATGGCGGTCTTCCATGCCAGGGGTGCCTGATGTAGGGTCTGATCCTCTCCCTTCTCTGTGCTTTTGGTGTCCTTATTTGTGCTTGGTCTCACCAAGGGTTTGGTTCCCAACTGTGTCTCTGCCCTTCCTACCCTTTTCATGTGGCCTTCTCTCTACCATTAACTGTGAAAAATCTGTTCTGCCAGTCTCTGGGTCATTTTAGTTAGCTGGTTAGATGTACCCCTTAACTCAGTCTATCTATAGGACCGGGGGAGCCCAGGATCCTCCTACTGTCATCTTGAGGCTCCCTTCAATATCTTCTTGATGTATTGGCCCTTCTATCATTGTATAATGACCTTTATTTGGTCTTGTTATCCTTTTTGTCTTGAAGTCTATTTTGTCTGACATAAGTGTTGCTATACCCACCTTCTTTTCATTTCCATTTGCTGTCTTTTATCTTTTCATTCTGAGCCTATGTATGTCTTTAGAGATAAAATGGATGTCTTGTAGAAGGGGTATTGTTGGGTCTTGTGTGTGTGTGTGTGTGTGTGTGTGTGTGTGTGTGTTCCCCATCCAGTTACTCTGTGCCTTTTGATTGGCAAGTTCAATCTACTTACATTTAGGGTGGTTATTGATATGTAAGAATTTACTACTGCCATGTGATCTCTGCCTCCTGGCTATTCTGTCTCCATTTCTTCAGTTCTTTTGTCTACCTTTGTAAGTTGGTGGTTTTACATGGTGTTTTGTTCAATCTCTCCTTTTAAAATATTTCAGGTCTTGGTTCCAGAAGAGCTTTGTGGTTACCATGAGGTATATGTAAAACATCTCATAGATAAGTTACTATTAGCATAAAAGACTATTTTATCTTGATTCTTATAAAGATTCCATCCTTCTAATATGCCTCTTTCATATATTTGATGTCACAAATTTATGCTGTAATTTTATTACCAACTTGCAATGGCTTTATTTTTAATGTTCTTTTAATCTTTGTAGTAAATAGTTTAATATGCCATTCTAAAAAATTACAGTATTATATACATTCTTTGCAAATGGAAATTTTTCCAGGATAGATTACATGTTAGGCAACAAAAACAGTTTAAATAAGTTTAAGATTGAAATCATATTAAGCATCTTTTATGATTACAATCATATGAACTAGAAACCAATTACAGGGAAAAACCTGGAGAAAACAAACACGTGGAGACTGAATAACATGCTACTATAGGATTACCTCAAGAAACAAGAAAAATCTCAAATAACCTTATACATTAAGAGAAATAGAAAAAGAACAAAAAAGCCCCAAATTAGAAGAAATAATATCAGAAACAAATGAAATAGATCTATAGGAATAGAAAAGATCAATGAAACCAAGGGCTAGTTATTTGAAAAAGATAAATTAACCTTTATTAGATTCATAAAGAAAAAAAGAACTCAAAAATCAGAAGTGAAAGAAGGTAAGTTACAACCAACACCACAGAAATACCAAGGATAAGAGCCTAGTATGAATAATTATACATCAACAAATTGGGCAACCTAGAGGAAATGGATGAATTCCTGAAAACATTACAATCTTCCAAGACTGAATCAGGAAGAAATAGAAAATCTGAACAGATCAATTACTAGTCATGAAACTGAATCAGGGGGAAAAAAAAAACCCCAAAGCAAAAACCTCCCAAGTCCAAAACCAGATGGCTTCACAGGTGAATTCTAGCAAACATTTAAAGAAAAATTAACATGTATTCTTCTCAAACTATTCAAAAATACAGAAGAGGAAGGAATACTTCAAAATTCATTCTATGAGGCCAGTATTGCCCTCATCCCAAACCCAAAGACACTACAAAAAAGGAAAATTTCAGAATAATATCCCTGATGAACATAGATGCAAAAATTCTGAAAAAAAAAAAGATTAGTAAATCAAGTTCATCAATACACCAATCAAGTGGGATTTATTCCAGGGATCCAAGAATAATTCAATATCCATAAATCAACCAACATGAAATACCACATTAACAAAATGAAGGATATAAATCCTGTCATTTCATTAAATGCAGAAAAAGCATTTGAATTTGTTGAGTTTTTATCACAAATGAATGTTGACAAAGTAGATTTAGAAGGAACATACTTCAACATAATAAAGGCCATAATATAACAAACTGACAGACCTCCTCTCTGGCAAATAGCTGAAAGCTTTTTCTCCAAGATCATGAACAAGGCAAGGATGCTACTCCCCACTTTTATTCAATGTAGTACTGCAAATCTTAGCTGCAACAGCTAAGAAAAAAAGAATGAGACTCGACCATTCTCTAACATGATTCATAAAGATAAGCTCAAAATGGATGAAAGACCTCAATGTGAGACAGGAACCCATCAAAATCCTAGAGGAGAACATAGGCAGTAACCTCTTCGACATCCGCCACAGCAACTTCTTTCAAGATACATCTCCAAAGGAAAGTGAAACAAAAGCAAAAATGAACTTTTGGGACTTCATCAAGATAAAAAGCTTCTGCACAGCAAAGGAAACAGTCAACAAAACAAAGAGCAACCCACAGAATGGAAGAAGATATTTGCAAATGACACTACAGATAAAGGGCTGGTATCCAAATCTATAAAGAACTTCTCAAACTCAACACCCAAAAAACAATAAGTCAAAAAATGGGCAGAAGACATGAACAGACACTTCTCTGAAGAAGACCTACAAATGGCTAACAGACACATGAAAAAATATTCATCATCATTAGACATCAGAGAAATTCAAATCAAAACCACATTGAGATACCACCTTATACCAGTTAGAATGGCAAAAATCGACAAGGCAAGAAACAACAATTGGAGAGGTTGTGGAGAAAGGGGAACCCTCTTACACATCAGATGTACCTTTGTGGGTTACTGTCTTTTTTCCCCTGACTGCCTTTGAAATTCTTTATCATAAGCTTTTGACAATTTTACTGTCTTGGAGAAGGTCTTGGTGGGAATGCAAGCTGGTATAGCCACTTTGGAAAAGAGTGTGAAGGTGCCTCAAAAAATTAAAAATAGAGCTACCCTATGACCCAGCAATTGCACTCCCGGGTATTTACCCCAAAGACACAGATGTAGTGAAAAGAAGGGCCATATGCACCCCAATGTTCATTGCAGCCATGTCCACGATAGCCAAACTGTGGAAAGAGCCGAGATGCCCTTCAACAGATGAATGGATAAAGAAGATGTGGTCCATATATACTAATGGAATATTACTCAGCCATCAGAAAGGATGAATACCCAACTTTTACATCAACATGGATGGGACTGGAGGAGATTATGCTAAGTGAAATAAGTCAAGCAGAGAAAGTCAATTATCATATGGTTTCACTTATTTGTGGAACATAAGGAATAGCATGGAGGACATTAGGAGAAGCAAGAGAAAAATGAAGGGAGTTGGGAATTGGAGGGGGAGATGAATCATGAGAGACTATGGACTCCAAGAAACAAACTGAGGGTTTTAGAGGGGAGGAGGGTGGGGGGATTGGTTAGCCCGGTGATAGGTATTAAGGAGGGCATGTACTGCATGGAGCACTGGGTGTTATACGAAAACAATCATAGAACACTACATCAAAAACTAATGATGTATTGTATGGTGACTAACATAACATAATAAAATTAAATTAAAAAAAAACCCCAGAATTCTAAATACAGAGAATAATATGGTAATTGACTGAGGGGAGGTTTGTGGGGGATAAGATAGGCAAACCAGATGAAGTACATTAAGAGGTACAAATCTCTATAAAATAAGTCACAGGGATGAAAAAGTACAACAGATAATCAGTAATATTGTAATAACATATGGTGACTACACTTATCATGGTGAGCATTTCAAAATGTATATAATATATAATTATAGAATCCCTATGTTGTACACCTGAAACTAATATGTTAACTATACTTCAATTAAAAATAAAATTTAAAAATTGCAGTATTCCGTTTATCACCTTAATCAGAGTTTTTTGTACTTTCACCTTTTCAGTTCTGCTTGAAGAGCTCCTCTTAAAATTTTTTTAAGTCAGGTCTAGTGGTGATGAACTTCCTCAGCTTTTGTCTGGGAGTGAGTTTACTTCTCTTTCATATCTGAAGGATAACTTTATTAAATAGAGTATTCTTGGCTAGAAGTTTTTACCTTTTAATATTTTGAAAATGTCCTTCCATTCTTCCTGGTCTTTAGAGTTTCTGCTGAGAAATCTGTTGGTAGACTGATCAGATGTAGTTTTGTAGGTTACTGTCTTTTTTTCCCCCTGACTGCCTTTGAAATTCTTTATCATAAGCTTTTGACAATTTTACTGTCTTGGAGAAGGTCTTTTTTTCATTGAGATAATAAGGTGTACTATTATCTTCATGGACTTGTATATCCAATTCCTTCTCCAGATTGGGGAAGTTCTCAGCTATTAATTCTTTAAATATTTTTTTCTCTGCTCCTTTCTCCCTTTCTTATCTTTCTGAAATACCCATTATTCTTACGCTGGCTTCGCTAATGGATTCTTGTAGGATTTCATCACTTTTTAAGTCTTAGCTCTCTCATCTTCCACCTGAATCATTTATGTGTTTATATTCGCAAGCTTGCTAATTCTCTCTTCAATATGATCTGTATTTCCAATGCATTCTAATACATTCTTCATCTCATTTTAATTCTTCAGCTCCAGAATTATTTATTTTTAGAATTTCAATTTCTTTGGTAAATTACTCCTTCTGTTTAATTTTATTCTTGAGATCATTGTATTGCCTTCTGAGTTTTCTTGTACCTTGTCGTATTTCTTCATAATAGCTATTTTTACATTACTAATCAGTTATATCACATATTCCAGGTCTGGAATTCAGTTGCTGGAAAATTGTCATTTTCTTCTTGTGATACCATATTACTGTGATTTCCTACCCTACCCCGCCATGGTATTTAATGAGATCTGCCTCTGGTACTGCATTTGAAGTAGCAAAAAACCTTTCTTTTTTAGACAAGATTTTGTTATTTTCACTATAACCATTCAACAGGTTGGTAGTAAAGAACCTTTCTTCTGTTTTCCAAAAAGTGGCCACTATAGCACAAGCTTTTAGTTTCTCTTATCAGAGCTGAATATCCCCCTAAGGTTGGGAGCAAAGGCATTAAAAAACATAAACAAAATGGTGGTGGCAGAGCAGGAGAGGACTGTACTTAGTATTTGGGCCTTTGGGTGTGCACACTGCCTGAAGTGGGGGGTGGTCCTCAAGTTGGGGAGGGGGTCTCACCACTTCACTCTCTGCATCACCTCCCTCAGTGCACCAATTCCTGCATAGTCTAATTCACCTACTTTAGGGTGCCCTGGTATGTTGTGCAGAGGTGACTTTTCCTTTGATTATGGTGGTCCCATTAGTTGTAAATCAAAGGGAAGAGAAAATAGGAGCTCCTGCCACCATGATGCTATTGGGTCAGGTTTTCTTCAATCTCCTTTTTTTTCAATGACTACTTTTAGAACTGACATCAAATACATGTTTGATCTCACTCTATCCTTACTTAGTTATCCTCACTTATCCTTACTCCATTCTCACTCATGTCTTTTGGCATTTCTTTTATAATTTCCATCTCTTTACTTTTCTCTACAGTAGAGTGTTTCTTCAGTGCTTTCTTCTGGTTTACTTGTTTTCTCATTAGCTACCTCAATCTAATCCACTGACCAAATGGGCACTGGCGTATTTAATTTCAGAAAGTTTTTAATTTCTAAAGGCTACAATCAATTCCTTTAAAATATTCTGATCCTTTTTTTTTTTTACTATAGCTCCTATTACTTCTTCCATCTCCTTAATTTTTTTAGCTTATTTTATATTCCTTTCAAAATCTCCTAACTCCAATTCTCCATTGATCATTTGCAAACATACCCTCATTGTGTTTCATTTTCTCATTGGATTTATAATTTTGATTTTGAATTTCTTGCTGTCAACGTCTAGTGCGTTGGGGTCCCTGGGTAAGGGTCTACGAAATCACCAGGACACAGGGGATGCAGAGCAAAGGCAGCACTTGCAACTGCATACTGCCGTTTATTACTCACATAGCTATATACTCGCAGTGATCAGATAAACATAACAATGTATACTTAAAGTATCAAGCCAACATCCCTGAAGTGAAATATACACGAAATTCAATAAGAACAAAATACATCCTGTTTATGCTTGCAGAATAAAGAATTCTCTTAGCCATCCTTCCTTTGGAGACAACATGTTCTTTGTCTTTAGAAAGAACACTTCTGTTTAGAAAGATACACTTTAAGCTAGGCAAGAGCCACTTCCTGCTGATCCAGGCATTTAGAACTTGCAACATGAGATAAGGGGAAGAGAACGTTTTCTCCTCCTGGCCTAGGCCTGCCTGGCCGACCTTAACCTCAGTGCAGTCCTCAAATGACCCTGGCCTGCAAGGGGTCTACAAGCCTACACCATCTCATCTTGCCACTAGAGATGGTTTCATCTAGAGCAGATCATGGACATGTCCTGTAGTGGGATTTTTGTGTTTGCTTTAGCAAGGGTTGTAGGAGTTTTGTTGGTTCAGGTCTGGTCATGTATTCCTTTCTTGACCTGGGGTTTCTTCCAGTGGGTGGTATAATTTTGGACCATGTGTTCATAGTTTCTCTATTTCTGTTTGAATTTGTTCATTTTTTCCCTTATCCCTGTCCCCAGGAGAATAAGTTTCCTTGCTTTTTTTCCTCAAGCCCATGGGCAAAGTGTTGTCTTCATTTTGAAGATGGTATAGATCTTTGTAGCTCCAGGCTTTATGTGGGATTTATATCTAGCTCCCCAACTTCAAGGTTTGATGCCTCATGTGGGTTACCAAATCCTAACACCCTAGAACTTAGATTTGGGCTCAGTACCCATAGGAGCTATAGGTGCTAAACTTCCCCTTACTGTGGTTGCTTAACTGTGAGTTGCCTTTTTATTTCTGGAATTTCAGGTCTTCCCTTTGTTTTTTGCTGTTGTTTTTTTGATTTTCAAGCTCAGTTTTCTAATTTTTCGATAACGTTTTCCCCACTATTCGTCACGGAAAGCGGGGGCCCCCTGTGTCTTCTCAACCTACCACTTTGCTAGAAGCCTTCTGTACATTGGTTTTGTAATTTAAATAAAATGTAAGCAAGTCTTCCAATTGTTCCACATACTTCATATTCCCTGTGGTAGTTTAAATAGTCTCAATAAATGGTGTTGAGACAAAAAGCTTTTATAACCATGTTATGTTATGACAGGTCTGAAAAGAAAAACCTTTTTGGGTTTTCTTGCTAGGATAGAGAAGTAAAAGGGGCTATGTGTGGGTGTTTGGAATTAGACATGGTCCCAGTCATGGGCACGGTGTAGCTATATGAGCATGGACTTTGGAATATAAGCTCCATGAGAAAAGGCATTTAATTTTCTGAGCCTTTGTATCCTCATCTGTAAAATAAGAGTAATACTGCCAAAATTGTTAGGTGTGTTGTGCTGCTTAGAGGTGGTGTGTCAAGTGCCAGGTAGTTGTGTCTTAAAAACATTTTATATGGTTCTAAAACTGGGAGGACCATGGTTTGATTCAGGATGAATCAAGATGGTTCACAAGAGATTTTATAAATAGACTTTTCTGAGACTCCTATGCTTCGTAAATTTCCCAATCATTCAGATAGTTTTGTTCACTTCCACCTATCTTCTACTTTATCTATATCTTCTGTCTAAGAAAGCTGTCAAGATGGAATATAGTTCTCATGGCCCTATGCCCAGGGCTCTTATCTCCCTGTCCTTCATGTTATGGCCTTTCATATATTTCTTCCCTCACAATTAGTACTTGTTGTCCTTGTCAGCCTTTCACTTCATAAGGTAGCACCTAGCTTGCTGTCTCTGTCATCCTTAGCTTTCCCTTAGCATCCTTTGAATGCTTTATAAAGGTCAATTTGGAATAAAATCTTGCCCTACTTCCCACCCTCCCTCCCTTTTTCCTGTAACTACATTGTCTCTGCAACTCGAGGCCACTGCTGGAATAATTTTTATCCTTCACTGGCTTCCAAATGACTGGATAGCTCTTATTTATCTTGCCTTTTTAAAAACAAAATTTTAGATCTACATGTGATTTAGAAGTCTTGGTTGAGGAGAGGTGGTTTGGTTTAACCTTTTTAATCTACGTGCTGACTTTCAGCTTGTGAACAATTGAAGTACTCTTTCACTTTTTTTTTTTCCTACCATGTGTTCATGCCTGTGCCAGGTTTGGTGGGGGCAAATAACAAAACTTTTGATCTTTGACTTTGAGAAGACTACAGTTTTGTTGGGGAACAAATCACAGGTGGCTTGATAGGATAGTATCAAATGATGTATCATCAAATGGGAAATTATGTGACTCAGACTGTAAGTGCCCTATGAATTTGAAGAGGAGAGATGGAGTTTCATGGGGTAGGAGGTTCTTCAACTGAGCCTTGGAGAGAAGAGGCAGGAGGGAATTACAGATGTGGAACACAGGTAATTTTGAAGCATGGTGTCCACATGGGACAGAGAGGACACTCCTATTACAGAGCAGAGTTTATGTTGGCTGATTAAAGTGGACAGACTGTAGGAGGCCTTCACAAGATGAGAGGCACTCTTAGCAGAAAACATAAAAGAAACAGATTACAGAGGGAAAAAAATGTATGCCAGTTTTGATCACCTTTGGTCATCTTGGTCTTAAACCATCCACTCCACCTAAACTTCACACTCCGACTAGCTGTTCTGGTCTGGCCAGTGTCAGTTGTAGAGAACTCTCTCTTCACATTCAAGACTGTTCAGCATCCATACCTTCAGTGGAAGCCTTTACCAACAAAATCTCTGAAAGGGTTTATACCTCTCTTTTAGCTTGTTTTGGTTACATATGCTTATTCCACAGTAATGACTGTTCTGAGTGGGCCTTGTGCCCAATAGTGTGCCCCTTGAACCATTGTGATGCTGTGGGGAATTGGGGGCACTTGTAATTTGGACTAGAGAACAACCTCTGCCATTGTACAGAAACTGGGGGCTCCATGGCATTTCCCAGGAATCAAGCTCAGACATGCCCTGGTACTGCAGCAGCTCAAGGGTTTGTTATCCACTGTCACATGGGCTGCTTGAACCTTAGCAGTGACCAAGTGCAAGCCAGCCATTGGTCAGGAGTGGAAGAGTGAAGAAAGCTAAGCTTCTAGTTGGGTACCAGTGGATTATAAGAAATGCAGTGGTCAGTTTCTTAGATTTCTTGCTTTTACTCTCCACTGCTTCCTTGATCCTTCCACCCCCTCCCCTTCTCATTCTCAGGAGGGGCAAATTCTATTACTTGCTGTTGAGAACTGGGAAGGAGGGAAAAATAGTTTCCTACTTTCAATATAAAAAGATATCTTAAGTGCTTTCCATGGGCAAATGTCAATTTGGGTAGGAACAAGATAAGATGAATCAGCAATATAGTACCTTTGCAGTGAATTTGACTTGCAGGATTTTGCTAAACTGCTGTAATATCTGCAGTAGGAAGCAATGCTTCACCCACACCAAGACTCCATGGGGTGTGAAGTAGCTCAAAGAGGTTTTCATGAAATCCTTTGGATTTCTGTCATTATAATGTTTTAGGAGAACTGACATCATAGCAGGGGATGGTGTGCTGAGAGAAAGTTACTCTTGTTTGAGGTGGGGAGCTAGGGAAAGGGGTACCCTATGTTTAACTTGAATGGCCCATGTGGTATGACACAAATGGTTCTTTCACACTCACACACCCTCGTCTTGCCCTAGTAACCAGGAAAATGTCCTGATAACTAAGTTTAAAGGGATTCTGGGAGGATGACTCAGTAAAAATAATTCAATTAATTATCAACCACAGGAGCAATAATAATAAATGGATATGTGGCTTCACCAGACCTTCCTGACCTTTGTATTATATCATAACTCCTTTGTTGTTCTCTGCCCACCATGACACCATAAATGGTATAGTCAGTGGCCAACATTATTAGACTTGTACTGTAGTCTAAATCTAGACCCCAGATGATTTCATTACCCCTTCCTCAACTGCTAGTGATTGCAAGTGGAAAAGCAATTGGATATCATGCAAAAGTTGACCAATGAATCTGTGCCAGGAGCCATGGTTGAGGCTCCCTACACCACCTCCATGTTACACAAAAGCTGTGAATTGGCTCCACACGATGAAGCTGCCTAAACTACAGGAAACGCCAGTGGAGAAACACCTGAGTTTTCAGTCATGGATGTACTCCAGGGCTAGATGCCTGATAATTGACAGTGCAATGACCATACAGATAAGAGGGGTGGCTTAAAGAAGATTCCATTCTATGTATATACAATGGAATATTATGCAGCCATCAAAAGGAATGAGATCTTGCCATTTGCAATGACGTGGATGGAACTGGAGGGTATTATGCTGAGCGAAGTAAGTCAATCAGAGAAAGGCATGTATCATATGACCTCACTGATATGAGGAATTCTTAATCCCAGGAAACAAACTGAGGGTTGCTGGAGTTGGGGGGGGGTTGGGAGGGATGTGGTGGCCAGGTGATAGACATTGGGAAGGGTATATGCTATGGTGAGTGCTGTGAATTGTGCAAGACTGTTGATTCTCAGATCTGTACCTCTGAAACAAATAATGCAATATATGTTAAGAAAAAAAAAAAAGAAGATAGCAGGAGGGAAAGAATGAAGGGGGGGAAATTGGAGGGGGAGATGAACCATGAGAGATTATGGACTCTGAAAGACAAACTGAGGGTTCTAGAGGGGAGGGGGGTGTGAGGATGGGTTAGGCTGGTGATGGGTATTAAAGAGGGCACGTTCTGCATGGAGCACTGGGTGTTATGCAGAAACAATGAATCATGGAACACTACATCAAAAACTAATGATGTAATGTATGGTGATTAACATAACAATAAAATGGGGGGAGGGTGGCTGGCAGACCTGGAGAGGCTACCCATGTTAGTGTAGCTTGGATCTTAGCTGCTTGTGACAAGTGCCAAAACTTTTGTTATCCTTTTTGTGCAACAGATGGTTGTGATTCTTATCTTGGCTTTAGGCAGATCCTTAAGAGGAAGAATAAGCCCACAAGGTCCGGAGAGAAGGAAAAAAGTAGAATATTAAGATCTGAACTTAATTTCTTAGAAACTGAGTAGGATTAGGAAAGATGACTTCTTCTTCTTGCTGTTTTAAATTTTGTTTTCATTCTAAATAAATGACCCTAGGAATGATAGGTTATTTGAGCAACACCCTTTTCTGTTTTTGTATTCCTGATATAGAGCCTCCCTGATCACAAGCCTCTGATGTAGGAATGGACTTGCCATGTTTCTTTTTCAAATAAATCTATCTCTCTTCATCTACTGGGTATGATTATACTTTAAGACTGGTAAGGGAAATACAAAGCTCTTTTTTGGGTAGTGTAGTGTTGATCCAAAACCAAAACAAAACAAAAAACAAAACCTGTTTTTGTTGGAGGAAGGAAATGTATCAGGTTAAAGGAGAATGTAAAATTAGCTAGTTAGAGGATCTGTGGAGGTTTGACTATGCAGTTCTATGTACTTTATTTACTTAAAGATCTCAGTACTAACACTGTTCCAGGTTCTTGAGGTCCATCTGAGCAAAGACTTAAAAGAGGAGAGGGCATTATCCAGGGAGAAACCTGGAAAAGAGGGTACTCCAGGCAGAAGGAATAGCCAGCAAAAGGCTTTAGGGCTAGAGTGTGCCTCCTATGCTCCACGAACCCTCAGGAGCCAGTGTGGCTAGAGTCATTACACAAAGGGTGAGTGGGGTACAGAGGCAATGAAGAGTGCCAGACCACAGAAAGCCTTATAGGCTACTGAATGTCTTCAGCTTTTACCTTGGGGGAAATGGGGATCCATGCAGGGCTCTGGGCAGAGGAGTGATACCATCTGATTTACAGTTTGGCTGCTCTATTACAAACAGACTTTTATAGGGCAAAGACAGAAGCAGGGAGCCAGTTAGAAAGCTGTTGCAGTAATTCGAGCCAGCGTGGCAGCAAGGAGGCAGCAGAAAGTGATCAGATTTGGGGCATATCCTGAAGGTAGAACCAGCTTGGTTTCTTGATGGATTGAGTATGAGCATAAAAGAGGATGACTGCATATTTTTTTGGCCCAAGCACTTGGAGCCAGCATCACTAAGATAGGGGAAACTGAGGTAAAATTTAGGCTTTCTGGGGAGGACCAGGAATTTGTTTTGGAAATGTTGTGGGTGAGATATCTATTAGACCTGCAATGATGGTCAGATAGGAGTTGGATATACAAGTCTGGAGTTTGGGAGATCAGCTAGGCAAGTTTGAGAGTCCTAAGCAAATGGATGATATTAAATGTTTGGAAACTGGATGGAGTGGAGAAGAGAGAAGGTCCAAGCACTGAGCCTTGGAGCAGGCTGACACTGGGACATTGGAGGAAGAGGGGAAAGTTTGAAGAAAGTACTGCTAGGGAAACAGGGAGGCAGGAAGAAAATCAGGAGTGTGATGTCCTGGAAAACTATGTGAAGAAGGAAGGAGTGACTGGCTGTCCTGAGTGCTGCCGATACAAGATGAGGACGGTGGCCTCTGAGACAGCAAACAGGCATCTTTGTTGGTTGAGGAGTTTTGTGTAAAGGAGAGCAAGGAAATGGGCTGGCAGCTTATAGAGGAAGAAGTTGGGTCAAGAAAAGGATATTTTTAAGAAGAGAGGGAAAAAATGCAGGGTTGAATGTTCAATAAAGAGAAAAACTGTTGATGCACAAGATTTGCTGGAATGCTATGAGTGTCCTGCTGGCTGGAATGCAGATTAGATGCTGAGTGATCTAGCAGCCATGATGGGCCACGAGGTGGCATGCTAATGAAAGCAGAATAACAAAATGGAAAGAGCCTGGATTCTTAATCATCATGGAGCTGCCATACAAGCTCTGCATTGACAACTTCTGGACCAACCTTTTTACATTTAAGAGCAGTAAACCTCTTTTCTTCTAACATGTTCTTAAGAAAAAAATCCAAACATATAAAAAACTTAAAAATTCCACAGTAAACACCCACCATCTAGTTTCTATAATATTTTTTTCTATACTTGTTCTATATATTCATCTCTCTACCCATCTGTTGATCCATATTTTTGCAGGGACATTCCAAAGTGAATTTAGGCATCTTGTACATTCCACCCCTAGTCACTTCAGTATGTATACCCACTACCTAGAGTTTAATACCTGCTTACATTTCTTACATTTTTGTTTGATGGTAAAAATTTACATAAAGTAAAATGTTTGATCTTACTGTAACATTTCTTAACTTTATTTCCAGTATAGTTAACATACAATGTTGTATTAGTTTCAAGTATACCATATAATGATTCAACAATTTCATACATCATTCGGTGCTCATCATGATAGGTGCATTCCTTAATCCCCATCACTTATTTCACCGATGCCCCCAACCCCCTCACCTCTAATAACCCAGTTTGTTCTCAATAGTTAAGAATCTGTTTCTTGGCTTTGCTCTTTGTCCTTTGCTCATTTGTTCTTGTTTCTTAAATTCCACAAATGAGTGAAATCATATGCTATTTATCTTTCTCTGAGCTTATTTTACTTAGCCTTATACTCTAGCTCCATCCATGTCATTGCAAAGGCAAGATTTCATTCTCTTTTTATGGCTGAAAAATATTCCATTGTGTGTATATATACTACATCTTATTGTGATATTTGATGACTTTGTTTCTCTTGAGGTATAATTGACATGTTACATATTAGTTTCAGGTGCACAACATAATGATTTCACATATAGTGAAATTATCACAATAAGTCTAGTTAACACACATCATCACGCAGTTACAAAAATTTTGTTTGCTTGTGATAACCAAGATTTATTAGCAACTTTCAAATATGCAATACTGTTGTATCAACTATAGTCATCACGTTGTACATTATATCCACATGACTTTTAACTGGAGGTTTGTACCTTTTGACCTATTTTGCCTATCCCCCTATTCCTTGCCTCTGGCAACCACCAGTATGTTCTCTTTATCTAGGGTGAGCTCATTTGGTATTTGTCTTTTTCTGACTTATTACACATGGCATAATGCTGTCTAGGTCCATCTTTCTTGTTGCAAATGGCAGGATTTCCTTTTTTATGGTTGAACGATATTTCCATGATCTGTTCATCCATTGATGGACCCTTGGTTTGTTTCTATATTTTGGCCATTTTAAATAATGCTGCAGTGTACATGGATGTGCATATATCTTGTGGAGTTAGTGTTCTCCATTTCTTTAGATAAATACCCAGAGATAGGATTACTAGATCATATGGTAGTTCTATTAATTTTTTTGAGGAACATCCTGTTCTTCATAGTGGCTCCACAATTTGCATCCCCACTAACAATGCACAAGAGTTCCTTTACTCTACATCCTTCCCAACACTTGTTTTTTTCTTTTCTTGATACTAGTCATTCTTACAGGTGTGAAATGATACCTCATTGTGGTTTTGATTTACATTTCCCTGATGATTAATGATGCTGAACAGCTTGCCATGTATTTACTGGCTATTGGTATCTTTGGAAAAACGTCTATCCAGATTCTCTGCCCATTTTTTAATCAAAAAAGGTTTTTACTATTAAGTTGTAAGAGTTCCTTTATATATTTTTGATATTATACCTTTATCAGGTACATGATTTTGAAAATTTTCTTTCCTTCAGTAGTTTGGCTTTTCATTTTGTGGATGGTTTTTTCTTTTCTTTTCTTTTTTTTTTTTGATGTAGTGATCCACGATTCATTGTTTTCATATAACACCCAGTGCCCCATGCAGTATGTGCCCTCCTTAATACCACCCATCACCAGGCTAACCAATCCCTCCACCTCCCTCCCCTCTAAAACCCTCAGATTGTTTCTCAGAGTCCATAGTCTCGTGGTTCATCTCTCCCTCCGATTTCCTCCCCTTCATTTTCCCCTTCCTTCTCCTAATGTCCTCCATGCTATTCCTTATGTTCCACAAATAAGTGAAACCATATAATTGACTTTCTCTGCTTGACTTATTTCACTTAGCATAATCTCCTCCAGTCCCATCCATGTTGATGTAAAAGTTGGGTATTCATCCTTTCTGATGGCTGAGTAATATTCTATTAGTATATATGGACCACATCTTCTTTATCCATTCATTTGTTGAAGGGCATCTCGGCTCTTTCCACAGTTTGGCTATTGTGGACATTGCTGCTATGAACATTGGGGTGCATATGGCCCTTCTTTTCACTACATCTGTGTCTTTGGGGTAAATACCCAGGAGTGCAATTGCTGGGTCATAGGGTAGCTCTATTTTTAATTTTTTGAGGCACCTCCTCACTCTTTTCCAAAGTGGCTATACCAGCTTGCATTCCCACCAATAGTGTGAGAGGGTTCCCCTCTCTCCACAACCTCTCCAACATTTGTTGTTTCTTGCTTTGTCGATTTTTGCCATTCTGACTGGTGTAAGGTGGTATCTCAATGTGGGTTTTTTTAAATTGTTATGTTAATCCCCATATATTACATCATTAGTTTTAGATGTAGTGTTCCATGATTCATTGTTTGTGCATAACACCCATGCTCCATGCAGAAGGTGCCCTCTTTAATACCCATCACCAGGCTAACCCATCCTCCCCCCTTCCCCTCTAGAACCCTCAGTTTGTTTTTCAGAGTCCATCGTCTCTCATGGTTCGTCTCCCCCTCCGATTTCCCCCCCTTCATTCTTCCCCACCAGCTATCTTCTTCTTTTTTTTTTCCTTAACATATATTGCATTATTTGTTTCATAGGTACAGATCTGAGATTCAACAGTCTTGCACAATTCACAGCGCTTACCAGAGCACATACCCTCCCCAGTGTCTATCACCCAGTCAGCCCATCCCTCCCACCCCACCCCCACTCCAGCAACCCTCAGTTTGTTTCCTGAGATTAAAAATTCCTCATATCAGTGAGGTCATATGATACATGTCTTTCTCTGATTGACTTATTTCGCTCAGCATAACACCCTCCAGTTCCATCCACGTCATTGCAAATGGCAAGATCCCATTCCTTTTGATGGCTGCATAATATTCCATTGTATATATATACCACATCTTCTTTATCCATTCATCTGTTGATGGACATCTTGGCTCTTTCTTTTTTTTTTTTTTAATTTTATTATGTTATGTTAGTCACCATACAATACATCATTAGTTTTTGATGTAGTGATCCACGATCCATTGTTTTTGTATAACACCCAGTGCTCCATGCAGTACGTGCCCTCCTTAATACCCATCACCGGGCTAACCAATCCCCCCTCCCACCTCCCCTCTAAAACCCTGTTTATCAGGTCCATAGTCTGTCATGGTTCATCTCTCCCTCCAATTCCCCCCGCCCATTTTTCCCTTCCTTCTCCTAATGTCCTGCATGTTATTCCTTATGTTCCACAAATAAGTGAAACCATATGATAATTGACTTTCTCTGCTTGGCTTATTTCACTTAGCATAATCTCCTCCAGTCCCATCCATGTTGATGTAAAAGTTGGGTATTCATCTTTTCTGATGGCTGAGTAATATTCCATTGTATATATGGACCACATCTTCTTTATCCATTCATCTGTTGAAGGGCATCTTGGCTCTTTCCACAGTTGGCTATTGCGGACATTGCGGCTATTGCTGCTATGAACATTGGGGTGCATATGGCCCTTCTTTTCACTACATCTGTGTCTTTGGGGTAAATACCCAGGAGTGCAATTGCTGGGTCATAGGGTAGCTCTATTTTTAATTTTTTGAGGCACCTCCACAGTGTTTTCCAAAGTGGCTGTATCAACTTGCATTCCCACCAACAGTGTAAGAGGGTTCCCCTCTCTCCACAACCTCTCCAACATTTGTTGTTTCTTTCCCTGTCCATTTTTGCCATTCTAACTGGTGTAAGGTGGTATCTTAGTGTGGTTTTGATTTGGATTTCCCTGATGGCTAATGATGATGAACATTTTTTCATGTGTCTGTTAGGTTGTGTACTTGAGACCTTTCTTGTTTCTTGAGAAAGGCTTGTATTGCTATATACTTTCCTCTTAGGACTGCCTTTGCTGCATCCCAAAGATTTTGAACAGTTGTGTTTTCATTGTCATTTGTTTCCATGAATTTTCTTAATTCTTCTTTAATTTCCTGTTTGACCCATTCATTCTTTAGGAGGATGCTCTTTAGCCTCCATGTATTTGAGTTCTTTCCGACTTTCCTCTTGTGACTGAGTTCTAGTTTCAAAGCATTGTGGTCTGAAAATAGGCAGGGAATGATCCCAATCTTTTGGTACCGGTTGAGACCTGATTTATGACCTAGGTTGTGATCGATTCTGGAGAATGTTTCATGGGCGCTAGAGAAGAATGTGTATTCCGTTGCTTTGGGATGGAATGTTCTGAATGTGTCTGTGAAGTCCATTTGGTCCAGTGTGTCATTTAAAGTCTTTATTTCCTTGTTGATCTTTTGCTTAGACGATCTGTCCATTTCAGTGAGGGGGTGTTGAAACCCCCCACTATTACTGTATTGTTGTCAATGTGTTTCTTTGCTTTTATTATTAATTGGCTTATATAAGTGGCTGCTCCCATGTTAGGGGCATAGATATTTACAATTGTTAGATCTTCTTGTTGGATAGACCCTTTAAGTAGGATATAATGTCCTTCCTCATCTCTTATTACAGTCTTTGGTTTAAAATCTATTTTGTCTGATATAAGGATTGCCACCCCAGCTTTCTTTTGGTGTCCATTAGCATGGTAAATGGTTTTCCACCCCCTCACTTTCAATCTGGGGGTGTCTTCGGGTCTAAAATGAGTCTCTTGCAGACAGCATATCGGTGGGTCTTGTTTTTTAATCCAATGTGATACCCTGTGTCTTTTGATTGGGGCTTTTAGCCCATTTACATTCAGGGTAACTATTGAAAGATAGGAATTTAGTGCCATTGTATTGCCTGTAAGGTGACTGTTACTGTATATTGTCTGTGTTCCTTTCTGGTCTATGTTGCTTTTAGGCTCTCTCTTTGCTTAGAGGACCCCTTTCAAGATTTCTTGTAGGGCTGGTTTCGTGTTTGCAAATTCCTTTAGTTTTTGTTTGTCCTGGAAGTTTTTATCTCTCCTTCTATTTTCATTAACAGCCTAGCTGGATATAGTATTCTTGGCTGCATACTTTTCTCATTTAGTGCTCTGAATATATCCTTCCAGTCCTTTCTGGCCTGCCAGGTCTCTGTGGATAGGTCTGTTGCCAATCTAATGTTTCTACCAATGTAGGTTACATATCTCTTCTCCCGAGCTGCTTTCAGGATTTTCTCTTTGTCTCTGAGACTCATAAGTTTTACTATTACATGTCAGGGTGTTGACCTATTTTTATTAATTTTGAGAGGGGTTCTCTGTGCTTCCTGGATTTTGGTGCCTTTTTCCTTCCCAAATTAGGGAAGTTCTCTGCTATAATTTGCTCCATTATACCTTCTGCCCCTCTCTCTCTTTCTTCCTCTTCTGGGATCCCAATTATTCTAATGTTGTTTAGTCTTATGGTATCGCTTATCTCTCGAATTCTGCCCTCGTGATCCAGTAGTTGTTTATCTGTCTTTTTCTCAGCTTCTTTATTTTCCACCCTTTGGTCTTCTATCTCACTGATTCTCTCTTCTGCCTCATTTATCCTAGCAGTTAGTGCCCCCATTTTTGATTGCACCTCATTAATAGCCTTTTTGATTTCGACTTGATTAGATTTTAGTTCTTTTATTTCTCCAGAAAGGATTTCTCTAATAACTTCCATGCTTTTTTCAAGCCCAGCTAGTATCTTTAAGGTGATGATTCTGAACTCTAGATGCGACATACTAATGTCGGTATTGAGTAGGTCCCTGGCAGTCGGTACTACCTCTTGTTCTTTTTGTTGAGGCGATTTTTTCCATCTTGTCATTTTGTCCAGAGGAGAATAGGTGAATGAGAGAACAAAATGCTAACAGGGTAACAACCTCCAGAAAATATACTCTAAACAAATCAGAAAAGACCTGAAGCCAGTAGAAAAGAAAGGGAAAGAAAGAAAAAAGAGAAAAAGAAAAGGAAAAAGATAAAAAGAAACAAAAACAGAACAAAACAAAACAAAAAACCAGAATATGATCAAATATGATCAGGCTGGTGCATAGATCAGTGCCACACACTGGATTTTTGGTGTATTTTGGTCTGTTAGAACAAAGTGCCTCCCTAAATTTTAAAGAAAGAAAAACTCATATATGTACAAAAATAAGGGTTGATATGATGAATGGATGGAATATGACTGTAAAGATGAAAAGTATAAAAAACTTTATAAAAGGAGTTGATAAGAAGTTGTTTGAAAAAAGAAAGAAGCTGATTTAAAAAAAAAGGAAAAAATAAAAGGGAGAGAATGTGATCAGGCAGGAGAGTAGAACAAAACCCTACCCTAGAGATTTAGGTTATGTTTTGATCTGTTAGAAGAAACTATCTCAAAATTTTAAAGAGAGAACAACTTATATATGTATGCCAAAAATAAGGGTAACTACTATGAAGGGATAGAATATGACTCTAAAAATGAAAAATAAAAATGTTTTTTAAAAAAGGGATTGATAAGATGTTGGTTGAAAAAGGGAAGAAGAAAAATTTAAAAAAAAAGTAAAAAAAAAATTAACTTTGAAAGACTAAGAATCATGGTAAAAAAAAAGCCATGGATTCTATGTGCAGTATTCCCCTAGTGCTGGAGTTCTGCCATCCTCATTGATCGGTAAACTTGGTCTTGGCTGGCTGTTCTTGCTGATCTTATGGGGGAGGAGCCTGTTGCCGTGGTTCCCAAATGTCTTTGACGGAGGCGGAATTGCCCTGCCCTTGCCTGGTCTGGGCTAAGTAATCTGCTCGGGTTTGCTCTCGGGAGCTTTTGTTCCCTACAAGCTTTCCGTACAGCTTTGGAGGCCGGGAGTGAAAATGATGGCCTCCAAATCTCCACCCCATAGGAGCCAAGAACTCGGGGCCCCACTCCTCAATGAGACCCCAGAGAAAAGCAGTCAGTCACTCCCATCTCCCTGATCTCTGGCCGCACTCTGTGCTCACCCGGTCTGTGACAGAGCGTTTCTATCTCTGGCACCCTACCCCATGTGGAGTCTCCAAACCCAGCAGATCCCTGCGGTGCACTCCTGTGCCACTCCTCCCAGGGGAGGAAGGGGAGTCTCCCCGGATCTGCTGCTTGTTGGGTCCCTGCTGGAAGTGCAGTGACCTGACTGCTGCGGATCATGGTCTATGACAACCCTGAGGTGAGAGCCCGCGCCTTGGCTCCCTCTCTACGGCCGTCTTCCCCACTCTGATACCTGGGAGCTCTGCCACACTCAGGCACCCCCAGTCTTCCTGTGACCCCGAGGGTCCTGAGACCACACTGTCCCACGAGGTTTCCACCCCCTGCTTAGCCACTAGATCAACATCCCTCAGCGGAGCAGACTTCTAAAAGTTCCAATTTTGTGCTCCGTGGCTCTGTCACTTGCCAGAAGCGGCCAATGGAGGTCCCCACCCCCGCTGTCTATCCTCCCAAATATCGCCTCGGATTCACTTCTCCGCACGTCCTACCTTCCAGAAAGTGGTCACTTTTCTATTCAGAGAGTTATTGCTATTCTTTTCTTCGATCTCCTGTTGAGTTTGTAGGTGTTCAGAATGGTTTGATCCCTATCCAACTGAATTCCTGAGATCAGATGAAATCTGGGTCTCCTACTCCTTTGCCATCTTGCTCCGCCTCCTCTCTGACTTATTTTAATTAGTACAGTACCCTCTAGGTCCATCTATGTTGTCACAAATGGCAAGATTTCGTTATTTTTTTTTTTTAAGATTTTATTTTAGAGAGCACACATGAACAGGGGGAGGAGCAAAGGGGGAAGGAGAGAGAGAATCTCAGGAAGGCTCCATGCTCAGCATAATGCAGGGCTCGATTCCACAATTCTAAGATCATGACCTGAGTCAAAATCAAGTTGGATGCTTAACTGACTGAGCTGTCTAGGTGCCCTGAGATTTCGTTATTTTTTAATATGTGAATACTATTCCACTGTGTGTGTGTGTGTGTGTGTTTGTACCACATCTTCCTTATCCATTTATCTATTGATATTTGGATGCTTCCATATCTTCATTGTTGTAAATAAAGCTACAGTGAACATAGGGGTGTGTATGTCTTTTCAGATTACTATTTTTGTTTTCTTCAGATAAATACCTAGAAGCAGAATTGCTGGACTGCATGGTAGTTATATTCTTAATTTTTTGACCTACATATTATTTTTCATAGTGGCTGCACAAATTTACATTCTCACTAACAGTGCATGAGGGTTCCTTTTTCTCCACATCCTTGCCAATACTTGTTATTTCTTGTTTTTTTGATACTAGACATTCTGACAGGTGTCAGATGATATTTCACTGTTGTTTTGGTTTGCATTTCCCTCATTATGATTAGTGATATTAAGCATTTTTTCATGAGTCCATTGGTCATCTGTATGTCTCCTTTAGGAAAAATATCTATCCACATCCTCTGCCCATTTCAAAAATCAAACTATTTTGTTTTGGTGTCGAGTTGTTAGGAGTTCTTTATATATTTTGGGTATTAACCCCTCATTGAGTATATCATTTGCAGATAACTTCTTCCATTCAGTAGGTTGCCTTTTTGTTTTGTTGGTTTCCTTGGCCATGCAAAAGTTTTTAATGTTGGTGTGGCCCCAATAGTTTATCTTTGCTTTTGTTTCCCTTGCCTGAGGAGATGGATCCAAAAAAAAAATGTTGCTAAGTCTATGTCCAAGGGTTTATTGTCTGTTTTCTTTTATGTTTTATGGTATGGAGTTCTATAGTATGGAGTTTTGTGGTTTCAGGTATTACATTTAGGTCTTTAATCAACTTTATTTTTATATATGATAAAGTGGTCCAGTTTCCCCAGCACCAGTTATTGAAAAGATTTTCATGTTCCCATTGGATATTCTTGTCTCCTTCATTACCATATAACCATGCAAGTGTTCATTTATTTCTGAACTCTATGTTCTGTTCCATTGATCTATGTGTTTTTGTGCCAGAACCATGGTGATTACTATAGTTTTTTAGTAGCTTGAAATAAGGGAGCATGATACCTCCAGCTTTGTTCTTCTTCAAGATTGCTTTGGCTATTTGGGTCTTTTGTAGCTCCATACAAATTTTAGGATTATTAGTTCTAGTTCTGAGAAAAATACTACTAGTATTTTGATATGGATTGTATTGAATCTGTAGATATCTTTGCATAGTATGGATATTTTAATACTATTCTTCCAATCCATGAGAATGGTATATCCTTTTTTGTTATTCATCCTTAATTTCTTCCATCAATATCTTACAGTTTTCATAGTACAGGCCTTCAATTCCTTGGTTAAATTTATTTCTAGGTATTTTATTCTTTTTGATGCAATTGAAAATGGGATAGTTTTCTTATGCTCTTTCTGATAGTTCATTATTACTGTATGGAAATGCAACAGATTTCTGTATATTAATTTTGCATCCTGCAACTTTACTGAGTTCATTTATTCTAATTTTTACATAGGGTCTGTAAAGTTTCCTATATATAGTATGTCATCTTCAAATAGTGACCATTTTACTTTTTTCTTAACAATTTAGATAACTTTTATTTCTTGTCTTAATTGCTGGGCTAGGACTTCTAGTACAACATTAAATAAAATTGGCAAGAGTGGGCATCCTTGTTTTGTTCCTGATCTTAGAGAAAGGTTTTTTTCCTTAGTTTTCACCATTAAGTATGATGTTAGCCATGGGCTTATTTTATGTGGCCTTTATTATATTAAAGTGTGTTCCCACTATACCCACTTTGTTGAGTGTTTTTATCAGAATTGATGTAGAATTTTGTCCATTGCTTTTCCTGCATCTATTGAGATATGATTTTTATGCTTCATTTTGTTAATGTGTTGCATCATGTTGATTTTTTTTTTATGGATATTGAACCAGCTTTGCATCTCTGGAATAAATCTCATGTGATTGTGATGTGTGTTCTTTTTAATGTATTGTTGAATATGGTTTGATAATATTCTGTTTAGGATTTTTACATTTGTGTTCTTCAGCAATTTTGTCCTGTAAGTTTTGCTTTTTTTGTTTGTCCGGCTTTAGCAACAGAGTAATTCTGACCTCATAAATAAATTTGGAAGAATTCTTCCCTCCTCCTCTTCCCCCTCCCCCTTCTTTTTTCTGAATGATTTGAGAAGGATAAGTATTAACTTTTCTTTAAGTGTTTGGTAAAATTCACCTGTGAAACCGTATGGTTTGGGACTTTTTTGGGTGCTTTTTGATTACTGACTTATTTTATTACTAGTAACCACTCTCTTCAGATTTTATATTTCTTCCTGATTAAGTCTTAGATTGTAGGTTTCTAGAAATATATCCATTTCTTCTAGGTTGTCTAATTTGTTGGCTTATAATTTTTTTTGTAGAAATCTCTAATTCATTTTAACTTCTTTCATTTCTGATGCTGGGTTCTTTTTTTCCTTCAAGAATCTGGCTAATGGTTTATCAATTTTATTTATATTTTCAAAGAACCAGCTTTTAGTTTCATTGATATTTTCTATTGTGTTTTTAGTCTCTATTTCATTTATTTCCACTCTAATATTTATTATTTCCTTTCTTCTAACTTTGGGCTGTGCTTGTTCTCTTTCCAGTTCCTTTAGCTGTAAGACTAGATTATTTGATATATTTTGTTTCTGAAGGTAGGCTTGTATTGCTACAGACTTCCCTCTTAGAACTGCTTTTGTTGCAGCCCATAAATTTTGCAATGTTTTGTTTCCATTTCTGTCTCAAGGTATTTTGTATTTCCTTTTAAATCTCTTCATTGACTCATTGGATGTTTAGTGGCTTGTTGTTTAGCCTCTGCATGTTTGTGTTTTTTCCAGTTTAAATTTGTTTTGTAATTTTAGTTTGATACCATTGTGGTCATAAAAGATGCTTAATACGATTTCAATTTTCTTAAATTCATTTTGTGGCCTAACATGTGATCTGTCCTGGAGAATGTTGCATGTGCATTTGAAAAGAATGTGTATTCTGCTGTTTGGGGATAGAATGTTAAGTCTACCTGGTCTAATGTGTTATTTAAAGTCCCTGTTTCCTTATTTTGTCTGTGTGCGCTCCCCATTGATCTAAGTGGGATATTAAAATTTTCTCACTATTAATATCAATTTCTCTCTTAATGTCTGTTATTTGTTTTATGTATTTAGGTGCTCCCTTATTGGGTGTATAGATATTTACAATTAATATATCCTCTTGATCCCTTAATCATTAGGTAGAGCCTTTGTCTTGATAGACTCTTTGTTTTAAAGTCTATTTTATCTAATATAAGTATTGCTTCCTCAGATTTTTTTTTGTTTTCATTTGCATGGAATATCTGCTCCATTCCTTAACTTTCATTCTGTATGTGTCTTTAGGTCTGAAGTCTCTTGTAGGCAGCATATAAATTTTTTTCCCCCATTCATTTATCCTGTGTCTTTTGATTGGAGGATTTAGTCCATTTACATTTAAGGTAATTATTAATAGGTGTGTACTTACTGCCATTTTAATATTTTCTTTTTGTAGTTCTTCTCTGTTCTTTCTCTTGCTCTCTTCCCTTGTGGTTTGATTTATTTTTAATGTTATGTTTTGATTCCTTGCTCTTTATATTTTGTGGGTTTATTACAAGTTTTTTTGGCTTATGGTTACCATAAGGTTCATATATAATACTCTATGAATATAGCAGTCTATTTTAAGATGATTGTCTCTTAAGTTTGAACACATTCTAAAAGCACTCCATTTTTACTCTGCACCCCGCATTTTATGTAGTTGTCATATTTTACATGTTTTTGTTTTGTGTATCCCTTAGTGTAGATACAGTTGACTTTACTACTTCTGTCTTTTTTCTTTTTTTAAATTTAAATTCAATTACCCAACATATAATACATAATTAGTTTTTGATACAGTGTTCAATGATTCATTAGTTGTGTATAACACCCAGTGCTCATCACATCACATGCCCTCCTTAATGCCCATCACCTAGTTATTCCAGCCCCCTACCCAATTCCTTATCTGCAACCCTCAGGTTCTTTCCCCTAGTTAAGAGTCTCTCATGGTTTGTCTCCCTCTCTGATTTCTTCCCATTCAGTTTTCCCTCCCTTCCCCTATTGTCTTCCATGCTATTCCTTATATTCCATATATGAGTGAAACCATATGATAATTGTCTTTCTCTGATTGACTTATTTCACTTAGCATAATACCCTCTGGTTCCATCTATGTCGATATAAATGGTAGATATTTATCCCTTCTGATGGCTGAGTAATATTCCATTGTATATATGAACCACATCTTTATTCATTCATCTGTTGACAGGCATCTCAGCTCCTTCCACAGTTTGGCTATTGTGGACATTGCTGCTATGAACATTGGGGTGCATGTGCCCCTTCTTTTCACTACATCTGTATCTTTGGGGTAAATACCCAGTAGTACAATTGCTGGGTCATACAGTAGCTCTATTTTTAACTTTTTGAGGAACCTCCATACTGTTTTCCAGAGTGGCTGCACCAGCTTGCATTCCCACCAACAGTGTGGGAGGGTTCCCCTTTCTCCACATCCTTGCTGACATTTGTTCCCTGTCTTGTTAATTTTAGCCATTCTAACTGTGTAAGGTGGTATCTCATTGTGGTTTTGATTTGTATTTCCCTGATGTCAAGAGATGCGGAGCATTTTTTTCAACTACTTTTGTCTTTTAACCTTCATGGTAGTTTTATAAATAGTTCATTCACTACCTTTATTTTATGTTTGCTTTTACCAGTCAGATTTCTTCTTTCCTATTTTTTTTTTTCTATTGTGGCCTTTTCCATTTAGAGTACTTTTAACATTGCTTGTAAGGCTGCCATAGTGGTGAGAAACTTTTTCTAACTCTTTGTCTGGGAAACTTTCTCTCCAAGTCTGAATGATAATCTTACAGGGTAGATATTTTTGGTTGTAGGTTTTTTGTTTTGTTTTGTTTTGTTTTGTTTTGTTTTGTTTTTTCCTTTTGGCACTTTGTAGGCTAGCAAGAAGTGGCATAATATACTCAAAGTTTCTGCTGACAAATCAGTGGACAGTCTTAAGGGATTTCCCTTATATGTAACTAGTTGCTTTTCTTTTGCTGCTTTTAAGATTATTTAATTTTTGCCATTTTAATTATTATGTGTGTTGGTGAGGAGCTCTTTGGTTTATCTTGTTTAGGACTCTCTATGAATCCTGAACTTTAATGTCTGTTTCCTTCCCTAGATTAGGGAAGCGTTCAGCTGTTATTTTTCAAATAAGTTTCCTTTCTCATTCTCTTGAGCGCCTGGGATCCCTATAATAAAAATGTTATTATACCTGATGATATCCCAGAGGTCCCTTAAACTATCCCAATATTTTAAATTTTTTTTTCTTTTTTCTTTTTTTTCTTTTCTAAAACTTGGATATTTTCCCTACCCTGTTTTCCAAATCACTAATCCATTCTGCATCTCTAATCTGCTGTTGATTCCCACTAGTGTATTTTTCATTTTAGTTATTGTATCCTTCAGCTCTGATTAGTTCTTTATTTTCTTTTAAAGTTCTCACTGTGTTTATTCATTATTCTCTTGAGTTCATTGAGCATCTTTATGATCATAACCTTGAACTCTTTATCAGGTAGATTGCTTATCTCCATCTTGTTTACTTTTTCTGAGGTTTTATCTTGTTCTTTCATTTGCAACATATTCCTTCATTTCCTAATTTGCCTCTGTGTGTGTTCTATGTATTAAGTAGATCAGCTACATCTGGTCTTGGAGTGGCCTTATGTGGAAGGCATCCTGTATTGTCTAGAAACTCAATCATTACTAGTCATAAGAAACAGGTACTCCAGGGGTATCCCCTATGTGGCCTGCATGTGCCCTTTTATGGCTGGGTCACAATTGCTGTAGGTGTGCTGGTGGGTGGGGCTGACCCCTGGCCTGGCTGACTGCAATACCTTGCCTGGACTGCTTTGGGTACACCAGTGGACAGGGCTGGTCCCCACGGCTGGCTGAGAGGCTCAACTGCAGCTCCTGAGGGCATGCTGGAGGGTGGGGAACAGGGTAGCCCCTCATGTGGATGGCTGTGAGACATAGCCACTATGGTTGTGTACTGGTGGGCAAGGCTCATCTCTCTCCCCATCCACAACTGGGCAGGAGCCATTTTGAAGGGGCACTGGTCTCATTTGAGGCTGCATGCAGGTATGACAAGGTGGTAGCCACTTTAGAGTGGGCACAGTATGCCATAACACCTTGTGACCCCAGTATCTGTGATGCATGGCTCCTGTAGTTCTGCTGCTGGGTAAAAAGACTTGAGATTAGCCAGGAAGTGGTACAGTTAACTTTTCACATTTCATTGACCAAACCTAGTCCTATGATTCTTTCAAACTACAGGTGGCTGAGATAGTCACCTTTATTACCAGAAGAGAAAGAGTCCAACACTGGTGAACATCAGTCATGTCTTCTGCAAGATGATTTCAAACTTCCATTCAAGTGGAAAGTTAATATTGCACTGGACAGAAAATGTGTAGCCACATTTGCCCTACAGTTCACAAGCCTGCCACCTCTGACCTTAGCTGTAGAAATTTACATCTAAAACATGTTTTCAAGACAAAAATTAGAGCTTAAACAAAAGTTCTTCATTTTAATGTAGTTTTTATAATTTCAGAGAAAAATATCTTATCATGGGGTGGGAGGACAGAAATCTATCCATAGATCAGACATTTTGCAAAATTTCTAGAAAAGACTAAGTAGATTTTGGGTTGATGGACACTCTCAGTACTGACTACTAACCTGCAAGTCAGTACAAGGAGAGGAGGTAGCTGTATGGAAGTAAGTGATGGATAAATATGTTTTTAGTCACACGTCTGAGAACTGCCAGCATTTCTGTGACAAAAGTTTGAAGCACAAGTGGAGATGAAAAGTACCTAGAATGGGTACCTGCAAGGACTTTAGGAGCCAAGTACCCAGGGTTTTGTACTCCATGCTAGTAGCCTTAACTCATACTCATGACAGCACACAAACAAACATGAGGGCTATCTGCAGTGGATCCAGAAGGTGTGCAACACAGCCATGGAGTGGTGAGCCAGAACATCAGCAGACCCCAGGTAACGAGGATGCCAGGTTGGGAGGGAAAATTCACCAGCACAACAATGGATTCTTGAATGGCCAAAGCCTCCCTGCTAGTGCTTTCTTGACTTCTCTTGGCAACTGCTGCTCTGATTTTTCTCATTTTTTTTTTCTAGAGCAAATATTTATTGAATTCCTACTGAAGGGCAAGCAATGTGGCATGATGAGCAGGTTAAGCACAGTCACCTCTAAGACTCCATCAGCATTCCTGGCCTACTATGACTGAAAGAAAGTTTATCTTGTGAACTACCACTGCCCACACATTTACAATCATGGTGAGTCAACATGACCTGAGCTCCCAGATGGAGTTCACACCATTTCTAGTGTTCATATCAGTCTGCTGGTTTTTGATGTGGGATGAGGAAACATGTCAGAATCACCTGGCTAGGTGTTTTGTTTCTAAAACACTTATCTCAATACCTTTTCCTGGAGATGCTTATACTTTTGTTGGGATTTGGGATGAGTGGCACTGAAGGATGGAAAGGGAAATTGGGGATGATACATTTTGAAAACACTTGTCAAATGATTCTAATATACAACTCCTCAAACCCCACTGATCTCAATTTTGCTTTATAAAATGAACAACAACAATAACAAAAATCAGCAGTTTGAAGTGAGTCAAGCTTGAGTGGCCAGAAAATGGAAACAAATCCAAAAACATTATATTTGCCATGACATTGGAAAAGATAACACACTTATAAAACAAGAGAGGACTGCTATGGGGAAAGAAATCCTAAAAATGAAAAAAGAGATCTTGGAAATAAAGCATAATTTCTGCAATAGAGTAAACATCAGAATGAATACTTAAGAAAACTATATTAGAGATCAGACCAACAAATATCATCCTCCTAGAACACAAAACCAAAAGTCAGAGGTGGGAGTTAGAAGTGAAAATAGGAAGATATCAAGACTAGAGCCAGGGACTCAATATCTGTAGAACAGAAGTATTAGGAGGAGAAACTATAGGAAGATCAGGAAGCATTAAAGGAAATGATCTCAACTGAATACCACTGCAATTGTATTACCACATGAAACCTCACATGTTCTTTGAGTTGAGATTGCAAGGGATGAAGCATGGGGAACGATGACTCTACATTAATTGTAGCAGTTATTCCAGCCTCTGCTTCTGTAACTGGCCAAGAGCCCTAAGTTAATGACCATAACATTTTCACCACCCCTCCCTTGATCTCCTTATCTTTTGCTAGGGTGGATAGGATTCCATTGTGTTGAAATAGTGCCCACTGTCATTCTTACAAGATCAAGTTCTTTGTGGATTGCTGCAACTTTCCACCAATACAGTGAACCCCTGCCTCCCAGAGATAGTCCCACTTGCTCCTATTGCATAACAGCAACACAATTTCCCCTGGACAATTCACCCCAGGCAGTAGAATGATTCCTTCTCTACCTGTTAGTTTGGTGGTGTGGGGAGTTAAAAAAATGGCTAGGGTTTAGTGTCAGGCTGCTATTTCATTGAAATGTCTACGATCCCTGGTGGAAGCTTTATTTGGGGCACTAGGAACTCCAACTTCATCAAGTCCAAGGTCCTAGCAAAGGAAAGCAAAGTTTCTTTAATGAAATTTTTTTTGTTTTTTTTGTTTTTTTTATTTAAAAAAAATTTTTTTTAAAGATTTTATTTATTTATTTGAGAGAGAGAGAATGAGAGAGAGCAAGCACATGAGAAGGGGGAGGGTCAGAGGGAGAAGCAGACTCCCTGCCAAGCAGGGAGCCCGATGCGGGACTTGATCCAGGGACTCCAGGATCATGACCTGAGCTGAAGGCAGTCGCTTAACCAACTGAGCCACCCAGGCGCCCTAATGAATTGTTTAATAAAACAGGGAGACAAGTCCACTTCCACAGTTGACTTCCCAGACCCATGCATTCTGGCAATTAGATTGGCGCCACATTATTGGCTGCTGACTTAAGGAATATTAAGGCAGCTCCAAACCTTGCTGAACGTGGTCTCCCCACTGGTTCTGCAACTAAGCCTTCACTATCTTATGAAGCCAGCTGCCTCTGGGTAGATGGGGCACATTGTAATTTTATGGGCTTGAACCCATTGCTATATTCTTTTGCCATCAAATGATTGTTTTTTGCTTGTTTGGGATACTGTGGCAGTGGGTAAGGCATCAATCATGATGCTGGCAGAAGTACTATAGGCAAGAAAGCAAATCCATTAATAGAATGTACATTTATCCTGGTGAGGTCAATTTGTTGCCTTCTCCATAATGGAAGGAACAATAATCAACTTGCCCCAGGTGGCTGACTGGTATACCCAGGGATTAGGGCCATATTGAGCACTACTTGCCATTGACAGGTAGGGCACTCAGTAGTAGCGGGAACTAAATGAGTCTCATGAAGGGAAGTCCTTGCTTTTGAGTGTATCTTCCAACCATGCCTCCAACGATTGAGCAAGCACTGGGTTTGCTAGGTAAAGAGGCTGACTAATATCCACACACTGCTGTGTAGTGGATGCATTTTAATGGGCATTTTTGTAAGAAATTGTATCTTCTCTGTGTGCATTCTGAGAAATCTGTCCACACATCCCTAGCCCAGGGTTCCTTATCACCAGTTTTCCAATCTTGATATTTCCAGGTTCCTAACCAGCCACTAAGCTTTAACCACTGCTATTTACTTCATGTGGAGCTTCACTTTTGTCTTTTCTATGCAATGTAGTCAGTCAGATGTACTATCCAGAGTCTGTCCTCATGGCCCTTTCAAAGCCACCCACCCCCTTTTGAGCTGTATATCCTGCAGACCCATCCATAAACTGTGTTCATATTTCTTCCTCTGCTAACTAGTGATCAGGAATTCCCAACAAGACAATCAGTATGGGTAAAAGAAGAAGCAAGGAAGCATTGGAAAGATGTGTCTTGGAAGGAGTGATCTACAAATTCATGCCATTTACTTGTACCTTCTGGACCTACTTGAGCCCAGTCTCATTTAGATCATTTACATTTAATAATGGATGCTGTGTCCAACTCTATAATCTGGTGAATCATATGCCATCCAGTTCATGATGGGCAGTTTTCCTCACCATGTAAAATTACTACACTGTCACCAAAGTAATGACCTACCATATTATGTGTGAGATAACAAGGTCTTCAAGGTCCCTGCAGATTATATTATGACATAAAAGTGAGAGAATTAACATGGTCTTGAGATAAGACACGTGAAATCAAACCTCTTCTAATTATCCTTATCAATAAAAATTGGAGAAATGGCATTTGCTAGGTTGCTGCATACCCATGACCAGGGACTGTGGTATTTCTAAGTAATTTACCACATTTGGAAACAGGTAAAACTGCCTTGTGATCATTTTTAAGTTTGTGATATGTACAATTATTCTCCACATCCATCTGGGTTTTTTTATAGGCCAAATAAACTGGTTAAATAGGGCTGTGTGGTAAGAACTACCACCCTTGTGTCTCATAAGTCTTTGGTGGTGGCTCTCTAAATGCTGAAACTGGACAAGTAAATCATGATGGGTCCTTCTAGACTGAGAGGTGAATCAACTCCCAAACCTACCTGTCTTCTATAAATCACCACTCAAACTGTAGACCATGGTGGCAATTCACTCTCCTGGGTTTGATATCTGTTCAGAGGTAGAATCTTATAATCTTTGGAATATCTTGGTATTCTTTCCCTAAGGCACATCCACCCTCTAAATAGGTGCAGGTCCCTCTAGGGAAGGCCTGGAGGAAGATTTGTAGTATATACCTAGGATTTGTAGTATATAACCTAGACCCTGTGTTATAGGGTCCTTCCTCAAAGGATGCAGCCTACTCGGTCTGTGAACCAGCTTATGACTTGGAAATGGATAAAAGGCTATGGAAACTCATGATAGTGACTTACATTAGGATTCTGTCCACAAGAGCCAGAATGTTAAATACACCTGAGTTCAGCCCATCTATTTTATTTCTAGGGACCCCATAATCAAATTAGCTAATGTCACAGATTTTATGGGTCAGAATACTTCTATTTTCACAAAAGAGAGTATGGCTAATCTTAGAAATTGTGTCTACATGGTCTCTGGGGGTTAAGTGCTGGGTTAAGTGCTGCCACCCAGACCCTGGAGCTACTCCTAGTACCAATTATCATGTAAGTCAAGCAACAAATAGAACACTCAGAAGGATGAATGGAGGTGTTTGAGGATGGAACTCTGTAGAGTTGTGGGTTGTGATAAGGGAATCCATCAAGGCACAACAAAGCACCTCAGGACTAGCAAGAATGGAGAACTGCTACCTGCACATCCCTTGTCCCTCAAAGTCTGAAGGGCAAGGAGAGGGAGTGGTTTCCAGAAACTGGAGAGGAAACCTCTAACAAGCTGTGGTTTTGTGTAAAGAAACACAGCTACTTGACAAGGTGCTAGGGAGGATGCTAGGGGAGTATATGTGCTGAGCTGCTTCCTTCTCCCTCTACCAACACTTCTTGGGATTTTCTAAAGTTATTTCTCATTGGGTGAACCCAACCCATAGCCAGAGAGCAAGGGAGACCCCTCCCACACTGAGCAGGATGGGGAAAATGTAGAGAGTGGATTCAAGGGTCCAGTGGAGAGGAGACCAAGCACAGGGGCAGATAACTCATTGGATAAAATCCATCAAACATCTGAGGACAAAACTATTAACTGTGAATAAAGAGAAGCTTGAGCATACTAACTTGAGTCAAGTATAGCTAACAAAACAGAAGCAAAAATTATACTTATTTGTGGAACATTAGAAGAATTCTCACAAATAACAATTTGTATAAATTCCTAAAAACACATATTGCCCATTTGTCAGTCAAATTATCTTCAATACTTAATTCTAAAGTAATAATTCCATCCACAAAATTGATAATATATTTACATTCATCATAGGATTTTTTTTAATTAAAAAAATGCTGGAAGTGTTCAATAATTAGAGGTTAATTAAAGTATGGCATAGTCATACAATGGAATGCTATGGAAAAGAAAAAAAATAATTTTTGTTTTTCAGGTTTAAATTCTACTACCCTTTCCTGTGCACCCAATTGTAGATCAGGTACTCAGTCACTCTCTCAAATTCCATTTATTCTTGTTTGGTTTAACATTAGGCATGTGTTTTTTCACTTAAAACACTTTCATAAAAGGTCTCATCTTTGGAAGACATCATCATAGCTGCCATAGTGTGTACAAAATGATCAAGATATATTCTCATCAACGGGCACCTGGGTGGCTCAGTTGGTTACGCATCCAACTCTTGATTTCAGCTCAGGTCATGGTCTCGGGGTCCTGGGATGAGCCCTGAGTTGGGCTCCATGCTCAGTGGGAGTTTGAGGATTCTCTCTCTCCCTTTACTCCTCCCCTGGATCATGCTTGCTTTCTCTCTAAGATTAAAAAAATATACTCTCATCAAGGAACTTCCAGCTGAATAGGGTGAAGAAGACACACGTAGTATATAGCACACAATGTGGTAACTTGGTAACTTTATAGGGAACAATAAAGAAAAGAACTCCAATTCCATCTGGATATTTATCCAAAGGAAATGAACACACTAACTTGGAAAGATACCTGCACCCACATGTTCATTGCAGCAGTATTTACGGTAGTCAAGACATGGAAACAACCTAAGTGTCCATCAACAGATGATACACACACACCCCAGAATACTAAGCCATAAAAAAGAATAAAATTCTTGCCATTTGTGACAATATGGATGGACCTCAAGGGCATTATACTAAGTGAAATAAGTGAGAGAAAGAAAAATACCACATGATCTCACTTATATGTGAAATCTTTTTAAAAAATAAAAAACCTGAATTCAGTGATACAGAAGATAGATTGGTAGTTGCCAGAGGTGGGGATGTGGATGGTAAAGGCAGTCAAAAGGTACAAACTTCGAATTATAAAAGAGGTCATGGGTAGGTAATGTATAGCATGAGAACTAGAATTAATACTGTATTGTGTCCTTGAAAGTTGCTAGGAGAGTAGATCTTAAAAGTTCTCATCATAAGAAAAATTGTGACTGATGATGGATGTTAACTAGACTTACCATGATCATTTTGCAATACATACAAATATTGGATCATTATTTTGTACTCATGAAATTAATGTTGTATGTTAATTATATCTTTAAAAAAATTCCAGGAGCATAAAGGGGAGAGGGAGGTTTCTTTTGTCTGAGGTTGTAAGGAAGGCTTCATGGAGTAAGAAGTACCTGTTCTGAGTCTTGATAATGAAGCAGGAGTTGATAAGTAAACATATGTGGAGGGCATCCAGGGAAAGAGGAAGGGAAGCAAGCTGTGTTCTAGAACAGTGAGTGGTATGGTTTGACGGTAGTGTTCTTCAGTATAATTATGAGGTGAATAAGATTTTATTGGCTCACCTGAGACCTTAATCATAATTGTTTTTTATCAAAAGGAAATGTTCTATATTTTTTATACAATTCACTTTCAAGTGAAACCCTAATCAGAAATCAGGGCTTAAAAAAATCTGAGTCTCTTGTGAGCACAGCTTAAATCTGCCAATAATTATTGATTTTCTTCAATGTCCTACTTCCTGTTAGATTTCATTGGCTGATTTTTAAAGGTGAGTGCTTTCTTATTGCTTATGTTGGAGATTTGGTCACAGAATGTATGTTTCTCCCTGGAATCATCCCCATGGGGCCAATGGTTACTTTCCAGCAATGTGTCATTTTATTTGGGGTCGATTATGTGTGTTTAACAAGGCGTTCAGTTGGAAATCTATCTCATAATTTTAATTGTCAATCACCACTCCTGGTGGAGGGCCTTCCTTTTACCATACGGAAAACAGACGTGAAGAGGATTGATGGGGGGTGGGGGCAGAAAAAAAAATGATCATCAGTCAGGAATGTTTGGGCCTGGGGGTGGGGGAGATACTTAAGTGTTATCTAAGTGGATGACTATGACTTCTACTGGCTATAGGCTAGTTAGGCTGTAAGAGCAGTAAACACCGGGACATGGAAACATGATGGAATGAAAAGTCCTTTGGGAAAAATATTTGGATCATGGCTTGTTCATAGAGGCACACATGGGTTACTTTGCTCTCAGCAGAAAGGGGTGTGGAGAGCACGTAGAAGATGCAGAAATGAAGCAGGTGCTGCTTTTCTACAGCTGTTACCCTGATTCTGCCAAGCAGAGGCCAGGGGTGTGGCTGCCTTTCATAATTAGTCATCCCAGGCCTGCTCTGTTGCGGGTGTGCTGGGGTTCTGAGTCCTGGATCTTCATTGTCCTTTGCCACATGGCCTGGGGTGGGTCAACCCTGGGGAGTGTGGCAGCAGTTTTCTGGAATGTGATAGAGAAGGGGCCAGGTGTGCAGCTACCAAGGATGGAATTAGGGCACTTGTTCTTTAAGTGTACTTGGTGGGAAGCATGGCCTGGCCCTCCCTCACACAGCACCAAAAGTGCAAATTGGTCCAAAGCTGGTAGTCATATTTCTTCGGAACCATGTTTGCCCACTACATGCAGTCCTGCTACAGTGTCCTCAGGTTCCCCAGCTAGAGCAGTTTAGAGTAGGTATGAAAGGCTGGCCCTCTAGACCTGCCATCACTTGATCCCAGTGGAACCTTCCAGCTACTCTCCTTTGGTTCTGGCATTTGACACATCTCTTGGGCAATCCAAACAGAATTGTTCTTTTTCATGTTTCCTTCCTCCCTACCTTGGCTCATTCTATTCCCTTTACCCCAGAATCCAAATCCTACTCTCCCTCAAATGTCCCTTCCTCCATGAAGCCTTCTAGAACTTTCCCACCTGGGAGGGATGGGTGCCTCTTCAAGTTGTTACAGTTCTTGGCTCTTTACACGCATGTATTTCAAGGCACCAATCATGTCATTTGTGTGGACATCTCACCACCAGGCTGACAAGCTTCCCAAGGGCAAAGTATTTGCTTCGTTTGCAAGCCCTTGCACAATGCCTAACAAAGAATAGGCCTTAATTGTGGGCTCAGGGTACAATTACCTGCCCACCACCCTAAAATATTTACATCTGTTATTCCCTTTAGCACCCGCCCCCCCTTGTGGATTGTAGCCAACCTCCAAAGCAGACATTAATTGGCCAGATTTTTGTGAATGAAGGGGAGGAAGAATGCATTTACTAAGTATCTACTTTGAGGTGATTCTAGTATGATCTCATTGTCATAATCACTCTCTAAGAAAGTTCTAAGCAATCCTTCAACTTTCATATACTCAAATTCCATACAGCCCATTATTTTGTACACTGACTCCCTTAGCTGCTTTTTATGCATCCAGTTTTATGTGTTATCTGATGAACAAACATTTGTAGCTCTCATGCGAGTCAAGGCAACCAGCCAAAACTCCCTGAGCAGAGAGCTGACAGGTATAAGGGTCTGGAGGTTGCCTCCTTTCCCTTGGGTTCTACCCTAGTTCACACACAGCCTCCACAGGACAGGGACCTTCTAGAATAGGATACAGCTCCAGGCCCCCCTTAGACATTAGATGCTTTGAGAAAAAAATGATCCAAGAGAAAAGAGCAGTTTCCAGAAAGGATTCCAATGAGCAGAACGGCAAATAGTCAAGCCCAAGAGAATGTGCCAATGGGTTGGACGATTTCAAGCTCATTGCACTTACAGGAAAGGCTCCACACCAATTATACTGGCCCAGATGTGTCCTGGGATTTGACCAACATCCTCTCCCTTCCTCCCCCACTTCTAGGATTATCAGGTAGGGGAGGCAGGCAGCTTTGAAACATGCTACCATGACAACATGGCTTATAAAGCTTTTATGACCCCTGGCGCCTCCCCCCCCACACCCCATTTACTTCCTGAGCTATCTTTTATCACTTTGCTTTTGAACTCTGCATTGCTATGATGCTGTACTAAAAGGTCTCATGTACAGATCATGTTCTTTTCTAGGCCTTTGACCCTGCTGTTCTTCTTTCTAGAAAGTTCTTCCCCTTCCACTCCACTTGCCCTCTCCTTTGCCAGGTTAACTGCTACTTGTGCTTCCCTTCACAGCTTAGACATCATTTCCTCCAGCAAGTCTTTTGTCCCCAGGCCCTCTGCCTCTAATTCGTTATGTTGACCTCCTAGAGGGCCTTGTCATCTACTGAAACTATCTCTTTCCTTTTGTCTCTTAATCTAGAACTTTGGGATCTTTGAGGATGGCTACTGTGTCTTATGCACCACTTTATCTACAGCACCTGGCATGTTGTTTGCACACAGAAGGCACTTAATATTTGAATGAGTGGGTGCATGAATGAATTCCTCATCTGCATGCATACTTTCAGTAAGTGATTTGCCATGTGGCATCATGAATCATTAGAAAAAGTTATCTGGAGACTGGCATGAACACATTCTAACATCTCTGTGGGGCTTATAACATGAGAAAGAGTTCAATTTTCCCAAGATTACTGGAAAAATTCCTAGAACTTTTGGACTTAGGTTAAAAGAGCCTTTTGTTTTGGGGTAAAACACTACAAAGAGTCACCAGATGTTATCTTGACTGTTAAACACAAGAGGGCCTACTTTGGCATGGTTGGTTAAAAATAGTCTTGTTTTCTCCTTTCTGCTCTTATCCTGAACCCCAAGTATGTGGCCACTTGTCACATGAAGTTGGTATGTTACATAGTTGTTGGGCACAAAGCCATGTTGGCTAAAGGTCATGGGAGTGGGGCTGCCAGGGGCCTGGCCTGGCTTCTGAGTCAGGGGACAGGATTCTGGTTCACAGGCTTGTGACCACTCCTGAAGTTCTAAGAAGTGAGGCATGCTCCTCTGCTGGGCTCACATCCAAGTGAGAAGAACAATGAGCTTCCTGTCCACATTACTGTCATATGGGAGCATGGGGTCAGGCATGGGGATGACCAGGAGAGGCTAGGATGTGGCCTACCAGCTCTTCAGTAAGAGAGGCCAAAAAGCAAGCTGTTGTTTACATTTTAAATAAACTGCAAATCTACTCAGAAATATTCACTTCCCCATTACATTTATACATTTGTTTCATTCTAAACCACACTGAATAAATTTGGCAACTGGAGAACCACACCCCACCCATTGCCCTAAGTCTCAATAAAAGCAATCACTATTAATGCATTGACTTCTGTTTTTTAACATGTAGGTATTTTAGCATAACTGTAATTAGAGTAAAATTTCTTATCTTCCTTTTTACTCTTAATGTTATCAACATTAAAATAACAATTTAAAAGACAATTTTGAAAATAGCTCATTTTGCATTATAAATTTTGTGCAGACTTATTAAGCAAATTGGGAAAAAGCAAGTTTTGAAAGTGTACTATCCTGCAAACACAACTAATGTGCCTACATTTTGCAAGGCTTTCTTTCAGGTGCTTCTTGGGTTCAGAATTTTAAAAATATAGCTATAATTAAGCCCTGGATGCAATGCTGTATCCTTTTAATTTAAAAATGTTGCCATAATACTGTAATTATCAGTTGGTTTCAAAGACCTAATTATTAGTGGCTATACAGTATTCTATTGACTAAATGGTGGGCATTAAGTTGCTGACTGTCACTTTTATAACTGTGTACCTTACTTTCTCAGAATGGATTCTATACGATTTTTAAATTATCATTTGCATTTATTTGATCTCCCAATTCTGAGACATGAGTTTTTCTTCAGGAGATGGGGTAGCTGCCCTCTGAAGTACCACAAACTTTTATTGAACATCGGCTGGGTTGCATGAACCCAGGGGGTGTTAGGGCCTTCTTAAATCTGAGGGGAATTTTGCATTGAAGCGCTAGGGCCCTTGGGACTGGACTTGCCAGGCCTTGCACAATCTGTGCTCAGTGGAGACAGCTGCTTCTCTGCAAAGTATAGCACCTGGCTCACAGCTCTGGGACCAACTAAGGGCAATGATGGTGACTCTTGGTATTGTTCATCCAGCACCATGGCAACTTAATATTCCAAAATTTGCCACCTTGAGGTTGATAAAGCTGAGATTCATTTTCAAAACACTTAAAAAAAAACTTTTCAGAATGCAGTGGGACATAAATAACAAAACAAATGGTGAATACTATGGACACATCCATTTTGCAGAATCTGTGAGGATGCCCAGCCTTCAGCATGCTTACCCATTTGTCCATTTGTGCCTATAGTTTAAACACTGCCTCCTCCGTGCTTCTCAATCTCCTCTCTTTTCCATTCCAAATCCACCTGTTTATCTCTAAAAACCTGGTAGCCTCTTGTGTAACTGGGAAAGGTCAGGAGCTCAAAGGAGATACTACTGCTGGAACTGCAACCTAGGAAGGAAGAAGTGGTTTGATGGGGGACAATCTCTTACTATCAGTTACAGTTGGCTAATAGAGAACAGATGTCCAATTCCGTAAAAGAATTTCTACTGTACATTTCTTTCTAGGTTTTGTAACACATAGATTATAATTAAAAATCATACAGTGTTTACCTTGTTTTTCCTTATTCCATCATAGTTAATCTTTAGTTGTTTTCCATTCAAGTCTGTAGACCAGTGATGCTCAAAATGTGATCCCTGGACTAGCAGCATCAGTATCACCTGGGAACTTGTTAGAAATGCAAACTGTGGGTCTTACCCAGACCTACTGAATCAGAAACTCTAAGGGTGGGACTGATCCATCCATGGTTGAACAGCCTTCTGGGTGATCCTGATGTACAAGTTTGAAAACCACTGCTGTAGGCTATTAGACGTTCTTTAAACCCAGCTACCCAAAGTGTGGTCCCTGGATGATCAGCTGGGGAGCTTGTTAGGCATGCAGAACCTTTGGCCATCTCCAGACCTGAATCAGAATCTGCATTTTTTTTAACTTTTTTTTTTATTCTTATGTTAATCCCCATACATTACATCATTAGTTTTAGATGTAGTACAGAATCTGCATTTTAAGAGTGTGAATTACCTGAGCCCTGTTAAAATGCGGATTCTGATTAGGTTTAGCGTGAGGTCTCAGAGTGCATTTCTTTTTCTTTCTTTCTTTTTTTAAAGATTTTATTTATTTATTTGACACAGAGAGAGTGAGAGAGAGAGAGAGAGAGAGAGCATAAGCAGGGGGAGTGGCAGGCAGGCAGAGGGAGAGGCAGGCTCTGTGCTGAGCAAGGAGCCTGATGCGGGACTTGATCCCAGGATCCCCAGGATCATGACCTGAGCCGAAGGCAGACGCTCAACGACTGAGCCACCCAGGCGCCCCCTCAGAGTGCATTTCTAATGAACTCTTAGGTGATGCAGATGCTACTAGCTTATGGGCCACATGCTGAATAACAAGGCTCCACTGGGCATTTTTAAATACTTTTTTTTAAAAAACATGAGCTTTAGGGACCCTGGGTGGCTCAGTCAGTTAAGCATCTGCCTTCAGCTCACGTCATGATCCCGAAGTCCTGGGATTGAGCCCTGCATCGGGCTCCCTGCTCAGTAGGGGGCCTGCTTCTCCCTCTCCCTCTGCTACTCCCCTTGCTTGTGCTCTCTCTCTCTCTCTGACAAATAAATAAAATCTTTAAAAAATGAGCTTTAAAAAAACAGTGAGCTTTAAAACATACCAGTTCTTTACATAAGTATGTTATAAGGTATGCACTAATAACTCCCTTTTACAGATGAGGAAAAAATGAGACCAAAAGAGGTAAACACCTTGCTCAAGGTTGCACAACTCATTCCTGCAAAAGCCAGGAAAACAGTCATGTGGCTCTTCACCAGCCTCCTACTATATGGTTTTGAGTGTTGAATAAATCTAAAACATTCAAAATAATAATGAAGCAAGCCAAAATCCAATTTTCCGGTGCCATTATTTTCTATGCTCTTAACGTACTTAGCATTTGTATTTCTAGCTGATTTTTTTGACTGTATTAATCGTCATATTGACCTTTTGTTTAAATTATAGCAATAGAAGATGTCATTGATGTCTATAGGTAGGTTTGTAACAAATCACACATTTTATGTACCATTTGTACCAGAGACTATGTTCTAGCTCTATTTTTTGAGCCTTGCTAATATTTTATTTTACAATTACCACTTCTTAAATATGTGAATTTAAAACTATTAGCTGTCTTATGAAGTGTAACTTCATCTTGAATGTGGAAATTTCCAGAAGATTACATTTCCAGCCTTGCCTGGTGCTGCCAATTCCCGCTGTTCTATCCCTTGAAGGGTAACAAACACACCTGAAACTGTTAATGTATCTGGCATCTTTGGATCAGAATCAGCTGCTGTATTTCTGAGACCTATTTTTTTTTTTAAAGCAGGTAAAGGGAATTTCTAAATTTTCTAAAAGGAAAAGGAATGTGGTTTGAGCTGCTTCTTGGTGTCTCATTTTGGAGTTAGGTTAATATGCATGTATTTTAAAACTCTTTGCTGTGAACCTGGTTTTGTGTAGAGTTAGAGTAATGTGTCCCAAACCTTTTGGGAGATGAGCTCAAGGCACAGACAGTCTTCAAAGATTCACACCATTGCTGCTTTCTGTCCAGCTCTCTCAGCGGACACTCATTTTCCAAAAGGAATAGGTTTCATTTTGTACCTGTTACTGATGTGCCAGTCAGCTGCACACAGAACCTGAAGCTATTACTGGGGGGGGGGGGGGGGGGGAAGGAAAAAAAAAACCCATTGCACTTTTAAATTACATTTCATGTTAAACGATCTCATTACCTCAAAAGTAGGATGAAATACAATATAATTTTAGCATATGTCTTGGCAGCATCTTCCTTTTCAATAGGGTGTGTTGGTGCTTGGGAGATGATGGATGAGGGGAGAGGAAGAGAGACCAGCTTGCTCCATGCCATCAAGATCTCAGTCAATATTCAGTGATAAACATAAATAGATCACCTCGCCAACCCTGAGGCAGGTTGGTGCATTTATCCAGATTGATAGATGAGGGGTTTCACAACACAGGCAATTTGAAGATCAAGCTGAGTAGATGCATAAGAGGATTCTGTCTGGCATACTCAGCATCAATAACCTGCTGCTTGTCTGGTAGAAAGACTGGTATATTCGTTCCTTGGAGCTTACTGCCCAGCAAAGGCAAATCCATCCTCTATTGGACATTGCACTCTGAGTAACACACCATATGGCTGTGTAAATTTCTGTGGTCTGTACTTCAAAAATAAGGTCCATGGACTTGTGACTATAGATCAAGTGGTTAGTCCTATAAAAGGGAAGGTATATTATCACTCAATTCAACTTACAGTGTGCTGAGTAAGGCAGGAATTATGATCTGCCGGTTGTACTTTAATTTGGGCACTTGGCTGGTTATTCACACTGATTCTAACCAAATAAGGAAACCATACTCTAGAGACCTGTTTCAGGGAGGCTGGAAAAGTGTTCAGTTGTTTTACCCTGCCCCCTTGATTATGTTCTTTAACTCCAACTGGATTATGAGTCACTAAGGCAGAGATGGTATATAAGTCTTTATTTATTTATTTTTGCCCCCGCACCTCATAGACACACATGCAGTGCCTTGTCCATGCTAAGGGTTCAAGAGTAATTCTTTAAATCTTCATAGAGAGCTCTGGTCATGTCAGTATTGACACAACAACCCTCAATGTCTTCTCATATTCTAAAGAATAAAGATATATGCCATCCTAACTTCATGCCATGATCTCAATCCATTTTTTCTCACCTTCCTTTTACTCCTGTGAATAAGTCAACGCCAAAGACTAGGTGTTCCAAAAGCCCTGTAGCATTCTCTCATGATGATAGTTCCCTCTGTGGAGAATGTTCATGGTCTCATCTATCAAAATTCTACCCACTTTTCAAAGTCCTGTTCTAATGCTGCCTTCTGCCCAAAGCCTTACCTTCACCCCTAGCCAGGATTCCCATCCACCTTATTTGTTTCCTCTGGTGGACCCTGTTTGTTTTACGATTGTTGACATATATGCTTACAGCATTACTCTTCCCTCTGTCCAACACAGTCTGCTAGGGCTGTCAGAGAACCATTTTACCCACTCTGAGGATGCCAAGGGCACATTTGCAAAAGGAAGGCAGGCAAACTGAAGAGGGGCTACTTTCTGCAGTGTCAGTAGTGGGGTGGAGAATTTTGAGTTTTGAGAGTTTTATGCAAAGAAGGGAGGCAATAGAAATAATCTGGAACAGCACGGGAAGATAGACCTTACCTGAGGTGAGAGAACTTCACACCAGCTGTGTGAGAGGCTCCTAGAAGTTGCAGGACAAGGTTATGACAACAGTTTGGTTTTTTTTCAGTTTTATGAAGCTCATTATGCAAAATGTAAGGTATGTAACTTATTTTAAAATTTGAAGCATAATCATGCAATAGATACTCTTAAGTTCACTTCCCAACATAAACCAAGCATTACAAAAACCATTCAAACTCTTCATTGTTCTCCAGTCCTATCGCCCTCCACCCACAACCTCCATCTGCCACCTTACCCCCCAGAGTAACCACTATTCTAAAATCTTTATCATTCCATTGCTTTCATTATAGTTTTGTCACATATGCATGTGTTTCAAAGTATCTTTCATTTTTCCTTATTTTGTACTTTGTATAAAATGGTATCCTACTGTTTGTATTCTTGTGATTTCTTTTCACTTAAGTTATATTTCAAAGATTCATCCACGCTTGTGAGTATAGTTATAATTATTTGTATCTCTGCATATTCCTTTCTGTAACTGACTGTACCACACTTACCTGTCCATTCTTTTGTTGATGAGTGCTTGGATTATTTCTGCCTTGTTATCATGAACAATGTGCTTTCTTGCACTATCTGAGCATAAGTGCAAGAGTCATTACCATACCTGAATTTGATTTTGGTATATGGTGTGAAGTGGGGTTAAATTCCTCCTTTTTCCCAGATTGGTAGTAAACCCTAGCCCATATTTATTAAATAATTCATCCTTTCCCCAGAGATGTTAAAACATTTGGTCTGTTTCTTAGTTTTTTACTTATTTCCCATTTATCTGAAAGGGTCTTAACTATTATTCATAATAAGCCTTTTCTAGTAGGAAAGTGTACCTATTTGGTTATTCTTCTTCAAGAGTATCTTTGCTACTTCTGGTCTTTTCTTTTCCATAGTCACTTAAAATTTGGTATGTCAGAAGAATGATGGAAGAAAAAGGACTAGATTTATTCTCCCACCTAATACTAGAAAATGGATCATACTAAAAATGTAATGGTGGTTTTTAGATATTGGACAGAAGAGAGCATGGTATAGTGATCCCTGAGAACAAGGGAGAAAAAAAAGACAGTTAGCCCCTTAAGTGCCATAGTTGACTGCCTAAAGTTTTCAGACCACAGTACAAGGAAGGGTAACACAAATAGAGTCTAGCAATTTAGCTAAGTTTATAGTTCAGAAAAGTCAAGGAAGCTAGAATTTGTGGAGCAAATCCTGGTGAGAGAAGGCAACGGAAAAGAGGAGAGAGCCCTAAAGCTGTTCTGATAGGTCCTCTTGAGTAGTTGGTTGAATATGGATCTGCAAATCCATATGAAGAAACTATTGAGACTGGGGAAAGAGCCACCAGAAAGGAATAGGAAAGTCAATTTCCATAGCTTCCATAGGGCCAAAACAGTTTTAATTTCCATCATCTAAAGTGGAAAAACTTCCTAAGAGACATGACAAATAGCAGCATTATAAAAAGGATAGTGCCTCAGTAGTGAAGTCAAATCAGCCCTAGACTAAAGATTGTTCTGAGTCTGCCATAACAATGATTAAAAACAAAAATGGATAAAATTGGTTACAAATAACTTTACTGCATCCCAAAGCCCAACAATATTTAATGGAATACTATAAAATCTACGCCAAATAAAGTGAAAAAGTCTTAACATCTAGCATCCAATAAAAGATTACTGGGCATGCAAAAAAAAAAAAAAGTAGGACTCAAAAGCAGGAGAAAATTTAATCTTAAGCAATATAAACAGACCCAGCAATGACACACATGATAGCTGTTTCAATATATTTGTCTATTATTCCATTAGAAATATACCTCATATGCTCAAGAAGATAGAGGAAAGAATCCACATATTAAGAAAATAAATAGAAGATATTAAAAAGCCCTGAAATGGATTTCTAAAGATTAAAAGATGCAATAGCTGAAATAAATCCTAGATGGGATTAATAGCAGCTTAGATAATGGAGAGCAAAAGATTAGTGAACTTAAAAACATAGCAGGGGAAATAGGAGGGGTAGACGAACCATGAGAGACGATGGACTCTGAAAAACAAACAGGGTTCTAGAGGGGAGGGGGGTGGGAGGATGGGTTAGCCTGGTGGTGGGTATTGAGGAGGGCACATTCTGCATGGAGCACTGGGTGTTATGCACAAACAATGAATCATGGAACACTTCATCTAAAATTAATGATGTAATGTATGGGGATTAACATAAGAATAAAAAATAAATAAATAAAAAACAAACAAACAAAAAAACATAGCAATAGAAACTACCCAAAATGAAAGAGGAAAAAAAAGACAAAAGAATAATATGATTTCACTCATATGCGGAAGTTAAACAAGATGAGGATCATAGGGGAAGGGAGGGAAGAATAAAATCAGATGAAATCAGGGAGGGAGACAAACCACAAACTATTAACTATAGGAAACAAACTGAGGGTTGCTGGACAGGAGGTGAGAGGTTGGGGTGGGGGGAGAATGGTGGGTAACTGGGTGATGGGCATTGAGGAGGGCACTTGATGTAATGAGCACTGGGTGTTATATGCCACTGATGAATCACTAAACTCTACCTCTGAAACTAATAATACATTATGTTAATTAAATTTAAAGAGAATAAAGCATCAGTGAGCTGTGGGACAATCAAGTGGCCTAAATGTGTATAATTTGAATGCCATAAGAGGAAGGCATAAGAAAAGTCTTTGGAACAATGTCAATTTTTTTTCCAAAATTGATGAAGACTAAAAACAGACCAAAGAAACTCAAAAGAGGCCAAGGAGGGTACATATGAAGAAAACACCACAGAGTATCATAATCAAATGACCAAATGTTATAAAGAAAGAAATCTTAAAAGCAGCCAAAGAAAAACACGTTACACATAGATGAACACAAATAAGAATAATGGCAGACTTATCATCAGAAACAATGAAAGCCAGAATACAGAGGAGTGACATATTAAAATACTGAAAGAAAAACTCAAACAACAACAACAACAAAAAATCCATCTAGAATTCTATACCTTGAAAAAAATCTTTCAAAGAATGAAGGAAAAGTAAAGACCTTTTCAGCCATGAAAAGCTACAAGAACTCATAGCCAATAGACTAGAACTATAAAAAATGTCAAATGAAACTCTTCAGGCAGAAGGAAAAATGATACCATGTGGATATTTTAATCTATTCAAATGAAAACCAGAAATGGTAAATATGTAGAAAAGTATACTTTTTTCCTAATTTTGAAATTGACTCTTTAAGACACGAATTATATTCATATATAAATATAATGTACAAATACATGTATATATTTCTAGGGTCTATAACATAAAATTGTATGACAATAGCACAAAGGCAAAGAAGGCAATGGAAGAATATTTTTGTATTGTTTCATGCTATATATGAAGCAATATATTTTTAAGAAAACTCATGAATTGAAGGATATGTATCATAAGTTCTATGTAACCACTAAAATGACAGCTAATGAGTTTATAATGAAAATAAAAGGTAATATCAAATGCTCACTTAATACAAAAGGAATCAGAGAAAGAGGGAGGGGGAAGAAAGAACATATAGGGCAAATAGAAAACAACCGTGAAGATGGTAGATTTAAATCAATATTGATAATCTTATTACATGTAAATAATCTAAACACCCAAATTAAAGGCAGAGATTGTCAAGTTGAATGTAAATATACAACTGAACTCTATGCTGTTTGTAACACACCTATGTAGTTAGAGAGGAGAAGTTAAAAGCAAAAGGATTAGGAAAGAAATACCATGTTAACACTAATCCAAAGAGAGCTAGAGTGGCTATATTAATATCAAAAAAAGTAGATTTCAGATAAAGAAATAGAGATGCATAATCTTAGGTGTAAATTTAAATACTTTTCTTTCAATAATTAATGGAACTAGTAGACAGGAAATCAGTTCTTAAATGAATTGAGCAAAGTCCTGAAAATGTAATCGATCAACTTCAAGAAGAAAAAAGACATGACTTCTCTTATCTTTATTAAAGATGTTGAATTCATACTTAAAATTTTCTCACAAGTCTCTAGGTCCATATAGATTTAGCAATAAATTCTACATAACATTTTAAAAATCATAATACCAAACTTCTCCAGAGAATGGAAAATTTCTTTTTTCCATTCTGGGAAATCTAAACCATTATACTTTCAAACACTGCCTTTTCTTCATTCTTCACTTCCTCTGATTTCTAGCTGAATGTTGGATTTTTCTAACAGTCTTTCAGGCCTTATAATCTCTGATTTTCCAATACTTAACCTCGGTGAATGCTGAAATGTTTAAGGGTAAAATGTCATGATATTTGCAGTTTACCTTCAGATGGTTCAGCAACAATATATGTATATAAATTTACATATACACATACTATTTCTTTGTGTTATTCTTTAATTTAAAAAATCTATGTATGCTGTTTTTTCTTCTTACAACTGTTCTGTATTTTAAGCATTTCCTTTTAAAAAAAAAAACCCACATATTTTCATTTTGAAGTAATCCCTATACCCAATGTGGGGCTTGAACTCACAACCCCAAGATCAAGAGTCATATGCACTTCTGACAAGCCAGACAGGCACCCCAAACATTTTAACAATAAAAGAAATAAGGGGGGCGGAGCAAGATGGCGGAAGAGTAGGAGACTTGGATTTCGTCTCCTCTCAGGAATTCAGCTGGGTAGGGATCAAACCATTCTGAACACCTACAAACTCAACAGGAGATCGAAGAAAAGAATAGCAACAACTCTCTCATCAGAAAAGCGACCACTTTCTGGAAGGTAGGATGTGCGGAGAAGTAAATCCAAGGCGATATTTGGGAGGATAGACGGCAGGGGAGGGGCCTCCGTCGGCTGCTTCTGGCAAGTGATAGAGCCTCGGAGCACAAAATCGGAACTTTTAAAAGTCTGCCCCGCTGAGGGACATCACTCTGGTGGCTAAGCGGGGGGTGGAACCCTCCGGGACAGTGTGGTCTCAGGACCCTCGGGGTCATAGAAAGACCGGGGGTGCCTGAGTGTGGCAGAGCTCCCAGGTAACGGAGCAGGGAAGCCGGCTGCAGAGGCAGAGCCCAGGCGTGGGCTCTCAGCTCGGGGTTGCCATAAACCGTGATCCGCGGCACAGTCGGGCCACTGCAGGAACCCAACAAGTGGCAGATCTGGGGAGACTCCCCTTCCTGCCCCAGGAGGAGCCGCGCGGGAGTGCACCGCAGGGATCTGCTGGGTTTGGAGACTCCACCCCGGGTCGGGTGCCAGAGATAGAAATGCACGGTCACAGGCCGGGTGAGCACGGAGTGCGGCCGGAGACCGGGGAGCCGGGAGTGACTGACGGCTTTTCTCTGGGGGCGCACTGAGGAGCGGGGCCCCGAGTTCTCGGCTCCTCTGGGGCAGAGATTTGGAGGCCGCCATTCTCACTCTCGGCCTCCAAAGCTGTACGGAAAGCTCACAGGGAACAAAAGCTCCCGAGAACAAACCCGAGCAGATTACTTAGCCAGGAGGGGGCAAGGGTGGGGCAATTCTGCCTCCAGCAAAGACATTTGGAAACCACGGCAACAGGCCCCTCCCCAGAAGATCAGCGAGAACAGCCAGCCAAGACCAAGTTTACCGATCAATGAGAACGGCAGAACTCCAGCGCTAGGGGAATACTGCACATAGAATTCATGGCTTTTTTACCATGATTCTGTAGTCTTTCAAAGTTAAGTTGTTTTGTTTTTTTTTTCTGTCTTTTTTTTTTTTAATTTCTCTTTTTCCCCTTTTCAACCAACATCTTATCAATCCCTTTTTAAAAAAAAAAATTTTTATTTTTCATTTTTAGAGTCATATTCTATCCCTTCATAGTAGTTACCCTTATTTTTGGCATATATATATAAGTTGTTCTCTCTTTAAAATTTTGAGATAGTTTCTTCTAACAGATCAAAATATACCCTAAATCTCTAGTTTATGTTTTTTTTCTACTCCCCTGCCTAATCACATTTTCTCCCTTTTTTTTCCCTTTTTTTTAAATCCTCTTCTTTCCTTTTTCAAACTTCTTATCAATTCCTTTTATTAAATTTTTTATAATTTCCATCTTTACAGTCATATTCCATCCCTTGATCATATCAACCTTTATTTTTGTACATATATAAGTTTTTCTTTCTTAAAATTTTGGGAGGCACTTTCTTCTAACAGAACAAAATACACCCAAAATCTAGTGTGTGGCACTGATCTATATGCCAGCCTGATCATATTTGATCACATTCTGTTTTTTTTGTTTTGTTCTGTTTTTGTTTGTTTTTATCTTTATTTTTTTCTTTTTCTTTTTTCTTTCTTTCCCTTTCTTTTCCCACTACTTCAGGTCTTTTCTGATTTGTTTAGAATATATTTTCTGGGAACGTTGTTACCCTGTTAGCATTTTCTTCTCTCATTAATCTATTCTCCTCTGAACAAAATGACAAGACGGAAAAAATCACCTCAACAAAAAGAACAGGAGGCAGTACCGACTGCCAGGGACCTACTCAATATGGACATTAGTATGATGTCAGATCTAGAGTTCAGAACCATCACTTTAAAGATACTAGTTGGGCTTGAAAAAAGCATGGAAGTTATTAGAGAAACCCTTTCTGGAGAAGTAAAAGAACTAAAATCTAACCAAGTAGAAATCAAAAAGGCAGGGCACCTGGGTGGCTCAGTCAGTTAAGCCGCTGCCTTCGGCTCAGGTCATGATCCCAGGGTCCTGGGATCGAGCCCCGCATCGGGCTCCCTGCTCAGCGAGGAGCCTGCTTCTCCCTCTCCCTCTGCCTGCCTCTCTGCCTACTTGTTCTCTCTCTCTGTCAAATAAATAAATAAAAAGAAATCAAAAAGGCTATTAATGAGGTGCAATCAAATATGGGGGCACTAACTGCTAGGATAAATGAGGCAGAAGAGAGAATCAGTGATATAGAAGACCAAATGATGGAAAATAAAGAAGCAGAGAAAAAGAGAGATAAACAACTACTGGATCACGAGGGCAGAATTCGAGAGATAAGTGATACCATAAGATGAAACAACATTAGAATAATTGGGATCCCAGAAGAAGAAGAAAGAGAGAGAGGGGCAGAAGGTATAATGGAGCAAATTATAGCAGAGAACTTCCCTAATTTGGGGAAGGAAACAGGCATTAAAATCCAGGAGGCACAGAGAACCCGTCTCAAAATCAATAAAAATAGGTCAACACCCTGACATTTAAGAGTAAAACTCACGAGTCTTAGAGACAAAGAGAAAATCCTGAAAGCTGCTCTGGAGAAGAGATATGTAACCTACTATGGTAGAAACATTAGATTGGCAACAAACCTATCCACAGAGACCTGCCAGGACACAAAGGACTGGCAGGATATATTCAGAGCACTAAATGAGAAAAATATGCAGCCAAGAATACTCTATCCAGCTAGGCTGTCATTGAAAATTGAAGGAGAGATCAAAAGCTTCCAGTACAAACAAAAACTAAAGGAATTTGCAAACACAAAACCAGCCCTACAAGAAATATTGAAATGGGTCCTCTAAGCAAAGAGAGAGCCTAAAAGCAACATAGACTGGAAAGGAACACAGACAATATATAGTAACAGTCACCTTACAGGCAATACAATGGCACTAAATTCCTATCTTTCAGTAGTTACCCTGAATGTAAATGGGCTAAATGCCCCAATCAAAAGACACAGGCTATCACATTGGATTAAAAAACAAGACCCATCGATATGCTATCTGCAAGAGACTCATTTTAGACCCAAAGACACCCCCAGATTGAAAGTGAAGGGGTGGAAAACCATTTACCATGCTAATGGACACCAAAAGAAAGCTGGAGTGGCAATCCTTTTAACAGACAAATTAGATTTTAAACCAAAGACTGTAATAAGAGATGAGGAAGGACACTATATCCTACTTAAAGGGTCTATCCAACAAGAAGATCTAACAATTGTAAATATCTATGCCCCTAACATGGGAGCAGCCAATTATATAAGGCAATTAATAACAAAAGCAAAGAAACACATCAACAACAATACAATAATAGTGGGGGACTTTAACACCCCCCTCACTGAAATGGACAGATCGTCTAAGCAAAAGATCAACAAGGAAAAAAAGACTTTGAATGACACACTGGACCAAATGGACTTCACAGACATATTCAGAACATTCCACCCCAAAGCAACAGAATACACATTCTTCTCTAGTGCCCATGGAACATTCTCCAGAATAGATCCCATCCTAGGTCATAAATCAGGTCTCAGCTGGTATCAAAAGATTGGGATCATTCCCTGACTATTTTCAGACCTCAATGCTTTGAAACTAGAACTCAATCACAAGAGCAAAATCGGAAAGAACTCAAATACATGGAGGCTAAAGAGCATCCTACTAAAGAATGAATGGGTCAACCAGGAAATTAAAGAAGAATTAAAAAAAATTCATGGAAACCAATGAAAATTAAAACACAACTGTTCAAAATCTTTGGGATGCAGCAAAGGCAGTCCTAAGAGGAAAGTATATAGCATTACAAGCCTTTCTCAAGAAACAAGAAAGGTCTCAAGTACACAACCTAACCCTACACCGAAAGGAGCTGGAGAGAGAACAGCAAATAACGCCTAAACCCAGCAAGAGAAGAGAAATAATAAAGGTCAGGCAGAAATCAATGAAATAGAAACTAAAAGAACAGTAGAACAGATCAACGGAACTAGGAGCTGGTTCTTTGAAAGAAATAACAAGATTGATAAACCCTTAGCCAGACTTATCCAAAAGAAAAGAGAAATGACCCAAATCAACAAAATCATGAATGAAAGAGGAGAGATCACAACCAACACCAAAGAAATACAAACAATTATAAGAATGTATTATGAGCAACTCTATACCAGCAAATTAGATAACCTGGAAGAGATGGATGCATTCCTAGAGATGTATCAACTACCAAAACTGAACCAGGATGAAATAGAAAACCTGAACAGACCTATAACCACTAAGGAAATTGAAGCAGTCATCAAAAATCTCCCAACAAACAAAATCCCAGGGCCAGATGGCTTCCCAGGGGAATTCTACCAAACATTTCAAGAAGAATTAATACCTATTCTTCTGAAACTGTTCCAAAAAATAGAAATGGAAGGAAAACTTCCAAACTCATTTTATGAGGCCACCATTACCTTGATCCCAAAACCAAAGGCCCCATTAAAAAGGAGAACTACAGACCAATATCCCTGATGAACATGGATGCAAAAATTCCCCCCAAAATACTAGCCAATAGGATCCAACCGTACATTAAAAGGATTATTCACCATGACCAAGTGGGATTTATCCCTGGGCTGCAAGGTTGGTTCAACATGCACAAATCAATGTGATACAATACATTAACAAAAGAAAGAACAAGAACCATATGATCCTCTCAATAGATGCAGAAAAAGCTTTTGACAAAGTACAACATCCTTTCTTGATCAAAACTCTTCAGAGTGTAGGGATAGAGGGTACATACCCCAATATCATAAAAGCTATCTATGAAAAACCTACAGCGAATATCATTCTCAACTAGCAAAAACTGAGAGCTTTCCCCCTAAGGTCAGGAACGCAGCAGGGTTGTCCACTATCACCACTTCCATTCAACTTGGTATTAGCAGTCCTAGCCACAGCAATCAGACAACAAAAAGAAATAAAAGGCATCCAAATCAGCAAGGAAGTCAAAATCTCACTCTTTGCAAATGATATGATACTTTATGTGGAAAAACCCAAAAGACTCCACCCCAAAACTGCTAGAACTCATACAGAAATTCAGTCAAGTGGCAGGATATCAAATCAATGCACAGAAATCAGTGGCATTCCTATACAGCAACAAGACAGAAGAAAGAGAAATTAAGGAGTTGATCCCATTTACAATTGCACCCAAAACCATAAGATACCTAGGCATAAATCTAACCAAAGAAACAAAGGATCTGTACTCAGAAAACTATAAAATACTCATGAAAGAAATTGAGGAAAACACAAAGAAATGGAAAAACGTTCCATGCTCATGGATTGGAAGAACAAATATTGTGAAGATGTCAATGCTACCTAGAGTAATCTACACATTCAATGCAATCCCCATCAAAATACCATCCACTTTTTTCAAAGAAATGGAACAAAGAATCCTAAAATTTGTATGGAACCAGAAAAGACCCCGCATAGCCAGAGAAATGTTGAAAAAGAAAAGCAAACTGGCGGCATCACAATTCCGGACTTCCAGCTCTATTACAAAGCTGTCATCATCAAGACAGTATGGTACTGGCAAAAAAACAGACACATAGATCAATGGAACAGAATAGAGAGCCCAGAAATGGACCCTCAACTCTATGGTCAACTCATCTTTGACAAAGCAGGAAAGAGTGTCCAATGGAACAAAGACAGTCTCTTCAACAAATGGTGTTGGGAAAATTGGACAGCCACATGCAGAAGAATGAAACTGGACCATT
>NW_023270464.1:17833166-17862263 GCF_011800145.1 Mirounga leonina
AATGGTCCAGTTTCATTCTTCTGCATGTGGCTGTCCAATTTTCCCAAAACCATTTGTTGAAGAGACTGTCCTTTTTCCATTGGACATTCTTTCCTGCTTTGTCAAAGATGAGTTGACCATAGAGTTGAGGGTCCATTTCTGGGCTCTCTATTCTGTTCCATTGATCTATGTGTCTGTTTTTGTGCCACTACCATACTGTCTTGATGATCACAGCTTTGTAATAGAGCTTGAAGTCTGGAATTGTGATGCCGCCAGCTTTGCTTTTCTTTTTCAACATTCCTCTGGCTATTCGGGGTCTTTTCTGGTTCCATACAAATTTTAGGATTCTTTGTTCCATTTCTTTGAAAAAAATTGATGGTATTTTGATAGGGATTGTATTGAATGTTTGGATTGCTCTAGATAGCATTGACATCTTCACAATATTTGTTCTTCCAATCCATGAGCCTGGAATGTTTTTCCATTTCTTTGTGTCTTCCTCAATTTCTTTTTTTTTAATTTTTAAAATTTTCTTATGTTATGTTAGTCAGCATACAATACATCATTAGTTTCTGATGTGATCCACGATCCGTTGTTTTCATGTAACACCCAGGGCTCAATTTCTTTCATAAGTATTTTCTAATTTTCTGAGTACAGATGCTTTGCCTCTTTGGTTAGATTTCTTCCTAGGTATCTTATGGTTTTGGGTGCAATTGTAAATGGGATCGACTCCTTCATTTCTCTTTCTTCTGTCTTGTTGTTGGTGTATAGGAATGCCACTGATTTCTGTGCATTGATTTGATATCCTGCCACTTGACTGAATTCCTGTATGAGTTCTAGCAGTTTTGGGGTGGAGTCTTTTGGGTTTTCCACATAAAGTATCATATCATCTGCAAAGAGTGAGAATTTGACTTCTTCTTTGCTGATTTGGATGCCTTTGATTTCTTTTTGTTGTTTGATTGCTGTGGCTAGGACTTCTAATACTATGTTGAATAGCAGTGGTGATAGTGGACATCCCTGCCGCGTTCCTGACCTTAGGGGGAAAGCTCTCAGTTTTTGCTAGTTGAGAATGATATTCGCTGTAGGTTTTTCATAGATGGCTTTTATGATATTGGGGTATGTACCCTCTATCCCTACACTCTGAAGAGTTTTCATCAAGAAAGGATGTTGTATTTTGTCAAATGCTTTTTCTGCATCTATTGAGAGGATCATATGGTTCTTGTTCTTTCTTTTGTTAATGTATTGTATCACATTGATTGATTTGTGGATGTTGAACCAACCTTGCAGCCCAGGGATAAATCCCACTTGGTCATGGTGAATAATCCTTTTAACGGACTGTTGGATCCTATTGGCTAGTATTTTGGTGAGAATTTTTGCATCCATGTTCATCAAGGATATTGGTCTGTAATTCTCCTTTTTGATGGGGCCTTTGTCTGGTTTGGGGATCATGGTAATGGTGGCCTCCTAAAACAAGTTTGGAAGTTTTCCTTCCATTTCTATTTTTTGGAAGAGTTTCAGAAAAATAGGTATTAATTCTTCTTAAATGTTTGGTAGACTTCCCCCTGGGAAGCCATCTGGCTCTGGGCTTTTGTTTGTTGGGAGATTTTTGAGAACTGCTTCAATTTCCTTAATGGTTATGGGTCTATTCAGGTTTTCTATTTCTTCCTGGTTCAGTTTTGGTAGTTGATACATCTCTAGGAATGCATCCATTTCTTTCAGGTTATCTAATCTGCTGGCATAGAGTTGCTCATAATATGTTCTTATAATTGTTTGTATTTCTTTGGTGTTGGTTGTGATCTCTCCTCTTTCATTCATGATTTTGTTGATTTGGGTCATTTCTCTCTTCTTTTTGTTAAGTCTGGCCAGGGGTTTATCAATCTTGTTAATTCTTTCAAAGAACCAGCTTCTAGTTTCATTGATCTGTTCTACTGTTCTTTTGGTTTCTATTTCATTGACTTCTGCTCTGATCTTTATTATTTCTCTTCTCCTGCTGGGTTTAGGCCTTATTTGCTGTTCTTTCTCCAGCTCCTTTAGGTGTAGGGTTAGGTTGTGTATTTGAGACCTTTCTTGTTTCTTGAGAAAGGCTTGTATTGCTATATACTTTCCTCTTAGGACTGCCTTTGCTGCATCCCAAAGATTTTGAACAGTTGTGTTTTCATTTTCATTTGTTTCATTAATTTTTTTAGTTCTTCTTTAATTTCCTGGTTGACCCACTCATTCGTTAGTAGGATGTTCTTCAGCCTCCATGTATTTGAGTTCTTTCTGACTGTCCTCTTGTGATTGAGTTCTAGTTTCAAAGCATTGTGGTCTGAAAATAGGCAGGGAATGATCCCAATCTTTTGGTACCGGTTGAGACCTGATTTGTGACCTAGGATGGGATCTATTCTGGAGAATGTTCCATGGGCACTAGAGAAGAATGTGCATTCCGTTGCTTTGGGATGGAATGTTCTGGATATATCTGTGAAGTCCATTTGGTCCAGTATGTCATTCAAAGTCTTTATTTCCTTTTGATCTTTTGCTTAGATGATCTGTCCATTTCAGTGAGGGGGTGTTGAAGTCCTCCACTATTACTGTATTGTTGTAGATGTGTTTCTTTGCTTTTGTTATTAATTGCCTTATATAGTTGGCTGTTCCCATGTTAGGGGCATAGATATTTACAATTGTTAGATCTTCTTGTTGGATAGACCCTTTAAGTAGGATATAGTGTCCTTCCTCATCTCTTATTACAGTCTTTGGCTTAAAATCTAATTTGTCTGATATAAGGATTGCCACTCCAGCTTTCTTTTGGTGTCCATTAGCATGGTAAATCGTTTTCCACCCCTTCACTTTCAATCTGGGGGTGTCTTTGGGTCTAAAATGAGTCTCTTGCAGACAGCGTATCGATGGGTCTTTTTTTTTACTCCAATGTGATAGCCTGTGTCTTTTGATTGGGGCATTTAGCCCATTTACATTCAGGGTAACTATTGAAAGTTAGGAATTTAGTGCCATTGTATTGCCTGTAAGGTGACTGTTACTGTATATTGTCTGTGTTCCTTTCCGGTCTGTTGCTTTTAGGCTCTCTCTTTGCTTAGAGGACCCCTTTCAATATTTCTTGTAGGGCTGGTTTCGTGTTTGCAAATTCCTTTAGTTTTTGTTTTTCCTGGATGCTTTTGATCTCTCCCTCAATTTTCAATGACAGCCTAGCTGGATAGAGTATTCTTGGCTCCATATTTTTCTCATTTAATACTCTGAAGATATCATGCCAGTTCTTTCTGGCCTGCCAGGTCTCTGTGGATAGGTCTGTTGCCAGTGTAATGTTTCTACCATTGTAGGTTACATATCTCTTCTCCCGAGCTGCTTTCAGGATTTTCTCTTTTTCTCTAAGACTCATAAGTTTTACTATTAGATGTCAGGGTGTTGACCTATTTTTATTGATTTTTAGGGGGGCTCTCTGTGCCTCCTGGATTTTGATGCCTATTTCCTTCCCCAAATTAGGGAAGTTCTCTGCTAAAATTTACTCCAATATACCTTCTGCCCCCTCTCTCTTTCTTTTTCTTTGGGATCCCAGTTATTCTAATGTTGTTTCATCTTATGGTATCAGTTCTCTCGAATTCTGCCCTCGTGATCCAGTAGTTGTTTATCTCTCTTTTTCTCAGCTTATTTAATTTCTATCATTTGGTCTTCTATATCACTGATTCCTTCTTCTGCCTCATTTATCCTCACAGTTAGAGCCTCCATTTTTTTTCCCAAAGATTTTATTTATTTATTTGACAGAGAAAGAAAGAGGGAACACAAGCAGGGGGAGTGGGAGAGGGAGAAGCAGGAAGACCTATGCGGGGCTCAATCCCAGGACCCTGGGACCATGACCTGTGCCGAAGGCAGATGCTTAACGACTGAGCCACCCAGGCGCCCCTAGAGTCTCCATTTTTTATTGCACCCCATCAATAGCCTTTTTGATTTCACCTTGGTTAGATTTTTAGTTCTTTTGTTTCTCCAGAGAGTGTTTCTGTAATATCTTCCATGTTTTTTTCAAGCCCAGCTAGTATCTTTATAATTGTCATTTTGAACGCTAGTTCCAACATCTTACTAATGTCCATATTGATTAGGTGCCTGGCAGTTGGTACTGCCTCTTGTTCTTTTTCTTTTCTTTTCTTTTCTTTTTTTTGAGGTTATTTTTTCCATCTTGTCATTTTGTCCAGAGGAGAGTAGATGAATGAGAGAATAAAATGCTAACAGCATAACAATGACCCCAGAAAAATATACACTATACAAATCAGAAGAGACCTGAAACTGGGGGAAAAGAAAGGGAAAGACAGAAAAAAGAAAAAGACAAAAACCAAAGAAACAAAAAACAGAATATGATCAAATATGATCAGGCTGGGTTGTAGATCAGTGCCACAAACTTGATTTTGGGCGTATTTTGGTCAGTTAGAAGAAAGTGCCTCCCAAAATTTTAAGAAAGAAAAGCTTATATATGTACAAAAATAAGGGTAAATATGATGAAGGGATGGATAATGAGTGTAAAGATGAAAATTATACAAGATTGTATAAAAGAAGTTGATAAGAAGTTGGTTGAAAAAAGATAGAAGAGGATTTTTTAAAAAAAGTGGGGGGGGGGGGGGAAGAATGTGATCAGGCAGGAGACTAGAACAAAGCCATACACTAGAGATTTAGGGTAGACTTTGGTCCGTTAGAAGAAACTGTATCCCAAAATTTTAAAGAGAGAGCATCATATATATATATATATATAATATACTATTATATATATATAAAATAAGGTTAACTACTATGAAAGGATAGGATATGACTCTAAAAATGAAAAATAGAGTTTTTAAAAAGGGGATTGATAAGATGTTGGTTGAAAAATGGAAAAAGAAAAATTGAAAAAAAAATTTTAAAAATTAACCTTGAAAGACTATAGAATCATGGGGGAAAAGCCATGAATTCTATATGCAGTATTCCCCTAGTGCTGGAGTTCTGCCATTCTCATTGATCAGTACACCTGGTCTTCACTGGCTGTTCTTGCTGATCTTCTGGGGGAGGGGCCTGTTGTCATAGTTCTGAGATGTCTTTGCCGGAGGCAGAATTGCCCTGCCCTTGCCAGGTCCGGGCTAAGTAATCTGCTCAGGTTTGCTCTCAGGAGCTTTTGTTCCCTGCAAGTTTTCCCTACAGCTTTGGAGGCCTCCCAATCTCCACCCTGGAGGAGCTGAGAACTCGGGGCCCCACTCCTCAGTGAGCCCCCAGAGAAAAGCAGTCAATCACTCCCATCTCCCTGGTCTCTGGCCACACTCTGAGCTCACCCGGCCTGTGACCAAGCATTTCTATCTCTGGCACCCGACCCCATGTGGAGTCTCCAAACCCAGCAGATTCCTGTGGTGCGCTCCTGTGCTGCTCCTCCATGAGGGAGGAAGGGGAGTCTCCCTGGATCTGCCACTTGGGTCCCTGCTGGAGAAGCAGTGGCCCAGCTGTGCCAAGGATCATGGTTTATGGCAACCCCGAGCTGAGGGTCCACTTCTCAGCTCCATCTCTGCACCCAGCTTCCCTGCTCCGATCCCTGGGAGCTCTGCCACACTCAGATACCCCAGGTCTTTCTGTGACCCCGAAGGTCCTGAGACCACACTGTCCCGAGAGGGTTCCATCCCCTGCTTAGCCACTGGAGTGAAGTCCCTCAGTGGAGCCAACTTCTAAAGTTCTGATTTTGTGCTCCGAGGCTCTATCACTTGCCAGTAGTGGCTGATAGAGGTCCCCTCCCCTGCCATCTATCTTCCTGAATATCAGCTCGGATTCACTTCTTCGCACATCCTACCTTCCAGAAAGTGGTCGCTTTTCTGTTTAGGGAGTTGTTGCTATTCTTTTCTTCGATCTCCTGTTGAGTTCATAGGTGTTCAGAATGGTTTGACCCCTATCCAGCTGAATTCCTGGGACCAGACGAAATTTAGGTCTCCTACTCCTCTGCCATCTTGCTCCTGCCTTCCACCCAGCATGACAGGATTTTGAGAGGCCCATATTTATCATCCTGCATTTTTTTGGCTTAAGCTAAATATGAAAATTATTTGGCTTTCTTGGATTGTCATAGGTGATCTGGACAAGGGACCCGTATAACCTCTTCATTGGTAATTGTACCATTCATGCTTTTACATTGTTCTTGGGGTCTGTGTAAATAGAAGAATAATGCCAAGTCACAATATTACCTACAGGAAAATCTATCATTTTAACTGACCAGTCTGCCTAATTAAGGAAAGAAGACTTGGGGCTTATGAGAGACTGAAATCATATTAAGAGCCCTTCAAAAGTTCAGAGGATCCCTGTTTGATGTAGCTGAAGTAGTGTGAGTTCAAAGCAGCTTTGTTCTCCTCAGCATGGTTCAGCTGTAGACCGCCCAGAGCATCAACCTAAATAGCTTCCTGTTCCCTAAACCCAACTGCCCACATAACTCACTGCTGGAAAGGGCCTCAGAGGCAGGATTTGGCACTGTTAGCCAAGGTTAAAAAGCTGTTAGTGATGGTACAAAGATAAGACCAGGCCTCCAGAATTCTAGAATGCTTCTTTCCATAAATTTGCTACCAGTTCTTTATTCCACAGCAGTATTTGGAGTCACACAGGTCTGGCATTGAACTGCGTAAATTTCTTTATCACTCTAAGCCAAAGGTTCAAACTGGGGTCAGTTTTCCTCCCCAGGGGACATTTGGCAATGTCTGAAGACACTACTGGCATCTAGTGCTAAGGATGCAGCTAAACCTACTACAATGCACAGAACAGTCCTCATAAAAAAGAATTATCTAGCCTCACATGTTAACAGTGCTGAGGTTGAGAAACCCTGCTCTAAGCCTTGGTTTCTTCCTCAGCAATAGGGAAACAATGTTCCTATCCTAGGGTTACTGAAATAATTAAGAGATCATGAAAGAAAATGTAGTACCTGGCACACAGTGGATGCTCATTAATAAACAGCTAGTAGGATAAGGAAGATGCCATGATACATAAATTTGGTGGATTATGAAATAGCACACTGTCATTAAAACCGCTTTGGACCACTGCTTGGCTTCCTGTAACCTGGTCGGTCTTTTTAGGTTCACATACATCCCACAAAGCTTTAGGCCCGTTCTTATCTGTGATCCTTCCCTGTACTTTAGGATGTTAATTTTTTAAGTCTTTTATTTCATAGGTAGAAGAATTTATCAGGTTACTGCTTTCAGCATGAGCCTGTGTATGAATTTGTTAGGTGTCTGCTTCTGTAGGAGTGGTTTTCTACTCTCCTGTGCACGTACATCAACTCCAAACCCTGGAAACAAGGCTTTTAGGTCATTTTCTTGTGTTTAGAATTAAGAAAGAGATATCTGATGCCAATCTGATTCTTTTCCTTTGTAAGTAATCTAGATTTTTCTCCCTGGACTTGTAGAGGTTTACTTTTGCTTGAAATAACATGATTATTACAATAAATCACCAGAATATGCTTACCTGCTTTTCTTTCTCGTTAATGCTTTGGGGAACTTGATGGGACCTTAAAACTTAAGATATTATTTGGACAGATAATTTTTTTAAAAATAATGGTTTTGAGGAGATATAAATCATATCCCATATAATTAACTTGTTAAAATGTTCCATTAAATGTTTTTGTTTTTTAATTATATTTACAGAGTATTGCAACCATCATCACAATCCATTTTAGAATAATTGCATCTTCCCTCCATAAAACCCATGTGCTCACTGGCACTCGCTCTTCATTCCCCACCCTCCCTGCTCCAGCCCTAGACAACCACTGATGCACTTTCTCAATCTAGAGATTTGCCTATTCTCGATATTTCATTTAAATGGGATCCTACAATATGTGTGTGGTTTTTTTGTGTGTGTGTGACTTGCTTTTTCCACTTAGCATAATGGTCTAAACATGTTGTATCATGTATCAATACTTTCTTTTACGACCAGATATTCCTTTGCACAGATATACCACATTTGTTTATTCATTAAGCAGTTGATGGGCACTGGGTTGTTTTCATGTTTTGGCTGTTGGAATAACATTGCTATGATCATTTGTGTTCAGGTTTTTGTATAGATGAATGTTTTTCACGTCTCTTGAATATATAGGAATAATTCTGAGGAACAGAACTGCTAGGTCGTAACTCTGTGTTTATTTAAACATTTAAGGAACTATCAGACTGTTTCCAAATGGAGTGTGCCATTTTACATTTCCATCAGTAGTCTATGTGGGCTCGTTTCTCCATATCTTCATCAAGTATTGTTCTGTCTTTTTTATTTTGGCCTTCCAAGTGAGAAAGAAGTGGCAAGGGATTTTTCAAAGGATTTTTTTCCAGCTTTATTGAGATATAATTGACATATAACATTGTAAGTTTAATGTCAAAAAAAAAAAAAAAAACATTGTAGGTTTAAGGTGTGCAATGTGATGATTTGATAATATTGTGAAGTGATTACCACAAGGTTAGTTAACATGCCCATTACTTCACATAGTTACTGTTTTTGTGTGTTGTGTGGTGAGAACGTTTAAGATGTACTTTCTCAGCATCTTGTATACAATACAGTGTTGTTAACTATAGTCACCATGCTGTACATTAGATTCCCAGAACTATTCATCTTATGACTGGAAGTTCATGCTCTTTAACCACTTTTACCCATTTTCCCCACCCCCTGTGCACACCTGGAAACCACCATTGTAATTCCTGTTTTTGAAAGTTTGGACTTTTTCTATCTCACATATAAGTAAGATCATACAGTATTTATCTAACTTATTTTACTTAGCATAATACCCTCAAGCTCCACCCATGTTGTTAAAAATGGTAGGATTTCATTATTTTACTGGATAAATAACATTTTATATATGTGTGTGGATATATAAAGAAACTGAGATTATGTGTGTGTGTGTGTGTGTGAGAGAGAGAGAGAGAGAGAGAGAAGGAGGGTTGTTTCCATGTCTATTATAAATAATGCTACAATAGACGTGGAAGTGCAGATATCACTTCAATATCCTGTTTTCATTTCCTTTGGATATATATACCCAGAAATAGGATTGCTGGATCATATGGAGTTCTATTTTTAATTTTTTTGAGGAATCTCCATATTGTTTTCCATAGTGGCTATTCCAGTTTACATTCCCACCAACAGTGCATGAGGGTTCCTGTTTCTCCACATCTTCACCAAAAGATCATCTGGTCTTTTTAATGATAGTCATTCTGACAGTTGTGAGATACCTCATTGTGGTTTTGATTTGCATTTCCTTGATGATTAGTAATGTTGAGCACTTTTTCATGTATGTGTTGGCCATTTGTGCTTTTTCTTTGGAAAAAATGTCTATTCATATCTTTTGCTCATTCTTATTTTTTCCTGTTGAGTTGTATGACATTTTCAATGTATTTTAGAGATTAACCTTTTATCAGATACGTGATTCACACATTTTCTCCCATTCTGTATGTTGCCTTTTTAGTTTGTGGATTGTTTCCTTTGCTGTGCAGGAGCTTTAGTTTGATGTAGTCCTACTTGTTTATTTTTGCTTTGTTGCTTTTGCTTTTGATATAACATCCAGAAGATCAATGCCAAGACTAATGTGAAGGATCTGTTTCTCCCATGCTTTCTTCTTTATGGTTCAGGGTCTCTTCTTTAAGTCTTTAATCCATTTCAAGTTAATTTTTGTGAGTATGTAAGATAGAGTTTCATTCTTCTTGCATGTGGATATCCAGATTTGCCATCACCATTTATTGAAGAGACTGTCTTTTCCCCATTGAGTATTCTTGGCTTCTTATCCAGTATTAGCTGACCATCTATGTGTCAGTTTATTTCTGTGCTCTTGATTCTGTTTCATTGGTCTATATGTCTATTTTTATGCCAGTAGCATACTGTTTTAATTACTGCAGATTGGTAGTGTAGTTTGAAATTGGAATGGATGATGTCTCCAGCCTTGTTCTTTCTGAAGATTGCTTTGACTGTTTGGGGTCTTATGTGGTTCCACACAGATTTTAGGAATTTTTTTCTATATTTGTAAGAAATGTCATTAGAATCTTGATAGGGTATTCATCTTTTCTGATGGCTGAGTAATATTCCACTGTATATATGTACCACATCTTTTTTATCCATTCATCTGTTGAAGGGCATCTCAGCTCCTTCCACAGTTTGGCTATTGTCGACATTGCTGCTATGAACATTGGGGTGCAGGTACCCCTTCTTTTCACTACCTCAGCCATCAGAAAAGATGAATACACACCATTTGCACTGACATGGATGGAACTGGAGGAGATTATTCTAAGTGAAATAAGTCAAACAGAGAAAAACAATTATCAAATGGTTGCACTCATGTAGAACATAAGGACTAGCATGGAGGACCATAGGGGAAGGGAGGGAGAACTGAGGGGGGATAAATCAGAGAGGGAGATGATCCATGAGAGACTTTGGACTCTGGGAAACAAACTGAGCATTTCAGAGGGAAAGGGGTTTCAGGGCTGGGGTAGCCAGGTGATGGTTATTAAGGAGGGCACGTGTTGTGATGAGCACTGGGTTTTATATGCAACTAATGAATCACTGAACGCTAAATCAAAAACTAATGTACTATACAGTGGCTAACTGAACATAATAGAAAAGAACAAAGACAAAAATAAAAAAATAAAAAAAAAAGAATCTTGATAGGGATTGCATTGAATCTAAAGTTGGCTTTGGGTAGTATGGGCATTTTAACAATATTAATTCTTCCAATCTATGAACATGAGCTATTTTTGTTTATTTGTCTTTAATTTTTCTCATCAATGTCATAGATTTTGAGGTACAGATTTTCACCTCCTTGAATAAATTTATTCCTAAATATTGTTTTTGATGCTATTGTGAATGGGATTGTTTACTTTTTCAAATAGTTCGTTGTTAGTATATACAACTGCAAATAATTTTTGTATGTTGATTTTATATCCCACAACTTTACTAAATTTGATTCTAAATTCTAATAGTTTTTTGGTAGAGCCTTTAGCGTTTTCTATATAGAAGATCATGTTATCTGCGAACAGAGACAATTTTAATTCTTCCCCTCTGATTTTCTTTCCCTTGTCTGATTGCTCTGGCTAGAACATCCAGTACTATGTTGAATAGAAGTGGTGAGAGTGGGCATCCTTGTCATGTTCCTGATCTTAGAGGAAAAGCTTTCAAACTTTCATCATTGAGTATGATGTTAGCTGCGGGCTTGTCACATATGGCCTTTATTGTGTTGAAGTACATTCCTTCTATGCCCAATTTATTGAGAGTTTTTATCATTAAAGAATGTTGAATTTTGTCATTTTTTTGCCTTGAGATGATCACATGATTTTTTATCTTCTATTAATGTGGTGTATTGCATTTATTGATTTGTGTATGTTTAACCATCTTTGTATACTAGGAATGAATCCCATTTGATCATGGAGTATAATCCTTAATGTGCTATTGAATTTGGTTTGTTCAGAATTTTTGCATCTATATTTATCAGGGATATTAGCCTGTAGTTTTCTTATAGTGTCCTTATTTGACTTTGGTCTCAGGATAATGCTGGCCTGGTAAAATTGGTTTGACATTGTTCCCTCCTCTTCTATTTTCTGGAATAGTTTGAGAAGGATTGGTATTAATTCTTCTTTAATTTTTTTTTTTTTTTTGGTAGAATTTATCAGTGAAACCATCTGGTCCCAGGATTTTCTTTGTTAGGAAGTTTTATATTACTGACTCAATCTCTTTACTTTATGGTCTGTGCAGATTTTCTATTTCTTCATGATTCAGTCTTGGTAGGTGGTATGTTTTTAGGAATTTATCCCTTTCTTCTAGATTGTCCAATTTATTGGTGTATAACTTGTTCATAGTAGTCTCTTATGATCCTTTGTATTTCTGTGATATCAATTGTAGTATCTACTCTTTCATTTATAATTAGAATTTTTCTCTTATTTCCTTGGCTAGTCAAGTTAGGGTTCATCATTTTTGTTTATCTTTTTTAGGAACCAACTCTTAATTTTGTTAATCTTTCCTATTATTTCCCTATTCTCCATTTCATTTATTTCCGTTCTGATTTTTGTTATTTCATTTCATCTTCAAACTTTGGGCTTCATTTGTTGTTCTTTTTCTAGTGCCTTGATGTATAATGTTAGGTTGTTTGTGTAATACTGTGATTATTTGGTCTTTATTTCCATTTCTGGCACAAAACTCCTAAAACTCTCTGAATTTCCTGTGATGATAAAGATGGCTTTTGTTATGTTAATGAGGTGACTTTGGAAAAGTACCTAAGAATGGGGCTGGTTGCAAGAGAAACTAACCATGTGATTAAAAGTTTGGAATTTGCAGTACTATTCTCCAACATCTGGGTAAGATAGAGTGGCTGGAGATTGAATTCAGTTGCCAGTAATTTAATTAATCATGCTTATGTAATGAAACCTCCATGAAAACACAAAAGAATGGGGTTCAGAGGGTTTCTGTATTGATGAACATGTGGATATTCATGAGTGGTACAATCAGAAAGCATGGAAGCTCTGTGCCCCTTCCTATATACATTGCCATCTGCATCTTTTCCATCTGTCTGTTCTTAAATTATATCCTTTTATAATAAACTGGTATTCTATTTTTTCAAATTTTTATTTAAATTCTAGTTAGTTAACATACAGTGTAATATTGGTTTTAGGGGTAGGATTTAGTGATTCATAACTTACATATAGCACCCAGTGTTCATCATAACAAGTGACCTCCTTAATACCTATCACCCATTTAGCCAGCCCCTCGCCCCCACCTTCCATCAACCCTCAGTTCTTTATTGTTAAGAGTCTCTTATGGTTTGCTTTCCTCTTTTTTTTTCTCTTCCCATATGTTCATCTGTTTTGTTTCTTAAATTCCACATATGAGTGAAATCATATGGTATTTGTCTTTCTCTGACTTATTTCACTTAGCATAATACGCTTTAGTTCCATCTATGTTATTGCAAATGGCAAGATTTCATTCTTTTTGGTGGCTGAGTAATATTCCATTGCCTATATATACACACCACATCTTTATGCCTTCATCAGCTCTTCAGTTTCTTTCCTAAGTGTTCTCTAGTTTTCAGAGTACAGATTTTTTTTTTTTTTACCTCTTTGGTCAGGTTTATTTCTAGGTATCTTATGGCTTTTGGTGCAATTGTAAATGGGTTTGATTCCTTGATTTCTCTTTCTGCTGCTTCATTACTGGTGTATAGATATGCAACAGATTTCTCTACATTGATTTTATATCCTGCAACTTTGCTGAATTTATTAGTTCTAGAAGTTTTTTTGTGGAGTCTTTTGGGTTTTCTACATAGAGTATCATGTTGTCTACAAATAGTGAAAGTTTGACTTCTTCCTTGCTAACTTAGATGCCTTTTATTTATTTTTGCTGTCTGATTGCTGAGGCTAAGATTTCCAGTACTATGTTAAGTAGTAATGTTGAGAGTGGACATCCCTGTCTTGTTACTGATAAACTGGTATTCTAGTAAGTAAAATGTTTTTCTGAATTCTGTGAGATGCTCTAGAAAATTGAAACCCAAGGGGGAGGTCATTGGAACCTTTGATCTGTAGCTTGTCTGAACTTGAAGTTGGTACCTAAAGTGGGGGAAGAGGACAGTCTTATAGGATTGAGTTCTTAATTTGTGGGATCTGACACTATCTATAGGTAAATAATTTCAGAATTGACTTAAATTGTAGAACATCTAGCTGGTCTTAAAGGATTTCTTAGTGTGGGGGGGAAAACCCCACATAAGAATTGGCTGCAGAATTATAATTTGAGGGTTTTTTTTCCCCCCTTGATGTATGCATTTAGAGCTACAAACTTTCCTCATATAACTGATTTTGCTGCATCCCATAAGTTTTGGTATGTTGTGGTTTCATTTTCTTTTGTCTTAGGGTATGTTTTTATTTCCTTTTTAATTTATTCTTTGATCCACTGATTGCTCAGAAGGTGGTTCAATTTCCATTTGTAAATTTTCCAGCTTTCCTCTTGTTACTGATTTTTAGTTTTATATAATGGTGGTTGGAAAGATACTTGATATTGTTTTTATCTTTTTGGATTTGTTGAGACTTATTTTGTGGCCTAACATACAATGTGTTCTACAAACTTCCATGTGTACTTGAGAAGAATGTGTATTTTGCCACCATTAGAAGAAATATTCTGTATATGTTTGTTCCATTTGGTCCTATGTTCAAATCTACTTTTTTTTTTTTTTAACTGATTCTTTTCTGGATGACCTACCCATTGTTGGAGTGGGGTATTAAAGAATCCAACCATTACTGCATTCCTGTTTATTTCTCCTCTTAATTTAGTTAATTTGCTTTATATATTTAGGTGCTCCAATGTTGAATGTATAAACATTGACCCTTTTATAATGTTCTTCTTTGTCTCTTGGGACCATTTTTAGCTTAAAACTTTTGTCTGATATAAATAAACATAGCTACCATTTGCTTTTGTTCACATTTGCTTGGAATATCTTTTTCCATCTTTGGTTTGCTTTCTTTCTTTTGTTTGCCATTTACTTGGAATATCTTTTTCCATCCCTTTACTCTCAGCCTATGTGTGTCCTTAAAGCTAAAATGAGTCTCTTGTAGGCAGCATATCATTGGATCTTGGGTTTTTTTTTTTTTTTTAATCCATTCAGCCATTCTATGTCTTTTCCTTGGAGGATTTAATCCATTTGCATTTAAAGTAATTACTGATAGGCAAGGACTTACTATTGACATTTTGTTAACTATTTTCTGACTATTTTGTAGATCCTTTGTTCCTTGATTCCTCTCTTGCTGTCTTTGTGATTTGATGACTTCTCATGGTGGCATGCTTCGACTCTTTTATTATACTCTTTTTTTTTTTTTAATCTACTACAGGTTTTTCCTTTCTGGTTGCCATGTGGTTTACATTCCATTTCAGCATATAGAACACCCTTCAGCATTTCTTGTAAGGCAAGTCTAATGGTGATGAACTCCCTCAGTTTTTTGTTTCAGGGAGTCTTTATTTCTCCTTTATTTCTGAAGGACAGTTTTGTTCTACTCTCTCCTGATTTACAAAGTTTCTTTTGAGAAGCTACTATAGTCTTATGGGTACTTCCTTATATGTGATGAGTGGCTTTTCTTTTGCTGCTTTCAAAATTCATTGTCTTTAAGTTTTGAAAATGTAATTATAATGAGTCTGAGTAGCCCTTTTTGGGTTAAACCTATTTAGGTTCATTTGAACTTTATGAATCTTGATGTTCATTTCTCTCAAGTCAGGGAAGTTTTCATTATTTTTTTTCTCCTTCTAGGATCTCCATTATGCATATATTGTTACCTTGATGGTGTCCTATAAGTCCCCTTAGGCTTTACTTACTTTTCTAAATTCTTTTTTCCTTTTGCTTATCTGACTGGATAATTTTAGGTGATCTGTCTTCAAGTTCATGATTTTTTATTCTGCTTGGTCTAGTCTGCTCTGAATCTCTCTACTGAATTCTTCAGCTATTGTGTTCTTCAGTGCTAGGACTTCTGTTGATAGTTTCTATTGGTTGAACTCATTTTGTTCATACATTGTTTTCCTAATTTCATTAAGTCATCTGCATGTTCTTTAAGAGGATTATTCTGAATTCTTTGTTAGCTCATAGATCTCCATTTTTTAAGAGTTGGTTATTAGAGCTTCATCCACCATCCTTTGGTGGTGTCATGTCTACCTGTTTTTTCATGATCCTTAATGCTTTGCACTGGTATCTGCACATTTGAGTTAGCAGTTTCTTCTTACAGATTTTATAGGTTTGTTTCAGCAGAGAAACAATTTCATCAGTCAGCTCAGCTTGGGGTACCAAACAGGTCAGCTGGTAGCATCCATGGGCAAGGAGGACTTGATACTGGGGTCTTTTGTTAGGCAAGGTCATAACCCACACTCTGAGGTCAGGCGTGTTACTGGCTGGGCTCCATGACTGGGTAGTCCTGCTGACTGGGCTCCACATTCAAGGGGAGCTGCCAGAAGAGGGGACTCCCTGGTTGGGCAGTACTGATGGATGTGTTCTGTGGTCAGGCGAGGTCTCTAACTGGGCTCTGCAATCACTCTGGTCAGATTTAGTCTCAGGGTGTGTTCTCTGACAGAGTAGTGTCCACTGATTGATTTCACAATTTGGCAGGACTTCAGGCAATGCTCTATAATCACTCCTGATTGAGTGACCCTTCAGGCTGTACTTCCCAACTAGATGGTGCCACTATGCTTTGAAGCTAGACTTTGTAATCAGATGGGCCATTGGCTGTGCTCCACTTTTGGGTGAGATTGCTGGCTGGGTTTTCTCACTTGGCTGGTGTCTATAGTTGAGTGAGACTGGGGTGAGGACTGTGTTCCATGGTCATATGGAGTTGCTGTCCTTGCTCTCTAATCAGGTGGGGCCTCAGGCCATACTCTACAGTTGTGTGAGGTCACTGGCTGGGCAAGGCCATGGCTGTGTTCAGTAACTGAGCAGGGATGTATGCTGTGCTCTGTGGCTGGGCAATGCCATAGGCTTTGTTCTGGGCTGCTCAGGGACACTGTTGAGGCTCCCTGGTAATATGGCTATGCTCAATAGTTGGGCAGGTCTGCTGGCTTTGTTCTCTGTCTGGTCTGGCCATAGGATGTGCTCCATGGTTCATCTGTGGCTGCCATGCATCTGTGGCCATGATTCCCAGAGGGGTGGGACTGGAGGCTATTCTGAGAAGTTGGGTGTGACAAAGAATTGACTCCCATGCCTAGTCAAGGTCATAAAATGGGCTCGTGGTTAGTACATTTCATTGGCTGGCAATCTAAATCAGGCAGAATTGCCAACAAACTTCCTGGCCCAACATGGCCACCAGCTTGGCTCTATAGATGGCCAGAACTGCTGGCTAGGATTTCTTCTTAGGTACCACCATAAGCAAGATTGTGGTCTGCCAGCATCTGAACACTGGTTGCTATGAGCCCCACTCCCCTTTTCTGTCTGATTACTAGTGGTCAAGCTCCACAGGTTTCCCCAGTGAGCTTTGTGAGGTGAGACCTGAGTGACCCCCCACCCCCCCGAGAAGCATCCTGTAATGTGGGGGAAGGTGGATGTCACCTTGGGTTCTTTTTTTCACACTATACGTTCAAGTCTGAAGGTATCAAGAAGGAGGAATTCACTTACTCTAGGGAAGGTCGGCCTTTTTGTTCCATTCAGGCTTTCAATAGATTGAATAAGGCTAACCCACATCAAGGAGAGTAATCTCCTTTACTCGGTTTACCCATTTATATTAACCTCATCCAGAATACCCTCCCAGAAACATTCAGAATACTTGAGCAAATATCTAAACACCCTATGGCAAGTCAAATTGACACTTAAATTTATCCAAAGACAAAGCAAATGAGATCTAAAAAAAAAAAAAAAAAAAGAAAAGGCAGATTATAGTGCTCAGACCATGATTCCTCAGCTAAGAATGAAATAAATAGCAATAAAAAAGAATGAAATCTTGCCCATTTGCAATGGCATGGATGGAGCTAGAGTATATTTTTCAGTTTGGATCATAAAGACTTTTATCTGTTTACTAGTCCTCTTAATTTCTTAATCCTTTACCTCCAAATCTTCTCCTAACTTGTCAAACTGACCTAAGTCATTTTTTGTAATATCTACTTAATTCTTATTTCTTACTATATCTGTTAATCTATTTCTGTCCCCACCCTAAGGCCCTTGACTTTTCAGTTTATCATTGGAAAGAAATCTATTAGGTATAACCATATTAGCTCAAAAGTGATCAAGTATCAGCTGTTTCATACAGTTCAAAGTTGTGTCTGGATTTCAGATTTCTATAGATGTAATGTCCTCTTGAACTATTCTGAAAGAGTAATATGGAGATTTTTACAAGTTTTTATATGTTTCCTAGTGGAGCCTTTTCATAGTGTAATGTTTGCCTAAATCCTCAGGAAACCCTTCTGAAATATTGGGTCTATTGGCTCTTTGGATTTTTCTTTGCTCATTCTTTAAAAGGTAGGTCTTTCTAGCGTTACAATTTATAATGGCTTTTTCCTCAGTTTGTAGGGGCTCCTGTACAAATTTCTAAATCTCTAGAAAAAAGAAACAGGGGAAACTTTAATTCCCTCTGTTTTGTTTTGTTTGCTTTGTTTTTGCTATACCGGAGGTTTTGAGGGGAAGGGTGAAATGACCAGGTGTGTTCACAGCTTTGCTGAGCACTTTTCCCCCCCTCTCATAATCTTGTGCCTTAGTGGATGTTAGACCCTAGAAGGCCCATAAGTTCTTCACAGGGTTGAGCTTTTCCTCATTCTGCCTGATCCCCAGACCTCCCTCTACTGTGTAGCCTTGGGAATGTAGAGGTGCCTACATCTGGCCAGAGCTGTACTTTCAAAGGGAATTATGAAAGAATCCTGAAGAAATGCTCATTAGACCTAGGGGGACATGGCTACCTCCCCCTCCTCTTTGTGTTTATTTTGACCCCTTCTTAGGAGGACATGTAGACTCTCAAAATCGTCTAGAAAGATCTTCCAGAATATTAGTCAGTGAGACAGCAGGATTTCTTCTAATATTTCTCATCTACCCATTGCATATTTTTAGATACATTATTATGCTAAGAGGTTTTTCCAAATAATAATTAGAAGGGAAAGGAAGAAAGGAGATAAAGGGGACCAACATGCCCATCCTACCTCATCAAGTTAGCTTGGAAACAAAGTTTCATTTGTCTGTCCATTGTCAGCCTTCCTTACTTGGATCCCTGAGCAGAGGGAGTGGAGTGGAGAGAGGGGGAACTGAGGCAAGCAGCTGCTTTATGTGCAAGTTCTCATCGTTCTCCCATGTATACCCCCAGTTTACCCTTTCATCCAGCCTTTGCTGGTAGGATTTAGGCATATCAGTGTCTTGTCAGAGCTTTAGTAGGAAGATAAATAAATGATGTGCTAAGAGAATGTTCACTTAGCGCCCCCATATTTTCTATAACTGTCTATGCCAAACAAATCTTGAGGGCAGAGGCTGTGGCCAGAGCCACATGAAGTCCTTTATGTGAACTGTGCCCAATGTCCATAGCCTGGCCTGCCATTGCCCCCAGCACTAAAGCTATAGACTTTTCTTTTTCTTTTTTTACTCAGGAGGTCTGGTGGAACCACTTTTTTGAAAGCAGATACACCCCCTCCCAACTGAGGTTAGCTGTGGAATCATGGCCTGAGCACTATAATCTGCCTTTCCTTTTTTTTTTTTTTTAATATCTCATTTGCTTTGTCTTTGGATAAGTTTAAGTGTCAATTTGACTTGCCATAGTGTGTATAGATATTTGCTCAAGTATTCTGAATGTTTCTGGGAGGGTGTTCTGGATGAGGTTAATATAAATGGGTAGACTGAGTAAAGATTACTCTCCTTGATGTGGGTTAGCCTTATTCAATCTATTGAAAGCCTGAATAGAGCAAAAAGGCTGACCCTCCCCAGAGTAAGAGAATTCCTCCTTCTTGATGCCTTCAGACTTGAATATCTTTTTCCTGCCTTAGGACTTGAGCTGAGACTTTGGCTCTTCCTGGGTCTCAAGACTGCCAGGTCCCAGACTGGAACTACACCATTGGCTCTTTTGAATCTCCAGGTTGCTGACTTACCCTCTGCGTTTGGAACTTGTCAGTCTCCATAATCAAGTCAATTCCTTATAATAAATCTGTCTAGAATGCTGTATATGTCCTGTTGATTTTGTTTCTCTGGAGAATCCTAATTCAATCTTCATATTGTCCAGAAATCTCTCAAGATTTTGTGTTCTCTTTTTCATTTCTTATTTTTCTGTGCTGCTATAGATGATTTTATAATTTTTATTTCTCCATCATTCTAATGTGTTTCTGGGAAAGAAGGTGAGATATATATGTGAATCAAATCTCCATTTTGAAACCCAAAGTCTACCAAAGTTTACAAAGCAGTGAAGAAATCATCTTTTCTCTTTCTCCCTGTTATGTGTCTTCTCCTTTTTCATGTCACCACATCTCCCCCAACCCCCAACTCCCTCATCTTTTCCTCCTAATTCATGACACGTTTTCTCTCCCTTCTCTCTCCTCACAGTCTGTACTCTGGGGTTCTTTAAAAATACCTCAATTTCTGTGCTTTTTGGTAGTTAAATGCCAACCATGTGTCTCCTCAAAGCCTGTCATTTTCCTTTTTATTCCACTCACTGACCTTGTAAATGACATTTGATGCACAAGAGCTGGAACAGTCATTGGCTCAAAATGATTTTTTTTTTTTTTAGGAAAAGATCTTTCACAGCTCTGAATCATGTCCAAAAAAAATTTTAAGGCACCCCGCAGTAAACCCTCTTAATGTCCATTCCTAGCCCTGCTGGGGTTTGATTGCACAGGAAGGGAGAGGACCATTAGATGATGTAACCATGTGCATGGTTAGATGAATGACCAAAAGTACCTACAACCCTAAGGGAAGGCTCTTAAGAGTGACTATTTCTTTTTCATTCCTATAAAAATAATCTTAATCTTCTCTCTGAAATTTAAAATCCAAGCTTCTTTATCTTTCCTCTTTATTCAGTTTGAGTAGAATCCTTGGAGGAATCCAACACAAGGGAATGTCTGTTCAAAGCCACGTCTCTTGAAGTGAGTTGGATCACATCTTGCAATTATTGCTAAATGAATACAGTAGGAAAGATTCCCTCCAGGCTGGAACAAAGAGGTAATGCCAATATAACATGATAATGCTATTCTCTGTTAGGTCTACCTAGGTTACTTCAACTTGCACATTCTGCCAGGACATAATGACATCTGCAAGTCAAAGTATCCTGAATGGACCCCTACATAGAACAGGTACATCCATTCCTCTCTGTCTATATTCAGGCTGTATCAAAAAAGCCCCATTCCATTTCCAAGGTAGTATCTGAACCTGTCTCCCACGCCATTAGAGCTTAGGACACCTAGAGCTCATGAAGTCCTGGAGTATTGTTTGGGAGAGGGTTTACATGACAGCTAAACTGTTGTCAAGTTACATGTTGACCCACACACTAATGAGTGACTCGAGGTGTACATAATGACAAGCTTTATTGATAAGAACTTAAGAGCAGGGAAGTACAGAGCATACAGGATCCCCTCAGTTCCAATATTATTCTTTCTAAAGATGTGCTGAGGTAGCAGAACTTGTTGTGTGCTCCAATTGAAGAAATTACTCCCCCCCCCCACCATGTTATATATCTACAGGCTAGATTGAAATGAGGTAGGGAATACTTAGTTTTCTATGATACTTGAGGGTATTCCTAGACCCCAAAGCACCCTTGTTACTCAGATGCCTAGTGAGGGGGTTTGAATACTAAGGTTGCTGATAGAATTTTCTGTCCATTCATGATCTGATTCAGACCAGTTGAACCAATTCAACCATTAGAACCACTCAACTCCCTATCCATTAGAAAGGGCCATCCCACCCCAAGACCATCAGAGACTAAAAGTTTGTCTGTCTTCAGTCTATCTCCTGACCTTTGGGACTCATTAAAGTCATTCTTCTCCATCAGGAAGATCATAAGACCTTAAATGGAGACTTTAAAGCTTGCTGACAACATCAACAGAGTCACTGTTACAATGAAAGAGGTCTCAAGACCTACTATAGAACACATCAAAGGGATTTGAAGAGCTCTTCTAAGCCAATTCAGGCTAAGCCAAGAGAGAGAAAACCCCAAGGGACACACTGAGAAAGATCCAGCCTGATCCTGAAATAGTGCTTGCATTACTCACTGAGCCTGAGGTTGAGGGTCAGCGGGTTTTTTTGTTTTGTTTTTTGTTTTGTTATCACATATACTTCTCCTAGGGCTATGTGGTTATCTACATTACCTGGGAAGGGGAGCCAAGAATGTTCTGTTCAGAATTGAGGTTCTGATTGGCTCTGGGAAAGATGCTTACGAGTAGACAGTAGGTTGTAGATTATGTCTTGGCCTTAGAAGTGTTAATCCAAGTCTGGAAGGCTTACCTAAAGTGGTGAAAATGTTTTCTCAATGCCAGGAGAGGAGGCCCCAGTGCTGGCCCCAAAGACCATAGTGACAGGTATCCTGGAGGGTTCTGAATCACTGTGAGGAACATAAAGATATTTATGGAGAGAGGTACTAAATCTAGAAGAAAGTGGTGGACAGCCAGATATCTGCATAAACAAACAAGTCCTGAGATGGGATACACCAAGAGAACCACATGCAGATTCAAGGTAACATTCTGTATCCACACTTGGAAAGGACAGTAGTCCAGGGGAAAGATGACTTGTATGCTTTTAGGGCATAGTGACAGGATGGATCAGGCCTGGTGGTAGCACTGGGGTGGAGAACCACACCACCAGGTCCCTTAGGAATAGTTTCCAAGATTGCTGGGTGGTTTCTCAAAATAGACCCACAACTATATGGTCAACTAATATTCAACAAAGCAGGAAAGAATGTTCAATGGAAAATACAATCTCTTCAATAAATGGTATTGGGATAATTGGACAGCCACATGTAGAAGAATGAAATGGACCACCTTCTAACCCCATACACAAAAATAAATTCAAAATAGATGAAAGGCCTAAATGTAAGACAGGAAACCTCAAAATCCTAGAGAAGAACACAGGTAGCAACCTCTTTGCCTCGGCCATAACAACTTCTTACTGGACACGTCTCCAGAGGCAAGCAAAACAAAAACAAAAATGAGCTTTTGGGGCTTCATCAAGATACAAAGCTTCTGCACAGTGAAGGAAACAACAAAACTAAGAGGCAGCCTATGGAATGGGAGAAGATATTTGCAAATGACATATCTGATAAAGGGCTAGTATCCAAAATCTATAAAGAACTTATCAAACTCAACACCCCAAAAAACAAAAAATCCAGTTAAGAAATGGGCAGAAGACTTGAATATTTTTCCAAAGAAGACATCCAGGTGGCTAACAGACACATGGAAAGATGCTCAAAATCACTCATCATCAGGGAAATACAAATCAACACCACAATGAGATACCACCTCACACCTGTCAGAATGGCTAAAATTAACAACACAGGAAACAACACCTTTGGTGAGGATGCAGAGAAAGGAGAACCCTCATGCACTGTTGGTGGGAAGGTGCAAACTGGTACAGCCACTCTAGAAAACAGTATGGAGTTTCCTCAAAAAGTTAAAAATAGAGCTACCCTATGACCCAGAAATTACTAGGTAATTACCCAAAGGATATAAAAATACTGATTTGAAGGGGCACATGCACCCCAGTGTTTATAGCAGCATTATCAACAATAGCCAAATTATGGAAAGAGTCCAATGTCCATTGACTGATGAATGGATAAAGATGTGTGTATAAACACACATACATACATACATACATACATACATACATACATACATACATAAAACGGAATATTACTCAGCCATCAAAAAGCATGAAATCTTGTCGTTTGCAACAGCGTGGATAGAGCTAGAGTGTATTATGCTAAGTGAAATAAGTCAGAGAAAGACAAATGCCATATGATTTCACTTATATGTGGAACTGAAACAAAACAGATGAACATAGGGGAAGGAAAAAAAAAGAGGGAGGCAAACCATAATAGACTCTTGCAGAGAAGAAACTGAGGGTTGCTGGAGGGGAGGTGGGTGGGGGATGGGCTAAATGGGTGATGGGTATTAACGAGGGCACTTGTTATGCACACTGATGTAAGTGATGAGCCACTAAATTCTACTCCTGTAAACCAATATTACACTAGATATTAACTAGAATTTAAATAAAAACTTGAAACAAAATGAAACAAAAAAAACATGAGAGACTATGGACTCTGAGAAACAAACAGGGTTTTAGAGGGGAGGGGGGAGGGGTGATTGGTTAGCCCGGTGATGGGTATTAAGGAGGGCACATATGGCATGGAGCACTGGCTGTTATACGAAAACAATGGATCGTGGATCACCACATCAAAAACTAATGATGACTATGGTGATTAACATAACATAACTAACATAACATAATAAAATTAAAAAAAAAAGACACAAAAAAACAGGGACTCTGGAATCTGCCAGCCATTAAGTGATTTCCTCAGCATTCTCTGGGAATAGGATGCCAGTAAAATCACCAGAACTCAGAATGGGAATGACAAATTCAGCACCCAAATAAGTTCTTACCATGAACTACTTCCTGGACAGTTAATATAAGACTTTTCAGGGATCTCTGTCTATATAAGCAAGATACCATTTGTTTTTTCCCTATTTCCTCTGTATACATTTTTGACTTTCACATGGTTCTGCCAGTCTCTTATATATCTTCCATTATTTTCAGGTAGGCAACTTGTTCAATATCTGTTTTTTTGTCTTTTCATGAGTCCTAGTCATTTATCTTTGTGGATGGCCTCAATACCTTTTGATATTTACACCCTTGTGTAGTCCCCTCCTACACTGAATCTTTGCTTCTTTAAAAACAAAATTCAGTGGAAGTGATAGTATGTAAATCATGGTTAGGTTATAAAGTCATTATGGGTTCCAGCTCACTCTTTCTTAGATTGCTTGCTCTGAAGGAACATTAAAGAATTCCTGTGAAAAAGCTCACATAAAGAAGGATTGGGACTCCAATCATTACCCAACACCAGCTTGCTGGCCACATGAGTAAACTACCTGAAAAGTGGATTCTCCAGCCTAGTTAAGCCTTCAGATGATTATGTCCCTGGCCAATATCTGACAGCAACTTTATAAGAGATCTTGAACCTAAGCCATCCAGCTGTCCCTGAATTCCTGAGACCTAAAAATAGTGAGAGATAATAATTATTGTTTAAAAGACTAAGTTTTAGAATTATTTATTATACAATAGTTAATAGGAAAGAGGACAAGAGCACAGAGGGAAGGGCAAAAAGCCAAAGTGAATCACTCCTGAGAGTGATCCTGAGACCTAATTGAGGAACTGGGAACGTGTGCTTGGCTAGATTGAGAGTTGCTGTAGACCAGTGACTCCTACGTGCCTCCCATTTTACCCTGTTGGTATAAAACTAATTGCCCCTATGCCTCTACTTCCATCATATGTTCAGTGAGTTGAGGTAGAAAACTTATCTCTTTGGTTCGTAGGTGTTCAACTCAAGAGAAGCTGCAATTGACCAGCTTCAAGGGGCCATACCTGAAATGTTTCACCCACACCTAGAACCAGTGAGAATAAATGATAATGCTGAGCCTGGTTCTATAATAAATGAAAGTTGTGGGGGATCTTGGGTGGGGTCTTAATGTATTTTGCATATGGAAATAATGTAAATAATTTGTGCCAGTGGACAGATGGTAGTGGTTTTAAAGCATATCCATAAATTCTGACTCCTGCCACAAAAAGTGGGGTCTAATTCCCCACCTTTTGAGTATAAATCAACTTTAGGTACTTCTAATTAATAGAATGCAGGGGAAATTATGTTATGTGATTTACAAAGCTAGGTTAGAAAATATGATAGAGTTCCTAACTGGCTCCCCATCTGCACTTTTGTCTTTGGAGCCCTTGAAACCCATCACCATGTTGTGAGGAGGTCCAGAGCACATAGAAAAACCACATGTAGGTTTTCAAGCTAATAGCTCCAGCTGAGTTTTGAACATCTTCCAGACATATAAGTGGGGGAGCTTTCAGAAGATTCCAGATCTAGCCTCTAGCTCTTGTAGTACATGCTAGGTGGAGCAGAGATTGAACTATCCCCAATAAACCCTGTTCAAATTGTAGATTTATGAACAAAATATATGTTGTCATTATTTTTTTGTACTGAAGTATAGGTAGCATAGAATATTACATTGGTTTCAGGTGTACAACATAGTGATTCAACAATTCTGTACCTTATGCTGTGCTTATCAGAAGTGTACATACCATCTGTCACCATACAATTCTATCATGACAACACTGGCTGTATTTCCTATGTGGTACCTTTCATCCCTGTGACTGACTTACTACATAACTAGAAGCCTGAACCCTCTCCCACCTCTTCACCCATTTTGCCCATCTCCCACACACCCCCACCCTGGCAACCACCAGTTTGTTCTCTGTATTTATGGGTCTGTTTCTGTTTTTTTTTTTTTAATTTGTATTGGTTTTTAAATTCCACATGTAAGTGAAATCATATGGTATTTGTCATTCTCTGACTTATTTCACTTAGCATAATACCCTCTAGATCCATATATGTTGTCACAAATGGCAAGGTCTCAGGCTGAGTAATATTCAATTGTGTGTGTGTGTATAATATATATATTATACATTATATATATATATGTATATATATAGTACATCTTTTTGTCCATTCATCTACTGACACTTAGGTTACTTCCATATCTTGGCTATTGTAAATAATGCTGCAGTAGACATAGGGGTACATATATCTTTTTGAATCAGTGTTTTTGTTTTCTTTAGATAAATACCTGGTAGTGGAATTACTGGATCATACGGTATTTTTATTTTTAACCTTTTTAAAAAAGATTTTATTTATTTATTTATTTATTTATTTGAGAGAGAGAGAGAGCATGAGAGGGGGGAGGGTCAGAGGGAGAAGCAGACTCCCCGCTGAGCAGGGAGCCCGATGTGGGACTCGATCCCAGGACTCCAGGATCATGACCTGAGCCGAAGGCAGTCGCTTAACCAACTGAGCCACCCAGGCACCCCTATTTTTAACTTTTTAAAGGAACTTCCAAACAGTTTTCCCAGTAGTTGCACAAATTTACATTCCCATCAACAGAGAATTAAGGATTTATTTTTCTTCACATCCTCAAAAACACTTGCTATTTCTTGTCTTTTTTATTCCAGCCATTCTGACAGGTGTGAGGTGTTATCTCATTATAGTTTTGATTTGCATTCCCCTGATGGTTAGTGATGTTGAGCATCTTTTCATGGGTCTATTGGCCATCTGTATCTCTGGAAAAATGTCTATTCAGGTGTTCTGCCCATTTTTAAACTGGATTATTTGTGTGTGTGTTTGTGTGTGTGTGTGTGTGTGTGTGCTGAGTTGTATCTGTTTCTTCTATATTTTGTATATATTACCCTGTTATTGGATATGTCATTTAAAAATATCGTCTATTCAGTAGGTTGTCTTTTCATTCTGTTTATGGTTTACAATGTCTAGTTTCAGTAGGATTGTTTGTTTTTTGTTTTGCTTTTGTTTTTCTTCCCTGAAGAGACATATATAGAAAAAATGTTGTTAGGGCTGATGTCAAAGAGATTCCTGCCTATATTTTCTACTAGGAATTTCGTGGTTTGAGGTCTCACATTTAGGTTTTTAATCCATTTTGAATTTGTTTTTGTGAATAGTGTAAGAAAGTCCAGTTTCATTATTTTGCATGGAGATATCTAGTTTTCCCAGCACCATTTATTGAAGATACTGTCTTTTCCCCCATTGTATATTCTTTCTTTGTTGTAGATTGACCATATAAGCATGGGCTTATTTCTGTGCTACCTATTCTATTGATCTGTGTGTCTATTTTAGTGCAAATGCCATACTGTTTTGATTACTAGTTTTGTGGTATAGTGTGAAACCAGGGAACATGATATCTCCAGCTTTGTCCTTCTTTCTCAAGATTGCTTTGACTATATGGAGTCTGTTGTGGTTCCATTAAAAATTCTCAGATTATTTGTTCTAGTTCTTATGAAAAATGCTATTGGAATTTTCATAGGGATTGCATTGAATTTGTAGATTGCTTTGGGTAGTATGGACATTTTAACACTATTCTTTTTTAACAATTTTATGTTATGCTAATCACCATACATTACATCATTAGTTTTTGATGTATTGTTCCATGATTCATTGTTTGCCTATAACACCCAGTGCTCCATGCAGTACGTGCCCTCTTTAATACCCATCACAAGGCTAACACATGCCCCACCTGCCCTCCCCTCTAGAACCCTCAGTTTATTTCTCAGAGTCCATAGTCTCTCATGGTTCATCTCCCCCTCCGATTTCCCCCCTTCATTTTTCCCTTCCTGCTATCTTCTTCTTCTTCTTCTTCTTCTTTTTTTTTTAACATATAATGTATTATTTGTTTCAGAGGTACAGGTCTGTGATTCAACAGTCTTACACAATTCACAGCACTCACCATAACACATACCCTCCCCAATGTCTATCACCCAGCCACCCCATCTCTCCCTCCCTGCACCACTCCAGCAGCACTCAGTTTGTTTCCTGAGATTAAGAATTCCTCATATCAGTGAGATCATATGATACCTGTCTTTCTCTGATTGACTTATTTCGCTCAGCATATTACCCTCCAGTTCCATCCACGTCATTGCAAATGGCAAGATTTCATTCCTTTTGATGGCTGCATAATATTCCATTGTATATATATACCACCTCTTCTTTATCTATTCATCTGTCCATGGACATCTTGGCTCTTTCCACAGTTTGGCTATTGTGGACATTGCTGCTATAAACATTGGGGTGCACATATGCCTTGGGTCCCTCCATTTGTATCTTTGAGGTAAATACCCAGTGGTGCAATTCCTGGGTCAGAGGGTAGCTCTATTTTCAACTTTTTGAGGAACCTCCATACTGTTTTCCAGAGTGGCTGCACCAGCTTGCATTCCCACCAACAGTGTAGGAGGGTTCCCCTTTCTCCGCATCCCTGCCAACATCTGTCGTTTCCTGACTTGTTAATTTTAGCCATTCTGACTGGTGTGAGGTGGCATCTCATTGAGGTTTTCGTTTGGATTTCCCTGATGCCGAATGATGTTGAGCACTTTTTCATTTTTCTGTTGGCCATTTGGATGTCTTCTTTGCTGAAATGTTTGTTCATGTCTTCTGCCCATTTCTTGATTGGATCATTTGTTCTTTGGGTGTTGAGTTTGATGAGTTCTTTATAGATTTTGGATACTAGTCCTTTATCCGATATGTCATTTGCAAATATATTCTCCCATTCTGTCAGTTTTCTTTTGGTTTTGTTGACTGTTTCTTTTGCTGTGCAAAAGCTTTTGATCTTGATGAAGTCCCAATGGTTTGTTTTTGCCCTTGCTTCCCTTGCCTTTGGCGATGTTTCTAGGAAGAAGTTGCTGCGGCTGAGGTTGAAGAGGTTGCTGCCTGTGTTATCGTTTAGGATTTTGATGGACTCCAGTCTTACATTGAGGGTTTTCAACCATTTTGAGTCTATTTTTGTGTGTGGTGTAAGGAAATGGTCCAGTTTCATTCTTCTGCATGTGGCTGTCCAATTTTCCCAACACCATTTGTTGAAGAGACTGTCTTTCTTCCATTGGACATTCTTTCCTGCATGGTCAAAGATTAGTTGACCATAGAGTTGAGGGTCCATTTCTGGGCTCTCTATTCTGTT
>NW_023270464.1:17862273-18285023 GCF_011800145.1 Mirounga leonina
CCAGCTTTTCTTTTCTTTTTCAACATTCCTCTGGCTATTCGGGGTCTTTTCTGGTTCCATACAAATTTTAGGATTCTTTGTTCCATTTCTTTGAAAAAAGTGGATGGTATTTTGATGGGGATTGCATTGAATGTGTAGATTGCTCTAGGTAGCATTGACATCTTCACAATATTTGTTTTTCCAATGCATGAGCATGGAACGTTTTTCCATTTCTTTGTGTCTTCCTCAATTTCTTTCTTTTTTTTTTTATTTTTAAAATTTTATTATGTTGGTCACCATAGAATACATCATTATTTTTGATGTGGTGATCCATGATCCATTGTTTACATATAACACCCAGGGCTCAATTTCTTTCAGGAGTAATTTATAGTTTTCTGAATACAGATTCTTTGCCTCTTCAGCTAGATTTATTCCTAGGTATCTTACAGTTTTGGGTGCAATTGTAAATGGGATCGACTCCTTAATTTCTCTTTCTTCTGTCTTGTTGTTGGTGTATAGGAATGCCACTGATTTCTGTGCATTGATTTGATATCCTGCCACTTGACTGAATTCCTGTATGAGTTCTAGCAGTTTTGGGGTGGAGTCTTTTGGGTTTTCCACATAAAGTATCATATCATCTGCAATGAGTGAGAGTTTGACTTCTTTTTGCCAATTTGGATGCCTTTGATTTCTTTTTGTTGTCTGATTGCTGTGGCTAGGACTTCTAATACTATGTTGAATGGAAGTGGTGATAGTGGATATCCCTGCCACATTCCTGACCTTAAGGAGAAAGCTCTCAATTTTTCCCCATTGAGAATGATATTCACTGAGGGTTTTTCATAGATGGCTTTTATGATATTGAGGTATGTACCCTCGATCCCTATACTCGGAAGAGTTTTGATCAAGAAAGGATGCTGTACCTTGTCAAATGCTTTTTCTGCATCTATTGAGAGGATCATATGGTTCTTGTTCTTTTGTTAATGTATTGTATCACATTGATTGATTTGTGGATGTTGAACCAACCTTGCAGCCCAGGGATAAATCCCACTTGGTCGTGGTGAATAATCCTTTTAAGGTACTGTTGGATCCTATTGGCTAGTATTTTGGTGAGAATTTTTGCATCCATGTCCATCAAGGATATCTGCCTGTAATTCTCCTTTTGATGGGGTCTTTGTCTGCTTTTGGGATCAAGGTAATGGTGGCCTCCTAAAACAAGTTTGGGTTTTCCTTCCATTTCTACTTTTTGGAACAGTTTAAAAGAATAGGTATTAATTCTTCTTTAAATGTTTGGTAGAGTTCCCCTGGGAAGCCATCTGGCCCTGGGCTTTTGTTTTTTGGGAGATTTTTGATGACTGCTTCAATTTCCTTAGTGGTTATAGGTCTGTTCAGGTTTTCTATTTCTTCCTGGTTCAGTTTTGGTAGTTGATACATCTCTAGGAATGCATCCATTTCTTCCAGGTTATCTAATTTGCTGGCATAGAGTTGCTCATAATATGTTCTTATAATTGTTTGTATTTTTTTCCTTTCCATTTTTCCCCACTATACTCTTTTTTTATTCTTATGTTAATCCCCATACATTACATCATTAATTTTAGATGAAGTGTTCCATGATTCATTGTTTGTGCATAACACCCAGTGCTCCATGCAGAATGTGCCCTCATCAATACCCACCACCAGGCTAACCCATCCTCCCACCCCCCTCCCCTCTAGAACCCTGTTTGTTTTTCAGAGTCCATCGTCTCTCATGGTTTGTCTACTCCTCCGATTTCCCCCGCTTCATTCTTCCCCTCCCGCTACCTTCTTCTTCTTCTTTTTTTTCTTAACATATATTGCATTATTTGTTTCAGAGGTACAGATCTGAGATTCAACAGTCTTGCACAATTCACAGCGCTTACCAGAGCACATACCCTCCCCAGTGTCTATCACCCAGTCACCCCATCCCTCCCACCCCACCCCCACTCCAGCAACCCTCAGTTTGTTTCCTACAATTAAGGATTCCTCATATCATTGAGATCATATGATACATGTCTTTCTCTGTTTGACTTATTTCACTCAACATAATACCCTCCAGTTCCATCCATGTCGTTGCAAATGGCAAGATCGCATTCCTTTTGATGGCTGCATAATATTCCATTGTATATATATATACCACTTCTTCTTTATCCATTCATCTGTCGATGGACATCTTGGCTCTTTCCACAGTTTGGCTATTGTGGACATTGCTGCTATAAACTTCGGGGTGCACGTACTCCTTCGGATCCCTACTTTTGTATCTTTGGGGTAAATACCCAGTAGTGCAGTTGCTGGATCATATGGTAGCTCTATTTTCAACTTTTTGAGGAACCTCCATACAGTTTTCCAGAGTGGCTGCACCAGCTTGCATTCCCACCAACAGTGTAGGAGGGTTCCCCTTTCTCCACATCCCCGCCAACATCTGTTGTTTCCTGACTTGTTAATTTTAGCCATTCTGACTGGTGTGAGGTGATATCTCATTGAGGTTTTGATTTGGATTTCCCTGATGCTGAGCGATATTGAGCACTTTTTCATGTGTCTGTTGGCCATTTGGATGTCTTCTTTGGAAAAATGTCTGTTCATGTCTTCTGCCCATTTCTTGATTGGGTTCTTTGTTCTTTGGGTGTTGAGTTTGATGAGTTCTTTATAGATTTTGGATACTAGCCCTTTATCTGATATATCATTTGCAAATATCTTCTCCCATTCTGTCGGTTGTCTTTTGGTTTTGTTGACTGTTTCCTTTGCTTTGCAAAAGCTTTTCATCTTGATGAAGTTCCAATAGTTCATTTTTGCCCTTGTTTCCCTTGCCTTTGGCGATGTTTCTAGGAAGAAGTTGCTTTGGCTGAGGTCAAAGAGGTTGCTGCCTGTGTTCTCCTTTAGGATTTGGATGGACCCCAGTCTCACATTGAGGTCTTTCAACCATTTTGAGTCTATTTTTGTGTGTGGTGTAAGGAAATGGTCCAGTTTCATTCTTCTGCATGTGGCTATCCAATTTTCCCAGCACCATTTGTTGAAGAGACTGTCTTTGTTCCATTGGACAGTCTTTCCTGCTTTGTCAAAGATGAGTTGACCATAGAGTTGAGGGACCATTTCTGGGCTCACTATTCTGTTCCATTGATCTATGTGTCTGTTTTTGTGCCAGTACCATGCTGTCTTGATGATGACAGCTTTGTAATAGAGCTGGAAGTCCGGAATTGTGATGCCGCTGGCTTTGCTTTTCTTTTTCAACATTCCTCTGGCTATGCGGGGTCTTTTCTGGTTCCATACAAATTTTAGGATTCTTTGTTCCATTTCTTTGAAAAAAGTGGATGGTATTTTGATAGGGATTGCATTGAATGTGTAGATTGCTCTAGGTAGCATTGACATCTTCACATATTTGTTCTTCCACAGCATGAGCATGGAACGTTTTTCCATTTCTTTGTGTCTTCCTCAATTTCTTTTATGAGTATTTTATAGTTTTCTGAGTACAGATCCTTTGTCTCTTTGGTTAGATTTATTCCTAGGTATCTTATGGTTTTGGGTGCAATTGTAAATGGGATCGACTCCTTCATTTCTCTTTCTTCTGTCTTGTTGTTGGTGTATAGGAATGCCACTGACTTCTGTGCATTGATTTGATATCCTGCCACTTGACTGAATTTCTGTATGAGTTCTAGCAGTTTTGGGGTGGAGTCTTTTGGGTTTTCCACAAAAAGTATCATATCATCTGCAATGAGTGAGAGTTTGACTTCTTCTTTGCCAATTTGGATGCCTTTGATTTCTTTTTGTTGTCTGATTGCTGTGGCTAGGACTTCCAATACTATGTTGAATAGCAGTGGTGATAGTGGACATCCCTGCTGCATTCCTGACCTTAGGGGGAAAGCTCTCAGTTTTTCCCCATTGAGAATGATATTCGCTGTAGGTTTTTCATAGATGGCTTTTATGATATTGAGGTATGTACCCTCTATCCCTATATTCTGAAGAGTTTTGATCAAGAAAGGATGCTGTACTTTGTCAAATGCTTTTTCTGTATCTATTGAGAGGATCATATGATTCTTGTTCTTTCTTTTGTTAATGTATTGTATCACATTGATTGATTTGCGGATGTTGAACCAATCTTGCAGCCCAGGGATAAATCCCATGTGGTCATGGTGAATAATCCTTTTAATGTACTGTTGGATCCTATTGGCTAGTATTTCGGTGAGAATTTTTGCATCCATGTTCATCAGGGATATTGGTGTGTAATTCTCCTTTTTGATGGGGTCTTTGTCTGGTTTTGGGATCAAGGTAATGCTGGTATCATAAAATGAGTTTGGGAGTTTTCCTTCCATTTCTATTTTTTGGAACAGTTTCAGAAGAATAGGTATTAATTCTTCTTGAAATGTTAGGTAGAATTCCCCTGGGAAGCCATCTGGCCCTGGGCTTTTGTTTTTTGGGAGATTTTTGATGACTGCTTCAATTTCCTTAGTGGTTATAGGTCTGTTCAGGTTTTCTCTTTCATCCTGGTTCAGTTTTGGTAGTTGATACATCTCTAGGAATGCCTCCATTTCTTCCAGGTTATCTAATTTGCTGGCATAGAGTTGCTCATAATATGTTCTTATAATTGTTTGTATTTCTTTGTGTTGGTTGTGATTTCTCCTCTTTCATTCATGATTTTGTTGATTTGGGTCATTTCTCTTCTCTTTTTGGTAAGTCTGGCCAGGGGTTTATCAATCTTGTTAATTCTTTCAAAGAACTAGCTCCTAGTTTCGTTGATCTGTTCTACTGTTCTTTTGGTTTCTATTTCATTGACTTCTGCTCTGATCTTGATTATTTCTCTTCTCCTGATGGGTTTAGGCTCTATTTGCTGTTCTTTCTCCAGCTCCTTTAGGTATAGAGTTAGGCTGTGTACTTGAGACCTTTCTTGTTTCTTGAGAAAGGCTTGTATTGCTATATTCTTTCCTCTTAGTACTGCCTTTGCTGCATCCCAAATATTTTGAAGAGTTGTGTTTTCATTGTCATTGGTTTCCATGAATTTTTTTAATTCTTCTTGAATTTCCTGGTTGACCCATTCATTCTTTAGTAGGATGCTCTTTAGCCTCCATGTTTTTGAGTTCTTTCTGACTTTCCTCTTGTGACTGAGTTCTAGTTTCGAAGCACTGTGGTCTGAAAATAGGCAGGGAATGATCCCAATCTTTTGGTACTGGTTGAGACCTGATTTGTGACCTAGGATGTAATCTATTCTGGAGAATGTTCCATGGGCACTAGAGAAGAATGTGTATTCTGTTGCTTTGGGATGGAATTTTCTGAATGTGTCCGTGAAGTCCATTTGGTCCAGTGTGTCATTCAAAGTCTTTATTTCCTTGTTGATCTTTTGCTTAGATGATCTGTCCATTTCAGTGAGGGGGGTGTTAAAGTCCCCCACTATTATTGTATGGTTGTTGATGTGTTTCTTTGCTTTTGTTATTAGTTGCCTTATATAATTGGCTGCTCCCATGTTAGGAGCATAGATATTTACAATTGTTAGGTCTTTTTGTTGGATAGACCCTTTAAGTAGGATATAGTGTCCTTCCTCATCTCTTATTACAGTCTTTGGTTTAAAATCTAATTTGTCTGATATAAGGATTGCAACCCCAGCTTTCTTTTGGTATGCATTAGCATGATAAATGGTTTTCCACCCCTCACTTTCAATCTGGGGGTGTCTTTGGGTCTAAAATGAGTCTCCTGCAGACAACATATCGATGGGTCTTTTTTTTTATCCAGTGTGATAGCCTGTGTTCTTTTGATTGAGGCATTTAGCCCATTTACATTCAGGGTACTACTGAAAGATATGAATTTATTGCCATTTTATTGCTTGTAAGGTGATGATTACTGTATATTGTCTGTGTTCCTTTCTGGTCTATGTTGTTTTTAGGCTCTCTCTTTGCTTAGAGGACCCCTTTCAAGATTTCTTGTAGGCTGGTTTTGTGTTTGCAAATTCCTTTAGTTTTTGTTTGTCCTGGAAGCTTTTGATCTCTCCTTCTATTTTCAATGACATCCTAGCTGGATATAGTATTCTTGGCTGCATATTTTTCTCCTTTAGTGCTCTGAGTATATCATGCCAGTCCTTTCTGGCCTGCCAGGTCTCTGTGGATAGGTCTGTTGCCAATCTAATGTTTCTACCACTGTAGGTTACAGATCTGTTCTCCCAAGCTGCTTTCAGGATTTTCTCTTTGTCTCTGAGACTTGTAAGTTTTACTATTAGATGTTGGGGTGTTGACATATTTTTATTGATTTTGAGGGGGATTCTCTGTGCCTCCTGGATTTTGATGGGTGTTTCCTTCCCCAAATTAGGGAAGTTCTCTGTTAAAATTTGCTCCAATATATCTTCTGCCCCCCTCTCTCTCTTTCTTCTTCTTCTGGGATCCCAATTATTCTAATATTGTTTCATCTTATGGTATCACTTATCTCTCAAATTCTGCCCTTGTGATCCAGTGTTTATCTCTCTTTTTCTCAGCTTCTTTATTTTCCATCATTTGATCTTCTAAATCACTAATTCTCTCTCCTGCCTTATTTATCCTCACAGTTAGAGCCTCCATTTTTGATCGCACCTCATCAATAAATAGTCTTTTTGATTTCAAGTTGGTTAGATTTCAATTGTTTTATTTCTCCAGAAAGGGTTTCTCTAATATCTTCCATGGTGTTTTCTAGCCCAGCTAGTATCTTTAAAGGCGTCATTCTGACCTCTAGTTCTGACATCTTACTAATGTCCATATTGATTAGGTCCCTGGCACTCGGGACTGCCTCTTGTTCTTTTTTTTTGAAGTGATTTTTTTCTGTCTTGTAATTTTTTCCAGAGAAGAATAGATGAATGAGAGAACGAAATGCTAACAGGGTAACCACGACCCCAGAAAAACATACAGTGAACACATCAGAAGAGACCTGAAACCAGGGGAAAAGAAAGGGAAAGAAAAAAAAAAAAGGAAAAAAAGAAAAAGATAAAAATAAAAAAGAATATGATCAAATATGATCAGGCTGGTGCATAGATTAGTGCCACACACTAGATTTTGGGCATATTTTGGTTTGTCAGAAGAAAGTATCTCCCAAAATTTTAAAGAAACAAAAGCTTATATATGTACAAAAATAAGGGCAAATATGAAGGGATGGAATATGACTGTAAAAATGAAAATTATAAAAGATTTTATATAAGGAATTGATAAGATAAGTTGGATGAAGAAAGAAAGAAGAGGAATTAAAAAAAAGGGGGGGGGGAGAGAATGTGATCAGGCAGGAGACTAGAACAAAGCCATGCACTAGAGATTTAGTGTATATTTTGGTCTGTTAGGAAAACCTGTATCCCAAAATTTTAGAGAACAACTTATATATATACCAAAAATAAGGTTAACTACTATGAAGGGATAGAATATGACTCTAAAAATGAAAAATAAAAAAGATTTTTGAAAAAGGATTGATAAGATGTTGGTTGGAAAAGGGAAAAAAAATTCAAAAAGAAAAAAAAGAAAATTAAAAAAATTAACTTTGAAAGACTAAAGAATCAGGGGGATAAAAGCCACGAATTCTATGTGCAGTATTCCCCTAGTGCTGGTGTTCTGCTGTTCTCTTTGATTGGTAAACTTGGTCTTGGCTGGCTGTTCTTGTTGATCTTCTGGGGAGGGGTCTGTTGCTGTGGTTCTCAGATGTCTTTGCCGGAGGCGGAATTGCCCCGCCCTTGCCAGGTCTGGGCTAAGTAATCTGCTTGGGTTTGTTCTCGGGAGCTTTTGTTCCCTGCAAGCTTTCCGTGCAGCTTTGGAGGACGAGAGTGAAAATGGCAGCCTCCCAATCTCCACCCAGAGCAGTGGAGAACTTGGGGCCCCACTCCTAAGTGCACCCCCAGAGAAAAGCAGTCAATCACTCCCGCCACCCCGGTCTCCGGCTGCACTCCGTGCTCACCTGGCCTGTGACCGAGCATTTCTATCTCTGCACCCAACCCCGTTTGGAGTCTCCAAACCCAGCAGATCCCTGAGGCAGGCTCCCGCACCACTCCTCCCAGGGGAGGAAGGGAGTCTCCCTGGATCTGCCGCTTGTTGGGTTCCTGCTGAAAGAACAGTGGACTGACTCTGCCAGGGATCATGGTTTATGGCAACCCCGAGCTGAGAGCCCACTCCTCAGCTCCGTCTCTGCAGCCAACTTCCCCGCTCCGATATCTGGGAGCTCTGCCGCACTCAGTCACCCCCGGTCTTCCTGTGACCCGAGGGTCCTGAGACCACACTGTCCCAACAAGGGTTCCACCCCCTGCTTAGCCACTGGAGCGATGTCCCTCAGTGGAGCCGACTTCTACAAGTTCCGATTTTGTGCTCTGCAGCTCTATCACTTGCCAGAAGCCGCCAACGGTGTTCCCCTCCCCCGCCATCTATCCCCCCGAATATCGCCTCGGATTCACTTTTCTGCATGTCCTACCTTCCAGAAAGTGGTCACTTTTCTGTTCAGAGAGTTGTTGCTCTTCTTTTCTTCAATCTCCTGTTGAGTTTGTAGGTGTTCAGAATGGTTTGATCCCTATCTAGTTGAATTCCTGGGACCAGATGAAATTTAGGTCTTTTACTCCTCCGCCATCTTGCTCCTCCTCCCTCTTCTGCATTTTCTAACCTGTTGATACTTTCTACTATCTTTTCCATTTCAGTTATTGTATTCTTCAACTCTGATTATTCTTTATTATATTTTCTACCTCTTTGTTGAGGTTCTCATTGAGTTTATTCATTCTTCTTTCCAGTCCAGTGAATATCTTTATGACCATTACTTTGAACTCTTTGACAGGTAGATTGAATATTTCCATTTCATTTCATTCTTTTTCTGAAGTTTTGTTTTGTTCTTTCATTTGGAGCATATTCATGTGTCTTATTTTGCTTGACTTTCTATGTTTGTTTCTATGAATTAGGAAGAGCTATTTCTCCTAAACTGGAAGGAATGGTCTTGTGTATGTTTATGCCCTGTATAGACTATGTGAGCCTGGTGACTTTGACTGGCTAACTGGAGCTGTGACTGGCATGGATTGGGTGTCCTGGAGTACTCTATGGTGGCTGCCCTGGTGGGATGGTTGGAGCTGAACTAGGCACAGGCTAGGGTGATCCCAGGAATTTCCACCCAGAGAGTACCCTGGCAGCAGAGTTGAAGCTGAAGTGGGTGTGAACTGGGGAATCCTGGGGTGCTACATCTGCCGGGGCTTCTTGGGAGGGAAATTAGAGTCAAAGTGGTGTGGGCCTGAAGGTTTCCAGGGTGCTTCATACCTGTCTCACCTTGACCAGATCTCTGGAGCTGTAGTGAGTGCTGATGAGAGGTGTCCTGATGTGTGCTGTGCTGGGGCCACCATGGTGGGATGGTTTGAGCTGGAGAGGGTTTGGGTCTGGGGGTCACTGAGGTAGTAGGTTAATGAACTCTACTTCTATCCATGCCATCAAGGGGGGAATATAAATGGAGGTGCTCCTCAACCCCTCTGACTGAAAGAGAGCTCCAGCAGTTCTCTGGCCATTTGATGCATTTCTATAGATGGATCCTTAATATTCTAGTTGCTTTTTTAAACTGTGGCTTTTTTCTGTGCCCCCAGGCATCCTGGCCTAGCTTGGGTAGGATTCCAGGGCTCAATGAGGTGGCAGTCTGGCTATGATATCCAGACCCTACTCCCATCTGCACTATCAAGGTAAAGGAGAAATGTAAACTGTGGTAATCACCACCTCCTCCAATCAAGAGAGAGTTCAAGCAGCTCCTCCAACTTTTGTGTCAGAGTTCTAGAAGTGGATCTTTTAAATTCAAGTTTCCCTTTTAAGCCATACCCCACCACACCATGTCCCAGCACAGACAAATCTGCTCATGGTCACTCAGTACTATCCCTTTCCACTTTAGTTCAGTGTTGGGGGTGGGGGTTCCCTTCATTACCATGTCTGTCTCTCTTGCTGTTCTCTATGTGGTCTATTTTTTGTTGTGCAGAAGCTGTTCAGTCAACCCACAGTTCTTCAGGAGGAATTGCTTTATAAATAGGTATAAAGTTCATGTGTCCAAGGAGGAGGTGAGTTCAGGGTCTTTCTACATCACCACCCTCTCCCCTGTTGTCTTTGTTTTAAAACACTAAGTTTAGTAGTCATTTGTTACAACCAAAGTAACTGGGAAATGTCCTCTGTCGTTCACTTCTTGTTTCCCCCATTTTTTCCATCCTAGGTAGAAACCCAGGACACATTCTGGGGCTCTTTCATTATTTTCTCATTATTGTTTCATTATTTCTTGAGGTAGGGTAATGTAAATTTCTGTCAGTGAGAAGAGCAAATGCAAGGACATTATCCATTTGGAAAAGACATGCTCATATTAAATCATCTTATGTTTTCTGTATCAAGGATATATTATAAAGAATTCTCACTTGATGCCCCAGTTCTCATATAACTATGTTAACACAACAACTGTTTTAAAGTGGTAATTGCCTCAGTGAAGTAATCCATTTTATATTTATAATATCAGGAGTATCTTCCAATGGGGGTATGTATTCCCAAATCCACCAGAGGCAGTAGCCTTCCTTAGCACTATTGATAAACCCAAACAATTCTGTATTCTTTCCTATTGCTTACCATGCAGTTTCATGCAATAAAACTAATGTAACCCCTTCTTCATGCAAATGAACATCCTAAGCCTTTAAGGTCCCCCTCTTCATGCTGATAATAGCACTCCTGGAGGGAGCTAGCTCTCAAATTAATTTGGTGCCTCCTTCAGTCTCCTATATAATGTGCTGTCTGATTATTAGTTTCAAACTGCCCCCATGACTACAATAACAGCCATCTGTTTTCCCTTGGTAACTCCCCATTTCTGAAGTGGCTAAGTGACTGTCCTATTGGAAATGGTGGAGGTGGTGGATAGGGTTTTTGCCCATGACCTCTCTAGAGCAAGTGATAAGTTCCAGTAGCTTCCCTGGATGCATTGAGAAGGCTTTTCTTGTTTTCCTTTCTTTAAGGGCGCCATTTTATGTACCACATTGGCTTCTTTCATAGCCCTCTTACAACATTTCCACTTTTTGCCATGACCCTTGGAAAGCATCCATCACCAACCATCCAACTTTAGCCAAGTGACCTTGCCACTGCTTCAGTGGGGGTATCTCTCCCCCCACTTTCCATTTAAACCTTTTTCCTGGTTAAAACAACAACAACAACAACAACAACAACAACAACAACCAAAACATAATATCAGATCAGTTGGCATGGACAGGGATCCACAGTGGATGCCAAACATTAGGATACATGGTGACCCACACCATAATGCATTCATGGTGTAAACAGCAATAATATTAATTGTGAACAACTTTATAAACATATATAAGAAGCAGAATGCACAAGAGTGAGGTTTTTTTTTTAAGATTTTATTTATTTATTTATTTGACAGAGAGAGACACAGCGAGAGAGGGAACACAAGCAGGGGGAGTGGGAGAGGGAGAAGCAGGCTCCCCGCAGAGCAGGGAGCCCGATGCGGGACTCGATCCCAGGACCCTGGGATCATGACCTGAGCTGAAGGCAGTCACTTAACCAACTGAGCCACCCAGGCGCCCAAGAGTGAGGTATGTTTGAGCCAGTAGTACTGCAAGTGCTGAGAAGAGCACCTTGGTAGAGGAAGTTTGCCTGTATTTCTCCTTTGCTTTATGTATTTATTGGGTTGGCTGAGAGAGGTAAGGGAGATCCAGTTTTCTATACAATAAAGTGGTTTACTGTTAGGAGCCTAGAGCTCAACTATGGAGTATCCATACCAGTGCTACTGCTAACAACTGGAGGCCTTCAGCGCCCCTGAAGATGGGGGTAAAAATGGAGATCTGCATGGATATTAGGGACAAAGGCTAATTTCTACTAGGTAGGTGATGGGACTCTTGAAGCGCTGGCACTGCTTTCGTTGGGACTGAATGAATAGGGGGGAAAGAACTGCTCAAAGCACAGGTGCAGTGAGGATTTTGTTTACATGGTGTAGGTTGCCCTATCAAACCAGTACAGGGCATCTTCCAGCATCTCTCTAACAGCTTCTAAGAGTCCTCTTATCCCTGTCCTTAAACCCCTCTGTGTTTTAGTTTAGGTGGTTCCTACTGACCTAGCTTCAAGCTTACTGATCCTTTTCTCAGCTGTGTTGAGTCTACTGATGAGTAAAGAAGGACATTTTAGATTTTTTTTTTTACTTTGTTTTTCATGGCTGGCATTTATTTACATTCAGTTCTTAGAGTTTCCATCTCTCTGCTGAAATTAACCATCTGATCATGCATGTTGCCCATCTTTTCCACTAGGCCATTAACATATTATTGTTAAGTTCTCTATCTAGTATTTCCAAAACTTGTATAATATATGAATCTACTGTTGATTGATTTGTCTCCTGATAACGTGGGTGTTTTTCTTTTGAAATGCCTAATAATTTTTGTTGAAAGATAGATATTTTGTATAGGAAGGTAGAGACTGAGGTAAATAGTTCTTATGCTGGAAATAAGCACACCTTTCCTTCTGCTAGGCATTTACAGTTATGCACTGAGCCAATCTAATCAGGAATTAAGCTAACCAGGTCCCACCTTGAGGTCTGTCCCCAGCACATATTCCCACCCTTCCCACTGGTGGATGTTTTTGTTGTGTTTTCTTTGGCATGGTATAAAAACTAGTGTTCTAAGGGCAACAGAGTTTGTTGCTCTTCCGCAGTGGCTTAAGCCCTTGTTGGATAGGGAAAATAGAGGAGAAGGATCCAAATGGAGGTTTCATATCCTTTCCCCCAGTAAATATTGTTCCCATAAGGGATGCTTTATTAAAAATCTTGCCCTGCCTCCCATCTTTTTTTGTAAGTACCCAGCGTGGTATGTGGTAAGAGGCTGCAAGTGGGTGCAAATTCCCTTTATATCTGTGCCCCATGGGGTTTTGTCTTAAGCCACATTTGGTCTTTAGTAATTGGTTTAAGAGAATATTAGCTGAATTCTTCTTAGTGCCATCTGGCAAGATCTATCCCAATTAAAAAGTACTCATGCCACATCCCCTCTTGAAGATACTTATTTCTTATATTTTGTTGCCCTGAAACTTTAACTTTTGATGGGTTCAGATTGAGTTATAAATTTGGCTATCATCTTGCATTTTGTTGTTCTTGTTGTAAGGGTTAAAAATGATGTTCTCTCTCTCCATTTTTCTACCTCCGAAGAGGAAACCAGAAGTTCTTACCATTCATTTTAAATTAATCTACAGAACTACAGACATCCTCCTCAGTAAAATTAATAATAATAAACAAAAAACCCTCAAGAGTCATTTCATGAATTAAGCCTTTATTATTATATCCTGCTTCATATTATTAATTGCATAGACAATATTTTCAGTTAAGGTCAAAAGTATTTAAAATCTATTTCTTGATCCTGTGTAGATAGTTGAATCAGTTATCTGTCATTATTTCTTCAAGGTGAATTTGCTTGGTATGTACCCAGTGTATCATTATTTTCAGCTTGTATTTTTCCTGTCTAGTTAATTATTTTTTCCCACTTAATTGCTTAAAAAAACTCTTCTAAATCTTGCACTCTCCTAATCTGTTTTATGGCATTCCTATATAACAATCTGATTGGTAAAATATTGGTAACTTGACATGTATAAAAGCTTAATATCTGAAGTACCAGGGAATCTATAATGACTGAAAACTTTGACTTAAATACCTCATTTTATCAATAAAATGAAAGGACATCCTTTCTGTCCATTCTGTTTTGTTCATTATGGGGTATGATTTGCATGGTGATAGAGAAGATTATTTAGAAGATTTCAGATATTTTATGATATTGCATATCATGATATATAATAATTTGTGAAATTTTCTAAGTCAGATTTGGATGGAACACAATGTATTTTTTATGATGTTGATGGCCATTATGTGATCAGTAAAAATCTAAGATCCTATAACTGAAATTATCTTTGCCACTAAGAAATCATGTCACTAGAGATCATCTCCACTAGGGGAGTGGAGATCCTTTTATCCTATAACCCTGAGTGAAACTACATCCTTGACATTTTCCCTTTAGACACAGTTATGTCTGAACAGTGTGGGTCTCCAGCTGAAGGAGACATAAAATACAGATTTTATAATACATTTTAAAGGAAAACTTTTAAATTCAGAGTTTTTTGTAGGGTTTTTTTGGGGGATTGTGTGTTTTTTTTTTTTTTTAAGATTTGAAAGAGAGCGCATGCATGCCTATGCAAGTGGGGGGAGGGGTAGAGGGAGACAAGCAGACTCCCTGCTGAGCATGGAGCCCCATGTGGGGCTCATCTCATGACCCATGAGATCATGACTTGAACTGAAACCAAGAGTCAGGTGCTCAATTGACTGAGCCACCCATGTGCCCCATAAAGGAAAACATTTTAAAATGTAATTTTAAAAAAAGTTTTTATTTAAATTCCAATCAACATACAGTATAATATTAGTTTCAGGTGTACAGTTTAGTGATTCAACACTTACATGCAACACCCAGTGCTCATCACAGCAAAACAATGTAATTTTTTCTGATTATAATTTCAAATGTGAAAAAGCCAGAAGATTTAAGAAAAAGTTTAATTTTTTAAATATTTTAAAATGAAACAGCAAAGTCTAGTCTGGTAGTCTTAATGGTTGTGTATGTGTGTGTGTGTGGATATATATATATCCATCCATATATAAATATTCCTAACACTTTTAAAATCATACACATATACATGTTTATGTATATATTATCACTGTCATACTATATAAAATTTTCTATCCTGATTTTTTTTCTTACTGCATCAGAAGTATTCTCCCATGTCATCAAAAACACTTCATAAATATTTTAAATACTGAATAATATCCTGTTTTATAGTTGTGCCATAATTGAATATAAGCCTTTTGTGTATTAAAGTTGTTTCTAGTGTTTCTGTGTTGAAGATAATGTCATGCTGAATTTCTTTATATATAAATCTTTGTCTTCATTTTTGATTACTTCCTTAGGATCCACTCATAGAATTAAAATTACTGATTCAAAGAGGATGAAATTTTTTATAGCTCATGACAGTTTTACAAATCATGTTCCGGAGAGCTTTAACAAATTGCATTGCCACCAGTAGTTTATGAGAATATATGTCTTAGTGAATCTTCACAAATATTGAGTACTGTTATTTTAAAAATCTGTGTCAGTGATGAATCATCAAGACTAGGATCTCTCTGATATTTTACTTTTCATTTCTTTCCTTAATGCTGGGACTGAAAATTTTCCCTCTTGTTTATATGCCATTTGCATTTCATTTTTTATGAAGTCACTGACAATATATTTTCTTCTCTTCTTTCCACTTTTTCATAATTTTTGTTTTTCTAATGTGATTGTACCATTTTGCATTTCCAACAGCAGTATGAGAGCTCCAAATGTTTTACACTTTCTCACCGTACTTATATTTTTAGTTTAAAAATATTTTAGACATTGTAGGGGTATCTGGTTGGCTCAGTTGGCAGGGAATGCAACTCTTGATCTCAGGGTTAAGTTCAAGCCCCACACTGGGTCTAGAGACTACTTAAAAAAATCTTTAAAAAAAATTAAAAATTATTTTAGACGCTCTCAAAGATGTATAGTGGTATCTCATCTTAATTTGCATACCCCTAATAATTAATGATGTCAGATATATTTTGTTAGGTTGGTTGTTTGCTCATTATTGAGTTTTGAGAGATTGATATTTATTCTAGATACAAGTCCTGCTTTGATACATGACTTGCAAATATTTTCTCCCAGTATGTGGCTTGTATTTTCATTCTTTCAACAGTATGCTTTGCAGAGCAGAAGTTTTTAGGGTTGGAGAGGTGTGACTTACTGTATTTTCTAGATTAAATTAGCCAACATATAGTACATCCTTAGTTTCAGATGTAGAGTTCAGGAGCTCATCACATCACATGCCCTAATTAATGCCAATCACCCAGTTACCCCATTCCCCACATCCCCTCCAGCAACCCTCAGTTAAGAGTCTCTCATGGTTTGTCTCCCTCTGATTTCTTCCCATTCCACTTTTCCCTCCCTTCCCCTAAGATCCTCTGCACTGTTTCTTATATTATTCATATGAGTAAAACCATATAATTGTCTTTCTCTGACTTATTTCACTTAGCAAAATACCCTCCAGTTCCATCCACATTGATGTAAAGGGTAAGATTTCATCCTTTCTGATGGCTGAGTAATATTTAATTGTATATATATATACCACATCTTCTTTATCCATTCATCCATTAACGGACATCTTGACTCTTTCCATAGTTTGGCTACTGTGGACATAGCTGCCATAAACATTGGGGTGCAGGTGTCCCTTTGGATAACTTACTGTATTTTATTTAATGTATTATAACTTTGGGGTTGTATCTAAGAACTCTTTGATATAACATCATCTCATTTGTCTGAAAGTTTTTTAGTTGTAGGTTGTACATTTAAGTCTAGAATCCATTTTGGGTCCAATTTTTATATGGTGTGAAATGTAGTTTGAAATTCTTTTTTCCACATATGGACATACACTTGTTCCAGAAACCTTGGAAAACATCCCTTCTTCATTGAGCTGATTTATGCCTTTCAAAAATCAATTGACCATATTTGTGTGGGTTTATTTCTGGATTTTTAGTTTCTTTGATCGATGCATCTAGCTTTTCACCAAAACTACACTGTCTTGATTATTGTAGCTCTAAAGTAGTCTTAAAACTAGGTGAAAATTTTGAGCACTCTTTGTTCTTTGTTTTCAAAATTATTTTGACTATTCTAGTTCTTTAGTTTTTTCATATAAATAACACATTTATTTGGAAATGTCTATAAAAATATCCTGCTTGAATTTTGATGGGGATTGCATTGAAACTATGATCAATTGAGGAAAATAGACATCTTAAACAATATTGTTTCTTTAATCCATAAACATGATATACCTCTTTATCTTTGATTTTTTCCATCAGTGTTGTATAGCTTTCTAAATACAGATCCTATGCATATTTTGTTAGATTTATATCTAAGAATTTCATGCATTTTTGTGTAAGCAATACTTTTTAAAATTTGTTTCTTTTAAAAGTTGTTCATTGTTAAAATTTAGAAATATGATTGGTTTCTGTTTGTTGATCTTGTATTCTGAGACACTGCTAAACTTGTTAGTTCTATAAGCTTGTTTTAGGGGGATGATTAATGTGTTTTCCTTAAGATCTGGAATAAAGAATTGGTGTCACTCTCAGCATTCCTATTAAACATTGTACTGAAATTTACTGTCAGTGTAATAAAAAGAAATTGAAGGACTATACATTGGAAAGGAGAAATAGAACAGTTTCTATTCACAGATAACAATTGTCTATATAAAAATTTTTTTTAAATTACATTTTAAAATGTTTTCCTTTATGGGGCACATGGGTGGCTCAGTCAATTGAGCACCCGACTCTTGGTTTCAGTTCAAGTCATGATCTCATGGGTCATGAGATGAGCCCCACATGGGGCTCCATGCTCAGCAGGGAGTCTGCTTGTCTCCCTCTACCCCTCCCCCCACTTGCATAGGCATGCATGCTCTCTACTGTTTTCCACAGTGGCTGCACCAGTTTGCATTCCCACCAGCAGTGGGTGAAGATTCCTTTTTCTCTATGTCCTCGCCAACATTTGTTTCTTGTGTTGTTGATTTTAGCCACTCTGACAAGTGTGAGGTGATATCTCATTGTTTTGATTTGCATTTTCCTGATGATGAGTGATGTTGAACACCGTCTCATGTCTGTTGGCCATCTGTATGTCTTCTTTGAAGAAGTATCTGTTCCTGTGTTCTAACCATTTTTAATCGGATTATTTGTTTGGGGGGTGTTGAGTTGTATAAGTTCTTTATATATTTTGGATACTAATCCTTTGTTGAAACTGTCATTTACAAATATCTTCTATTCAGCAGGTTGTCTTTTAGTTTTGTTGGTTGTTTCCTTTATTGTGCAGAAGCTTCTTATTTTTATTTATTTATTTTTAAAGATTATTTATTTATTTATTTGACAGAGAGAAACACAGTGAGAGAGGGAACACAAGCAGGGGGAATGGGAGAGGGAGAAGCAGGCTTCCCACGGAGCAGGGAGCCCGATGCGGGGCTCTATCCCAGGACTCTGGGATCATGACCTGAGCCGAAGGCAGATGCTTAACAAATGAGCCACCCAGGCGCCCCAGAAGCTTCTTATTTTGATGCAGTTTATTATTTTTTTTCTCTTGCCTTAGGAGACCTATCTAGAAAGTTGTTGCTAGAGCCTATGTCAGAGAAATTACTGCCTGTACTTTCTTCCAGGATTTTTATGGTTTCAGGTCTCACATTTAGGTCCTTAATCCATTTTGAGTTTGTTGTTGTGTATGTTATAAGAAGTGGTCTAGTTTCATTTTTTTGTATGTAGCTGCCTGGTTTTCTCAATACCATTTTTTGAAGAGACTGGTTTTTTACCGTTGAATATTCTTGCCTTCTTTGTCAAAGATTAATTGAGCATATAAGTGTGGGTTTATTTCTGGGTTTTCTATTCTATTCCATTGATCTATGTATCTTACTTTTGTGCCAGTACCATACTGTTTTGATTAGTAGAGCTTTGTAATAGAACTTGAAGTCTGGAATTGTGACACCTCCAGTTTTTTTTTTCCTTGTTTAAGATTGTTTATGCTATTTATGATCTTTCATGGTTCTGTACAAATTTTAGGATTGTTTGTTCTAGTTCTGTGAAAAATGCTGTTGGTATTTAGATATGGATTGCATTAAATCTGTAGATTGCTTTGGGGAGTATAGACATTTTAACAATATGTATTCTTCCAACCCATGAGTATGGAATGTCTTTCCATTTCTTTCTGTCATCTTCAATTTCTTTCATCAGTGTTTTATAGTTTCCCATGTACAGGTCTTTCACGTCTTTGGTAAAGTTTATTCCTAGGTATTTTATTATTTTTGGTGTATTTGTAAATGGGATTTTTAAAAAATTTCTTTTTCTACTGTTCATTATTGGTGTATAGAGATACAACAGATTTTGGTATCCTGCAACCTTCCTGAATTTATCAGTTCTAGTAGTTTTTTGGTGGTCCTTAGGGTTTTCTATATATAATATGTTATCCGCAAATAGTGAATGTTTTGCTTCTTCCTTACCAATTTGGATGCCCTTTATTCCTTTCTTTTGTTTGATTGCTGTGATTAGGACTTCCAGTGTTATTTTGAATAAAAGTGGTGAGAGTGGACATCCTTGTCTTGTTGCTGACCTTAGGGGAAAATCTCTCAGTTGTTCACCATTAAGTATGATGTTAGCTAGGTTTTTCATATAAAAGCCTTTATTATGTTGAGGTATGTTCCCTGTAAACCTACATTGTTGAGGGTTTTTTTTATCATAAATGGATGTTGTACTTTGCCAAATGCCTTTTCTGCATCTGTTGAAATGATCACATGACATTTATCCTTTCTCCTATTGATGTGATGTATCATATTGATTGATTTTCAAATATTGAACCATACTTGCATCCAAGAAATAAATCCCACTTGATTGTGGTGAATGATTTTTTTTAAATGTATTGTTGGATTCAATTTGCTAATATTTTGTTGAGGATTTTTATATCTGTTTTCATCAGTGATATTGGCTCATAATTCTCATTTTTTGTGGTGACCTTATCTAATGTTGGTATTAGGGTAATGCTGGCCTCATAGAGTGAATTTGGAAGTTTTTCTTCTTTTATTTTTTTGGGGGAAAGTTTGAGAAGAATTGGTATTAACTTTTTAAAATTTTGGAGAATTCAGCTGTGAAGCTATCTGGTCTTGGATTTTTGTTTGGAGTTTGATTACTGATTTCATTTCATTGCTGGTAATCAACATGTTCAAATTTTCTATTTCTTCTTGCTTCAGTTTTGAGAAGTTATATGTTTCTGGGAATTTATCCATTTCTTCTTGGTTGTCCAATTTGTTGGCATATAGTTTTTCATAATATTCTCTTACAATTCTTTGTATTTTGTATTTTGTGCTTTTGGTTGTTTACTCTCCTCTTTCATTTGTGATTTTGTTCGAGTCCTATTTTTTTTTTTTTATGAGTCTGGCTAGAAGTTTATCAGTTTTGTTGATCTTTTAAAAAAACAGGCCCTGGTTTCATTGAACTGTTCTATTGTTGTCTTAGTTTCTATATCATTTCTTTTTTTAATCTGTAGTATTTTCTTCCTTCTGCTAGATTTTAATTTTGTTTGTTCTTTTCTAGCTCCTTTGGGTGTAAGGTTAGGTCATTTATATGATATTTTTCTTCTTGAGGTAGGCCTGTATTGCTATAAACTTCCCTCTTAGATCTGCTTTTGCTGCATCCCAAAGATCATGAACCAATGCATTTTCATTTTTCTCCATGTGATTTATTTCTTCTTTGCTTTCTTGGTTGACCCATTCATTGTTTAGCAACATGTTATTTAACCTCCACGTATTTGTGCTCCTCCAGATTTTTACTTATGGTTGATTTCTAGTTTCATAGCATTATAGTTAGAAAAGGTGCATGGTATGTCTTCCATCTTCTTGAATTTGTTGAGGCTTGTCTTGTGGCATTATATGTGATGTATTCTGGAGAATGTTACATGTGCACTTGAAAAGAATGTGTAGTCTACTGTTTTAGGATGAAATGTTCTGAATATACCTATTAAATCCATCTGGTCCAGTGTGCCATTCAAAACCATTGTTTCCTTATTGATTTTCTCTTTGGATGATCTGTCCTATGACATAAGTGGGGTGTTAAAGTCCCCCACTATTATTGTATAAATATTGATTGGTTCCTTTATGTTTGTTATTGTTTTATGTATTTGGATACTCCCACGTTGGGTGTATAAATATTTACAATTGTTATATATTCTTGTTGCATTGTCCCCTTTGTTATTGTGTAGTGTCCTTCTTTGTCTCTTGTTTCAGCCTTTGTTTTAAAAATATTTTTTGTCCAGCTTAAGAATTGCTACCCTGGCTTTCTTTTGACATACATTTTCATGATAAGGATTTCTCTATCCCCTCACTTTCAATCTAAAGATGTCTTTAGGTCTGAAGTGAGTCTCTTATCAATGGGTCTTTTTTTAAATCCATTCTGCCACCCTATGTCTTTAAATTGGAGCATTTAGTCCATTTACATTCAAAGTAATTATTGATAAGTATGTACTTATTGTCATTTTGCTACTTGCTTTATGATTGTTTTTATAGTTCCTCTCTATTCCTTTCTTCTCTTGCTCTATTCTATCATTGTTTGCTGGCTTTCTTTAGTTATATACCTGGATTCTTTTCTCTTTATTTTTTGTATATCAGTTACTGGGTTTTGATTTGTGGTTATCATTAGGTTTGTATATATATGTTCTGCATATTGTAGTCTATCTTAAATTGGTTGTCACTTAAGTTTGAACCCATTCTTTACTCCTATATCCCCTCCCCTTTTTATATGGTGTCATACTTTACATCCTTTTATTTTTGTGGGTCCCTTTACTGACTTTTACAGATAAACTTATTTTTACTGATTTTGTGCTTCCTTCTTTTGTTTCTCTCATGGTCTTGCCTTTCCACTGAAAGTGTATGCTTTAACATTTCTTGTAGGGCTGGTTTAGTGGTCATGAACTCCTTAAGCTTTTGTTTGTCTGGGAAACTCCTTATCTCTCCTTTTATTCTGAATGATAACCTAGCTGGATAGCATATTCTTGGCAGCAGATTTTTTCTTTTCAGTACTTTAAATATATCATGCCATTTTCTTCTGGCCTGCAAAGTTTCTGTGGAAAAATCTGCTCAGACCCATATGCAGTTTCCCTTGTATGTAACTGTCTTCTTTTCTCTTGCTGCTTTTAAAATTCTCTCTTTACCACTGCCTTTTGCCATTCTAATTACTATGTGTCTTGGTATGGACCTCCTTGGATCGATTTTGTTGGGGGATCTCTGTGCCTCTTGGATCTTGATATGTTTCTTCCCCAGATTAGGAATTTTTTAGCTATTTCTTCAAATAAGTGTTCTGTTTCCTTTCCTCTCTCTTCTGGGATCCCTATAATGTGAATGTTATTACACCTGATGGAGTCATTGAGTTTCCTAAGTCTGTTCTTATTTTATATAATATTTTTCTCTCTCACCTGCACAGGTTGATTACTTTCCATTAGTCCTCCACATCACTAACTCATTCTACTGCTTCCTCTAGCCTGCTATTTATTCCATCTAGCGCATTTTAAATTTCATTTATTGTGTTCTTCATCTCTGATTGGCTATTTTTTAATCCCTTTGAGTCTCACTGATGTCCTCCACTCTTTTCTCAAGTCCAGTGAGTATTTTTATGATCATTACTTTAAATTCTCTATCAGGGATATTACTTACATCCATTTCACTTAGTTCTTTTGCTGTGTTTTTTCCTGTTCCTTCATTTGGGATATATTCCCCTGTCTCCTCATTTTGTCTAACTCTGTCTCTATTTCTGTGTGTTTGGAGCATCAGCATCTCCTGATCTTAAAAATCATGGCCTTAATAAGAAGAGGTCCTGGGGTGCCTGGCTGGCTCAGCTGGTGGAGCATGCAACTCTTGATTTCAGGGTTGTGAGTTTGAGCCCCACATTGGGTAGACATTACTTAAAAATGAAATCTTAAAAAAAAAAAAAAAAAGAGGTCCTGTAGTGTCCTGTAGTGTTCTCTGTTCAACAAAACCTGGCACTTCAGAGGTGTCTCCTATGTGTGTTGCATGTGCCCTGCTGTTGTGTCCTAGCCATGTTTTCCTTCAGTCCAGTCATCTGCAGTGTCTCTCTTTGCCTACTGTGGGCAGTGTTTGGTTCCCGGCTTCATGGGGCATGTGGTTTTAACAAGGTGGGCGCTGGTGTGCTTGGGAAATGAGACCTGCTTTCCCTGCTTGGACTGGGCTGGGGTGGATCCATAAATTATGTGTGGGTGGGGCATGCAATTTTAACAAGGTGTGCACCACCAGTGCCAGGACCAAGGCCCTGCAAGGTGAACAGTTTGGGAGATGCAGTGTTGGCAAGGTTTGCATCTGGTCTTCTGAAGGAGGTGACCCATAGCATTAGGACTGAGGCAAGTGTGGTTGGAAAGGGTGGATCCACCAAAAAGTGGGGGGTGGGTGTGCGTGGGGCTTGATGTAAACAAGTGATATATGGTAAGAGTCAGTGCCATGCTGGTTCCTGCAGGTGGCCATGTGTTTATACTGGCAGATGGTGGAGGAAAATGGTGTCTGCCAGCTCCTTTTTTCCTGGAGAAGTCCTTCAACAAACTCAGATTAATAAATAACTCCCCCTCCTATATGCCCCAGGCATTTTTTTAAACTGCTGTTTCTTTGCTGTACTGCTGGGCGGCTGTTTGTTGTGCTGGCTCTTTATTTTTTTAATTTTTTAAAGATTTTCTTTTTATTTATTTGACAGAGAGAATGAGAGAGAGCACAAGTAGGCAGAGTGGCAAGCAGAGGGAAACACAGGCTCCCCACTAAGCAGAGAGCCTGATGCAGGGCTTGATCCCAGGACCCTGGGATAATGACCTGAGCTGAAGGAAGACACATAACTGACTGAGCCACCCAGGTGCCCTGAGCTGGCTCTTTAAGGGTGGGAACTCAGCTTCCTATAGCCCTGTAGGCTCTCCCAGAGCTTCACCCTCTGATTTTTAAAGTTCCAGGCTTTAAGTCCTTCTGGTTGTAAGAACTCATGAAATTCAGCCCGTCCTTCTTTCAAAGCCAAATATTATGGGGATCTGCTTCCCTCTGTGGGCTCTTCATTGTGATAATCTGTTTCTCTCCCCCTCTCCATGGCCAGGGCTCCCTCCCAGTCAGTTTTGCTCCCCACTGCATCCCTGCCCTTCCTACCCCCTTTGATGTAGCCCTTTCTCTACCTGCGGTTACAAAGCTTGTTCTGGCAGTCATTTTCTGGGTTATTTACACTGATGTGAGCTTAGGGTCCTCTTACAACACCATCTCCTCAGTCTCAAGTTTTTTTTTTTTAATTAAAAATGTGTTTTGAATTTTGCCTAATTTGTTTACTTCATCTATTTTTATGACCATATGATTTTTCTTCTTTAATCTATTAATATTATGTATGTTGATTGATTTTACAATGTTGAATCAATAATGCATTCTCAGAATAAACTACACTTGCTTGCAAAGTATTATCCTTTTCATATATTGCTGGATTTGATTTACTAATAATTCATTGAAGATTCTTGTGTTTATGTTCTTGGGAGATACTGCTATGAAGGTTTTTTTTTTTTCCTTGTACTTTCTCAATCTGTTTTCATATCGGGGTAATCTTGCCTTCATAAAATTCACTGAGAAGTGTTCTCTGTTTTTCTGTCTTCTGCAAGAGACAATGTAGTATTGGTATTTTTTCCTAAAGTGTTTGATAAAACTTGCCAGTGAAATAATCTGGGCCTGATGTGTACTTTATTGGAAAATTTTAAATTACAAATTTATTGTTTATAGTAGCATAGTACTATTATTTCTTCTGGAATATTTTGTTAGTTTGTCTTTCAATAGATTGGTCATTTTCGTCTAATTTGTCATATTGATAGATACAGAATTGTTCACATATTCCTTTATTATCTTTTAAATGTCTCTAGTAATGTCCTCTCTTTCATTCCTGATATTGGAAATTTGTTTTTTTCTTTTTCTTGTTATGTCTGGTTAGAGATTAACTTTATTGATCAAAGAACCAGCTTTTGGTTGTATTGATTTTTCTGTATTTTTTTATTAATTTATTGATTTCTGTTCTTTATTGTAGACCTTCATTTAATATAAGCATTTTTTCTATACATTTTTCCTAAGCATTGATTTAGCTGCATCCCACAACTTTTTTTAAAAAAAGATTTTATTTATTTGAGAGAGAGCATGAGCACAGAAAGAGACAGGCAGATGGAAAAGCAGGCTCTCCCCTGAGCAGGAAGCCCGATTCAGGACTCGATCCCAGGACCCCGGGGTCATGACCTGAGCTGAAGGCAGACACTTAACTGACTAAGCTACCCACACACCCCTATCCCACAATGTTTGATATATTGTATTTTCATTTTCATTAAGCCCAAAATATTTTCTAGTTTTTCTTGAGATTCGCTCTTTTATCCATGGACTAGTTAGAAATGTGTATTGTTGTATTTCCAAGTATTTGTGAATTTTCTGTATATATTTCTGCTGTCAAATTCCAATTTAATTTTGTTTTGGTCAGAGAAGATACTCTGTGTTATTTCAAATCTTTTAAATGTTCTAAGATTTGTTTAATGGCCCAGGATATGGCCTACCTTAATAAAAGTTCCATGTGTACATAGATAATATGTATATTTTGCTGTAGTTGTCTGGGATGTCCTATCCATATCTGTTAGTTCAAGATGGTCGGTCATGTTGTTTAGGTCTTCTATATCATTGCTGTCTACTTGCTCAATTGATTGGTGAGTTGGTGTGTTGAGGTTTCTAAGTATACTTGTGAATTTTAAAAAATTTCTCTTTTCATTTACATCAACTTTTGCTTTATGAATTTTGAAGCTTCGTTGTCAGGTACATACACATTTAGAGTTGTTAATTCTTCTGGATGAAATTACCCATGTTTTAGTCCGCTAGGAACCCCCATGACAAAATACCACAGACTGGATGGCTTAAACAGAAATTTATTTTCTCACACTTCTGGAGGCTAGAAGTCTGAGATCATGGTGTTATTATTTATTTTTTATTGTTATGTTAATCACCACACATTACATCATTAGTTTTTGATGCAGCGTTCCATGATTCATTCACCCAGTGCTCCATGCAGAACGTGCTCTTGTTAATACCCATCACCAGGCTAACCCATCCTCCCACCCCCCTCCCCTGTAGAACCCTCAGTGTGTTTTCCAGAGTCCATCATCTCTCATGGTTCATCTACCCTCCAATGTCCCCCCTTCATTGTTCCCCTCCTGCTATCCTTTTCTTCTTTTTCTCTTTTTCTTAACATATACTGTATTATTTGTTTCAGAGGTACAGATCTGTGATTCAACAGTCTTGCACAATTCACAGTGCTCACCATAGCACATACCCTCCCCAGTGTCTATAACCCAGCCACCCCCTTCCTCCCAACCCAAACCCCACTCCAGCAACCCTCAATTTGTTTCCTGAGATTAAGAATTCCTCATATGAGTGAGGTCATATGATACATGTCTTTCTGATTGACTTATTTCGCTCAGCAGAACACCCTCCAGTTCCATCCACATCATTGCAAATGGCAAGACTTCTTTCCTTTTGATGGCTGCATAATATTCCATTGTATATATATACCACATCTTCTTCATCCATTCATCTGTCAACGGACATCTTGGCTCTTTCCACAGTTTGGCTATTGTGAACATTGCTGCTATAAACCTCGGGCTGCACATACCCCTTCGGATCCCTACACTTATATCTTTGGGGTAAATACCCAGTAGTGCAATTGCTGGGTCATAGGGTAGCTCTATTTTCAACTTTTTAAGGAACCTCCATACTGTTTTCCAGGGTGGCTGCACCAGCTTACATTCCCACCAACAGTGTAAGAGGGTTCCCCTTTCTCCACATCCCCGCCAACATCTGTCATTTCCTGACTTGTTAATTTTAGCCATTCTGACTGGTGTGAGGTGGTATCTCACTGAGGTTTTGATTTGGATGTCCCTGAGGCCGAGGAATGCTGAGCACTTTTTCATGTGTCTGTTGGTCATTTGGATGTCTTCTTTGGAAAAATGTCTGTTCATGTCTTCTGTCCATTTCTTGATTGGGTCATTTGTTCTTTGGGTGTTGAGTTTGATAAGTTCTTTATAGATTTTGGATACTAGCCCTTTATCTGATATGTCATTTGCAAATATCTTCTCCCATTCTGTCAGTTGTCTTTTGGTTTTGTTGACTGTTTCCTTTGCTTTGCAAAAGCTTTTGATCTTGATGAAGTCCCAATAGTTCATTTTTACCCTTGTTTCCCTTGCCTTTGGCGATGTTTCTAGGAAGAAGTTGCTGCGGCTGAGGTCGAAGAGGTTGCTGCCTGTGTTCTCCTTTAGGATTTGGATGGACTCCTGTCTCACATTTAGGTCTGCCAACCACTTGGAGTCTAGTTTTGTGTGTGGTGTAAGGAAATGGTCCAGTTTCATTCTTCTGCATGTGGCTGTCCAATTTTCCCAACACCATTTGTTGAAGAGACTGTCTTTCTTCCATTGGACATTCTTTCCTGCATGGTCAAAGATTAGTTGACCATAGAGTTGAGGGTCCATTTCTGGGCTCTCTATTCTGTTCCATTGATCTATGTGTCTGTTTTTGTGCCACTACCATACTGTCTTGATGATGACAGCTTTGTAATAGAGCTGGAAGTCTGGAATTGTGATGCTGCCAGCTTTTCTTTTCTTTTTCAACATTCCTCTGGCTATTCGGGGTCTTTTCTGGTTCCATACAAATTTTAGGATTCTTTGTTCCATTTCTTTGAAAAAAGTGGATGGTATTTTGATGAGGATTGCATTGAATGTGTAGACTGCTCTAGGTAGCATTGACATCTTCGCAATATTTGTTCTTCCAATCCATGAGCATGGAACGTTTTTCCATTTCTTTGTGTCTTCCTCAATTTCTTTCATAAGTATTTTTTTTTATAAATATTTTATAGTTTTCTGAGTACAGATCCTTTGCCTCTTTGGTTAGATTTATTCCTAGGTATCTTATGGTTTTGGGTGCAATTGTAAATGGGATCAACTCCTTAATTTCTCTTTCTTCTGTCTTGTTGTTGGTGTATAGGAATGCCACTGATTTCTGTGCATTGATTTTATATCCTGCCACTTGACTGAATTTCTATATGAGTTCTAGCAGTTTTGGGATGGAGTCTTTGGGGTTTTCCACATAAAGTATCATATCGTCTGCAAAGAGTGAGAGTTTGACTTCTTCTTTGCCGATTTGGATGCCTTTGATTTCTTTTTGTTGTCTGATTGCTGTGCCTAGGACTTCTAATACTATGTTGAATGGAAGTGGTGATAGTGGACATCCCTGCTGCATTCCTGACCTTAGAGGGAAAGCTCTCAGTTTTTCCCCATTGAGAATGATATTCATTGTAGGTTTTTCATAGATGGCTTTTATGATATTGAGGTATGTACCCTCTATGCCTATACTCTGAAGAGTTTTGATCAAGAAAGGATGCTGTACCTTGTCAAATGCTTTTTCTGCATCTATTGAGAGGATCATATGGTTCTTGTTCTTTCTTTTGTTAAGGTATTGTATCACGTTGATTGATTTGCGGATGTTGAACCAACCTTACAGCCCAGGATTAAATCCCAGTTGGTCATGGTGAATAATCCTTTTAATGTACTGTTGGATCCTGTTGGCTAGTATTTTGGTGAGAATTTTTGCATCCATGTTCATCAAGGATATTGGTCTGTAATTCTCCTTTTTGATGGGGTCTTTTTCTGGTTTTGGGATCAAGGTAATGGTGGCCTCCTAAAATGAGTTTGGAAGTTTTCCTTCCATTTCTATTTTTTGGAACAGTTTCAGAAGAATAGGTATTAATTCTTCTTTAAATGTTAGGTAGAATTCCCCTGGGAAACCATCTGGCCCTGGGTTTTTGTCTGTTGGGAGATTTTTGATGACTGCTTCAGTTTCCTTAGTGCTTATAGGTCTGTTCAGGTTTTCTATTTCATCCTGGTTCAGTTTTGGTAGTTGATACATCTCTAGGAATGCATCCATCTCTTCCAGGTTATCTAATTTGCTGGCATAGAGTTGCTCATAATATGTTCTCACAATTGTTTGTATTTCTTTGGTGTTGGTTGTGATCTCTCCTCTTTCATTCATGATTTTGTTGATTTGGGTCATTTCTCTTTTCTTTTTGATAAGTCTGGCCAGGGATTTATCAATCTTGTTAATTCTTTCAAAGAACCAGCTCCTAGTTTTGTTGATCTGTTCTATTATTCTTTTGGTTTCTAGTTCTTTGATTTCTGCTCTGATCTTGATTATTTCTCTTCTCCTGCTGGGTTTAGGCCTTATTTGCTGTTCTTTCTCCAGCTCCTTTAGGTGTAGGGTTAGGTTGTGTATTTGAGACCTTTCTTGTTTCTTGAGAAAGGCTTGTATTGCTATATACTTTCCTCTTAGGACTGCCTTTGCTGCATCCCAAATATTTTGAAGAGTTGTGTTTTCATTGTCATTGGTTTCCATGAATTTTTTAAATTCTTCTTTAATTTCCTGGTTGACCCATTCATTCTTCAGTAGGATGCTCTTTAGCCTCCATGTATTTGAGTTCTTTCCGACTTTCCTCTTGTGATTGAGTTCTAGTTTCAAAGCATTGTGGTCTGAAAATAGGCAGGGAATGATCCCAATCTTTTGGTACTGGTTGAGACCTGATTTATGACCTAGGATGTGATCTATTCTGGAGAATGTTCCATGGGCTCTAGAGGAGAATGTGTATTCCGTTGCTTTGGGATGGAATGTTCTGAATTTTTCTGTGAAGTCCATTTGGTCCAGTGTGTCATTTACAGTCTTTATTTCTTTGTTGATCTTTTGTTTAGATGATCTGTCCATTTCAGTGAGGGGGGTGTTAAAGTTCCCCACTATTATTGTATTGTTGTCGATGTGTTCCTTTGCTTTTGTTATTAATTGCCTTATATAATTGGCTGCTCCCATGTTAGGGGCATAGATATTTACAATTGTTAGATCTTCTTGTTGGATAGACCCTTTAAGTAGGATATAGTGTCCTTCCTCATCTCTTATTACAGTCTTTGGTTTAAAATCTAATTTGTCTGATATAAGGATTGCCACTCCAGCTTTCTTTTGGTGTCCATTAGCATGGTAAATCGTTTTCCACCCCTTCACTTTCAATCTGGGGGTGTCTTTGGGTCTAAAATGAGTCTCTTGCAGACAGCATATCGATGGGTCTTGTTTTTTAATCCAATGTGATAGCCTGTGTCTTTTGATTGGGGCATTTAGCCCATTTACATTCAGGGTAACTATTGAAAGATAGGAATTTAGTGCCATTGTATTGCCTGTAAGGTGGCCGTTACCGTATATTTTCTGTGTTCCTTTCTGGTCTATGTTGCTTTTAGGCTCTCTCTTTGCTTAGAGGACCCATTTCAATATTTCTTGTAGGGCTGGTTTCATGTTTGCAAATTCCTTTAGTTTTTGTTTGTCCTGGAAGCTTTTGATCTGTCCTTCAATTTTCAATGACAGCCTAGCTGGATATAGTATTCTTGGCTGCATATTTTTCTCGTTTAGTGCTCTGAATATATCCTGCCAGTCCTTTCTGGCCTGCCAAGTCTCTGTGGAAAAAGGTGAGTCTCCCCGGATCTGCTGCTTTTTGGGTCCCTGCTGGAGGAGCAGTGGCCCAACTGTGCTGCGGATCATGGTTTATGGCAACCCCTAGCTGAGAGCCCGCGCCTCAGCTCTGTCTCTGTAGCTGGCTTCCCCGCTCCAATACCTGGGAGCTCTGCTGCACTCAGGCAGCCCCCGTCTTTCTGTGTCCCCGAGGGTCCTGAGACCACACTGTCCCGTGAGGGTTTCACCCTCCACTTAGCCACTGGAGTGACGTCCTTCAGCGGAGCCGACTTCCAAAAGTTCCGATTCTGTGCTCCGTGGTTCTATCACTTGCCAGAAGCGGCTGATGGAGGCCCCTCCCCTGCCCTCTATCCTCCTGAATATCGCCTCGGATTCACTTCTCTGCACGTCCTACCTTCCAGAAAGTGGTCGCTTTTCTGTTCAGAGAGTTGTTGTTCTTCTTTTCTTCGATCTCCTGTTGAGTTTGTAGGTGTTCAGAATTGTTTGACCCCTATCCAGCTGAATTCCTGAGAGGAGATGAAATCCAGGTCTCTTACTCCTCTGCCATCTTGCTCCACCCCCCCAGAGATAGATTTTAAATACAAATTCTCAAAAGGCATCTCAAACATCCCTCTTTTATGAAAGAGTGAAAAAGAACTCAAGTCTTCTTGGGAATGAAATGTTTATATTGCAATGTTAATTATAGTTGGAAAATAAGGAAACCTTTAAAATTATATTTTACATTTGGAAGTATAGAAAATAGTGGCAATAGGTAAGTAGAAAGAAACTTACATATTCTAAGAGGAAAAGAGAGCATTTGAACACTACACTTCCCAAAGACTAAATTTCTATAACTATTCTGGGAAGAAAGCATCCCAATGTAAGTGAATTTCAAGTCAAGTATGAAAGAAAGTGAGATGGTTATTTAGAACATAACATTTCCAGGAAAAAATAAAAGGTTTTTTTTTTCCTTTTTCAGTTTTTTATTTAAATTCTAGTTAGTTAACATATAGCATAATATTGGCTTCAGGAGAAGAATTTAGTGTTCAACACAAAAAGTTTATACTTGTGTCCACCAATATGTTTTTGCCTTCCTCATAAGAGAAGTATAGGTGGGGGGCACCTGGGTGGCTCAGTCATTAAGCATCTGCCTTCGGCTCAGGGCATGATCCCAGGGTCCTGGGATTGAGCCCCGCATCGGGCTTCCTGCTCCATGGGAAGCCTGCTTCTCCCTCTCCCCTTCCCCCTGTCTGTGTTCCCTCTCTCGCTCTGCCTCTCCCTATCAAATAAATAAATTTAAAAAAAAAAAGAGAGAAGTATAGATGGGCACATGACTAGAATGCACTTCCCTGCAAGTTCTTCTTAACATAATTGCTTTTAAGAAGTAGTTGAACTCCCTCCATAATTGTTCTCTGCTTTTAATAGGTGTATGCCAATATTTATGAAGCCCTAGCTGGAGGTAGAGCTATAGGTAAAATGTCCTGGGTCCCTGAATCATTGCAAGTAGACCACTGATAACTAGGAATACTTGCCTTGGATTTCTATGTGCATGAAAAATAGACTTCCATTCTGTTTATAGTCCTTTCACATTTTAGTGTCAGTATTTGCAATGATTTAACATACCCTAACTAATGCAATTGTGTTGCATAATAAGGTGGTTGAAAGCAGGAAATTTCAGAAGGCACAGAACTCAACTCACACAGAAACCCTTAAATCAATTCTGTTCTTGTATCTAACTCTTCATCCTGATTAGGATATTAAAAAACCCACAGAATGGGAGAAGGTATTTGCAAATGACACTACAGACAAAGTGCTGATTTCCAAGATCTATAAAGAACTTCTCAAACTCAACATCCAAAAGACAAGTAATCAAGTCAGAAAATGGGCAGAAGACATGAACAGACACTTCTCCAAAGAAGACATGTGAATGGCTAAAAGGCACATGAAAAAATGTTCATCATCATTAGCCATCAGGGAACTTCAATTCAAAACCACATTGAGGGGCGCCTGGGTGGCTCAGTTGGTTAAGCGACTGCCTTCGGTTCAGGTCATGATCCTGGAGTCCCGGGATCGAGTTCCACATCGGGCTTCCTGCTCGGCAGGGAGTCTGCTTCTCCCTCTGATCCTCCCCCATCTCATGCTCTCTCTCTCTATCTCATTCTCTCTCTCAAATAAATAAATAAAATCTTAAAAAAAAAAACACACATTGAGATGCTACCTTACACCAGTTAGAATGGTGAAAATCGACAAGGCAAGAAACAACAAATGTTGGAGAGGTTGTGGAGAAAGGGGAACCCTCTTACACTGTTGGTAGGAAGGCAAGTTGGTATAGCCACTTTGGAAAACAGTGTGGAGGTGCCTCAAAAAGTTAAAAATAGAGCTACCCTATGTCCCAGCAATTGCACTACTGGGTATTTAACCCAAAGACACAGATGTAGTGAAAGAAGGGCCATATGCACCCCAATTTTCATAGCAGCAATATCCGCAATAGCCAAACTGTGGAAAGAGCCGAGATGCTCTTCAACAGATGAATGGATAAAGAAGATGTGGTCCATATATACAATGGAATATTACTCAACCATCAGAAAGGATGAATACCCAACTTTTACATCAACATAGATGGGACTGGAGGAGATTATGCTAAGTGAAATAAGTCAAGCAGAGAAAGTCAATTATCATGTGGTTTCACTTATTTGTGGAACATAAGGAATAGCATGGAGGACATTAGGAGAAGGAAGGGAAAAGTGAAGGGGGAGAAATCAGAGGGGGATATGAATCATGAGAGACTATGGACTCTGAGAAACAAACTGCAGGTTTTAGAGGGGAGGGGAGTGGTGGGATGGGTATTAAGGAGGGCATGTACTGCATGGAACACTGGGTGTTATACCAAAACAATGAATCATGGATCTCTACATCAAAAACTAATGATGTATGGTGACTAACATAACATAATAAAATAAAATAAAATATTTTAAAAAGGATATTAAAAAACAAAATATTAAGTGACACAGAAATCCCAGAAATCATATGCTGAACTTTAAAAAATGACAGGTATGTACATAAATGAGAATTTAAAAAAAGAATTATAAGTGGTTCTGAAAGACACCGTCATGGTCATAGAGAATATGCCATTTATATTAGCTAAGAACAAAGAAGAGCACCAGGAATGGCCCTCAGCTAACCTCATGCCCATTATTCACTGAAGAGTGTCCTGGAATGGTTTTTCTTAGTAAATCTGAGGTCTTTCTCTGCTGATGGTGGCTAAAACACAGATAACCAGAAGTAGAATAGGCATTTAAAGACAGGCTCAATTATAGCAGAAAATTAACATAAAAGACTGATAAGAAAACTGAGGTTTAAAAAGAGAGAGTAACTTTCCCCAAGTAAGTGGCTGAATAAGGTTTTAAATCCATTTAGACCCAAATTTCTAAAGAATAAACAAATGCTTGTGAAAAGTGGAAAAGGAATCCCCATGGCATAGTGGTCTTGGACCCTTCATGTTGGGGTAACCAGGCCTTGGGTAGTGAAACAGGCATAATAACAGATAGTTCCCATAATGAATCATAGTCTTCCAATATAGGGAAACCACCTCTATTTAAGAAGCCAGGGACTTCTGCTTTCAGAAAGATGGAGTAAACATACTTTTCCCTATTCCTTCCTCTGAGTACAAACAATAACCCTGGAAATTATATACTAAACCTAATAAAACTCTGAAAAGTGGAGAGAAATAGACCTGGGAGGAATCTTGGTACTCCAAGAACAACACGGTAATAAGTACCTTTTGATTTTCATTTCACCTGTTATAGTTCAGACTTGGCATGGAAGAAGCCAGCAACCTGGAAATGCCGACCAGTAAAGAAAAACAATAAAGCACAAATAAAATCCTGGCCTCTTGTCAAAAGACCAAAGAAAAAATTTTGAGCATTAACAACTCTATTACAGCCAAATACCCCAGTTCTATTCCCATCTATGTCAGACAGCACTGAGTGGGGAGCCCAGACCTTTACCCTCACAGACTATAACAAGGCAGCACAAAATCACTACTGGAATGGTGTCAGAGGAAGCCAAGCGTGGAGTTAGGGCTTTCATCCCTGTCCACGCTAAGAAGCCTCCCTTATATGGTATCAGTGGAGCCTATCTCCACTCCTATCTGGCAGTAATGAAGTACCCCTTACCCTCTATGTTGAGATACTATCAGAGAAGACCTGGTAGTGAGTAAGAACTTTCACTACCATCCAGTGATAATGAGGCCTCCCAAACATGCATGGCAATGTGGAGGCCATGTAGGGAGCAATAATGAGACACTCTTACTCCTTACAGCAAGGAAGGTATCAATGGAGGCCTAGTGAGGAAATAGAATTCCCACCTAGACTCAGAAATAATGAAAAGCTCACCCTTGGTGCCAATGGAAACCAACTGGGGAACTTGAACTTCTACCTCTGACAGTAACAAAGTAGCACTCCTTTTCCCTGTGAAAATGATGTCAGATGAATTCAGCTAAAATAAAATATTTAAATAAGATTAAGAGGCTCATAAGGTAGCACACAAAAAGCACCAATTTAAATTGGAAATCACTTTTTATGCCAAGAACCAGCAAGATCTCAAGCTGAATTCAAAAGTCAATCAATAGATGCTTACAACTAGAAGACAGCAATATTAGAATTATCTGATAAAAATTTTAAGCAGCCATCATAAAAATACTTTGAACAGTTAAACACACTTGAAACAAAGTTTTAGCAAAGAAAAAAATCAAAAAAGTAAAAAGGAAAGGAAAGCAAAATTTTAGAACTGAAAAACAAAATAACCAAACAAACAAACAAACAAACAAACAAAAAACCCAGTGGATTGACTGAATAGTATAATGGAGGTAACAGAAGAAAGAATTTGTGAACAGAAAGAAAAATAAAATTTACTCAATCTGAAAATTGAATAAAATGAACAGAATTTCAGGGACCTGTGGGACTGTAACAAAGATCTTATGTTTTGTTATCAGAATCTTGGAAGGAGAAGAGAAAGAGGGTGTGCCTTAAAAAAGTAGCCAAGGAAATATGGCTGAAAATTTCTCAAATTTGGTAAAAGACATAACCTACATTTTAAGAAGCTGAGAGAACCCCAAACAGGAAAAGCTTAATCACAGTCAATGTTCTGAAACCTAAAGACAAAGTCTTGAGATCAATTTGAGAGAAAAACATCTTATGAATGGGGAAAACCATTATGGCAACACATTTCTCATCAGAAAACATGGAAGCTAAAAGAAAGTGGAATAAAACTTTTTAGCTACTGAAAGAAAAAACTGTCAATCCAGAATTTTATATATAATGAAAATATCTTTTAAGAATAAAGGGGAAATCATGGCATTTTCAGATGAAGATAAACTAAGAATATGTCACCAGCACACATACCCTAAAAGAATAGGTAAAGTTCTCAAAAAAAAAAAAAAAAGAAATAATAAAATAAAGGACTTGGAACATCAGAAAGTAGAAGAATATAGTTAACAAAATTAAGGATAATTACAATAGTCTTTATTTTTCCTCTTGAGTTTTCTAAATTGATGGTTGAAGCAAAAATTATAACACTGACAGATGTAGTTCTAAATGCAGAGAAAATAGTTAAGATAATTATAAATGTAGGAGAGTTGTGTAAAGGGAGATAAGATTTTTATACTTCATTGGTATTATGGTAAAATGATGACACCAGTAAACTGATAATTTATGTGTATATAATGTGCCTGGAACAAATGATAAGAACGTTTAAAAAGATATACTAAAAAACCCTAGAGATAAATCAAAGTATTCAGGTTAACCCACAAGAAGACAGGATTAAGAAACAGAAACAAAAGGAGAAAACAATAAATGAAATGGATGTCCACTCTCACCACTTTTGTTCAACATAATACCGAAAGTCCTAGCCACAGCCATCAGACAAGAAAAAGGAAGGAGTAAACTGTTGCTACTTGCAGATAACATGATACTATATAGAGAAAACCCTAAAGACTCCACCAAAAAACTGTAAGAACTAATAAATTAGTAAAGTTGCAGGATACAAAATCAATATATGGAAATCTGTTGTATTTCTATACACTAGTAACAAAATAGTAGGAAGGAATATAAAGAAAAATTCCATTTACAATTGCACCAAACAGAATAAAATACCTAGAAATAAATTTCACCAAAGAGGTGAAAGACCTATACTGTGCAAATTATAAGACACTGATGAAAGAAATCAAAGGTGCCATAAATGAAAGACACACAATGCTCAGGGATTGGAACTGGGTGATGGACATTGGGGAGGATACGTGTTGTAATGAACAATGGGTATTGTATAAGACTGATGAATCACAGACCTGTACTCCTGAAACAAATAATACATTTTATGTTAATTTAAAAAAATAAAAAAAATTAATATTGTTATAATGTCCATACTACCCAAAGCAATTTATAGATTCAATGCAATTTCTATCAACATACCAGTACTAGAACTAGAACGAGAATTAGAATAAAAAATTCTAAAATTTGTATGGAACTACAAAAGACCCTGAATAGCCAAAGCAATCTTGAGAAAGAAGAAAGCGAGAAGTATCACAATCCCAGATTTCAAGGTCTACTACAAAGTTATAATAATCAAAACAGTATGGTAATGACACACAAAAAAGACACAAAGATCAATGGAACAGAATTGAGTATCCACAAATAAACCCACATATATATGGTCAATCTACAGTAAAGAAAGCAAGAATATACAATGGAGAAAAGACTCGTCAATAAATGGTGCTGGGAAAACTAGACAGCTACATGCAAAAGAATGTAACTGGACCTCTTTCTTACACAATACACAAAAATTAAAATCAAAATGATTTAAAGGCTTAAATGTGTAAGATCTGAAACCATATAACTTCTAGAAGAAAACATAAGCAGTAATCTCTTGGGGATCAAACTTAGCAATATTTTTTCTTGATCTGTCTCCTCAGGCAAGAGAAACAAAAACAAAATAAATAACTTTCATTTTTTTATTGATGGGTCTACACCAAACTAAAATGCTTTTGCACAGTGAAAGAAACCATCAAGAAGATGAACATATATCAAGATAGACCCTATTCTGGTCATAAAACAAATCTCAACAAATTTTAAAACAAAATCACACAGAGCATGTTCTCTGACCACAATAGAATCAAACTAGAAATCAATAGCAGAAAGATAGCAGAATTATTTGGAAACTAAACATCACACTTTTAAGTAATCCATAGATCAAAGAGGAATCTTAGGACAATTTAAAAATTGAATGAAAGAAAATGAAAAAAAAAATTATCAAAATTTGTGTGACCCAGTGAAGCCATTTTGGGAGTGTTATTTTTAGCACTAAATGTATACATTAGAAAAAAAAGGAAAAGTCTCAAATCAATAATCTATGCTCCTAATTTGAGAACCTAGAAAAAAAGACCAAAAGAAACCAAAAGCAAGAAGAAGTAAGGAAATAATAAAAGTAGGAGCAGAAATCCATGAAAATGAACATAGGAAAACAATAGAGAAAATCAATGAAATAGCTGTTTCTTTGAAAAAACTTGACAATCTTCTAGTAAGAGTGACAACAAAAAAAGAAGACATGAATTACATCTATCGGGGATGAAATAGGAATTTTGCTGAAGACCCTACAGACATCAAAAGGATTGTAATGGAATACCACAAACAACTCTGCACACATAAATTCAGCAATTTAGATGAAAAAAAATATTGTAACTTCCCAATATTAAATAAATTATTTAAATTTCTCTATAGCTATCAAATTTAATTTGTAATTCAAAACCTCCCAAAAAAGAAATCTTCATGTCCAGATGCTTTTACTGTAGAATTCTACAAAATATTTAAAGAATGAACACCAATTATACAACATCTCTTCCACAAAATAGAATAGGAAGGAACACTGCCTAATTCATTTTATAAAGTTAATATTAACCTTATATGAAAGCCAGAAAAAGTACCAAAAAAACTACAGACCAATATTACTGAGGAATATAAATGCAAAAATCCTTAATAAAATATTAGCAAATAGAATTCAGCAATATATAAAAAGAATTATATACCACAATTAAACAGGGTTTATTCCAGAAATGGAAGCTGCTTCACATACAAAAGGCAACCAGTAAAATCTACCATATTAATAGGCTAAAGTAGAGAAGACTATCAAAACATCAAACATGATAAAAACTCTCAAAAGTAGGGATAGAGGAGCAACTTATTCAACTTGCTAAAGAACATCTATAAAAAACCTACAGCTAACATTATTCTCAATGGTGAAAGACTGAATGAGGTCTCTAAGTCAGGAACAGGCAAGGATGTCTTCTTCCTGTCTCACCGTTTTGTTCAACACAGTATTTTTTTTTTAATTTTCCTTTTTTTTAGTATTTTTTAAATTTTATGTTAGTCACCACACAGTACATCACTAGTTTTTAATGTAGTGTTCCATGATTCATTATTTGTGTATAACACCCAGTGCTCCATGCAATATGTGCCCTCTTTAATACCCATCACCAGGCTAACCCATCCCCCCACTCCCCTCCCCTCTAAAACCCTCAATTTGTTTCCCGGAGTCCATAGTCTCTCATGGTTCATCTCCCCCTCTGACTTCCCCCCCCTTCATTTTCCCCTTCCTTCTCCTAATGTCCTCTGTGCTATTCCTTATGTTCCACAAATAAATGACACCATATAATAATTGACTTTCTCTGCTTGACTCATTCCACTTAGCATAATCTCCTCCAGTTCCATCCATGTTGATATAAAAGTTGGGTATTCATCCTTTCTGATGGCTAAGTAATAAGTTCTCCCCATGCAATAAAGAAAAAAAGGAAAAAGTATGCAGATCAAAAATGAAGAAAAATTTCCTCTACTTGCAGATAACAGGATTATCTACATAGAAAGTTACAAGTAATCTATTTTTTAAAAAGCCTTCTAGAACTAATAATTTTTTTTAAAGATTTTATTTATTTATTTGAGACAGAGAGAATGAGAGACAGAGAGCATGAGAGGGAGGAGGGTCAGAGGGAGAAGCAGACTCCCCGCCGAGCAGGGAGCCCGATGCGGGACTCCATCCCAGGACTCCAGGATCATGACCTGAGCCGAAGGCAGTCGCTCAACCAACTGAGCCACCCAGGCGCCCTAGAACTAATAATTATATCAGGAAGTTTGTAAAGTGTAAAATATTGGATAAACACACAATTGTATTTCTTCATGCTAGTGATGAATACATGAATATGAAATTTTAAAATATACAATTTATAATAAAAAGTGGAATAATTAAGTATAAATCTAACAAAATACGTACAGGACTTGCATGCTAAAAACTAATACTGTGATGAAAGAAATAAAAGATCTGAATAAATGGTGGATATACTGTTGGTGCATGACATAGTAAGGTTGTCAATTCTCTTCAAACTGATATACAAATTTAACACCATTCCTATTAAGTATCAGAAGGATTCTTGTCACTGTAGATTTTAATCCAAAATTTATATGGAGAAGGAACTCATTAGCCAAAATATATTTTTGTAAAAAGAACAAAGTGGGAAGAATCAGTTTACCTAATTTCAAGACTTATTATATAGCTACAATAATCAAAACTGTGGCACTCACAAATGGATAGACAACACAGATCAATGGAACAAAATAAAGAACACAATAATAAACTCCTATGGAGACCCAAATGATTTTTGATAAAATTTCAAAGCAATTCAAGAAAGGATAGACTTTTCAACAAGTGGCACTGGAACAACAGAACATCCCTATCCAAAAGAAATTAAAAATTAAACCTCTTCCTAAGTTTCACAACTGTACAAAAATTAAAAATAGATCATGGACTTAACTGTAAAATGTAAAACTATAAAACTTTCAGGAAAAAAAATGCAAGTAATTCTTTGGGATCTGTGTTAGGCTAATATTTCTTAGATTTGACACCAAAAGAATGAGCCATAAAAGTAGAATTTGATAAATTAGACTTCATCAAAATTAAAAACTGTTCTGTGAAAGACCTTGAGGATAAAAAAAAAAAAATGGGAGAAAACAATTGCAAACCATATTTCTTACAAAGGAATAGTGTCTAGAATATATAAAGCATCCTTAAAAAGCAACAATAAAAAACTAAATCTGATTAGAAAATGAGAGAAGACAATGGAACTTTCATCAAAGATGATATACAGTTGTCAGATACAAGAAACATTGTTCGATATCATTAGCCATTTGCATTAGGGAAATGCAAATCAAAACCACAATTGGATATCGCTATACCCATCTTAAAATGGTTAGAATAAAAAACCATGGAAACACCAAATGCTGATGAAAATGCAGACAAACTAGATCACTTAAAAATTTCTGGTATGGAAAGTAAAATACTATCACCACTCTGGAAAATTTTGTCAGTTTTTTAAAAAACCTAAAAATGCCACTCCCATATGAATGGAAATTGCACTCCAGGGCATTTATCAGAGAGAAGTAAAAAAAAACCTCTTTTATCCCCAGAACCTGTACATTATATTTTTATTGTGGTAAAATTTACATAACAAAATTTACCATCCTAGGGTCTCCTGGCTGTCTGTCAGAAGAGCATGAGACTCTTGATCTTGGGGTTGTGAGTTTGAGTCACATATGGGCTGTAGAGATTACCTACTTGCATATGTACATAAATAAAAAAATAAGTGAACAAACTTTAAAAAATAAAATTTACCATCTTAAACATTTTCAAGGGTACACTTCAGTAGTAGTAAGTACATTCAAATTGTTGTGCAACTATCACCACTGTCCATCTCCAGAACTTTTTTCATATTCTCAAACTCAAACTTCATACCCATTAAACAATAATTCCCCATTTCTCCCTGCCCCCACCGTCTGGAGCCACCATCCTTTTATCTGTTTCTATGGATTTGACTACTCTAGGTACCTTATACAAATGAAGTCATACATTTTTTGACCTTTGATTTAAACTTTCAAAAAATTCAAGCATAATTAACAGTGTTATATTAGTTTCAGGTGTACAATATAGTGATTCAACAACACTATCGTCAGTGATCATTTTGGTAAGTGTACTCTTAGCCTCTTCACTATTTCACCTATCCCCCACCCACCTACCCTCTGGGAACCATCAGTTTGTTCTCCATAGTTCAGAGTCTTTTTTTGCTTGTCTCTTTTTTCCTTTTTTTCATTTATGCTGAGTGAAAGAAGCCTTTTAAGAAAGGCAAATAATGTCTTTAAGGTTCATCCATGTCGTGGAATTTGTCAGAATTTCTTTTTAAGAATAATCTATATATGACTATTTGATTTATATATATTATGAAATTATCACAACTTTATCTAACATTTATCATCTCATGTAGATATGAAAAAAAAATAAACCGTTTTTTTTCTTTGTGATAACTCTTAGGATGTACTTCTTTAACAACTCCAAATATACCATACAGCAGTATTAACAATAGTCATCATGCTATACATTACATATTTCATATTTACTTATCTTATAATTGGAAGTTTGTACCTTTTATCCACTTTCATCCAATTCTCTCTCCCCTAATACCTGCCTCTGATAACCACACACCTGATTTCTTTTCTTTTTTTTTTAAGATTTTTTATTTATTTGACAGAGAGAGACACAGTGAAAGAGAGAACACAAGCAGGGGGAGTGGGAGAGGGAGAAGCAGGCTCCCCGCGGAGCAGGGAGCCCAATGTGGGGCTCGGTCCCAGGACTCTGGGATCATGACCTGAGCCAAAGGCAGACTCTTAATGACTGAGCCACCCAGGCGCCCCTACCTGATTTCTTTTTTTTATGACTTCTTTGTTTTCTTTGTTTGCTGTTTTTAGATTCCACATATAAGTGAGATCATACAGTATTTATCTTTTTCTGTCTGACCCATTCCACTTAGCATAATGCTCTCAGTTCATATGCATGTTGTCACAAATGGCAAGATTTCTTTCTTTTTTATAATTAATATTCCATTTTAAAAAATACACACACATGTATACACTTATACACCACAACTTCTTTATTGGTTCATCTACTAAATTTTTTCCATATCTTGTATATTGTAAATAATGCCTCTATGAACATGGGGGTGCAGTTATCTCTTTGACATAGTGCTTTTGTTTCCTCCAGATATATTCCCAGAAGTAGAATTGTTGGACCAGGTGGTAGCTCTATTTTTATTTTTTGAGGACCTTCCATACTGTTTTCCATAGAGCCAGTAACGGGTTACAATACTACCAATAGTGCACAGGATTCTCTTTTCTCCATATCCTCAACCAGCATTTCTTATGTCTTATCTTTTTGATGACCATCCTAATAGGCATGAAATGACACATCATTGTGGTTTTGATGTGCATTCCCTTAACAGTTAGTGATGTCAAACACTTTTTCATGTACCTGTTGGCTATTTGTATATATTTCTTGGAAAAATGTCTTGAAATAAGGAAATATGATTACCTCCTACTTTGTTCTCCTTTCTCAGGTTTGCTTTGGTGATTTGGGGTCTTTTGTAGTTCCACATGAATTTTAGGGTTTTTTTCTACTTCTGTAAAAAATGCCATTGGAATCTTGAATGGGATTGCTTTGAATTTATAGATGGCTTTGGATGGTATGGATATTTTAGCAATATACTTGTGATCCATAAGCATGGAATACCTTTATGTTTATTTGTTTTGTCTTCAATGTTTTTTATCAGTATCTTGTAGTTTTCAGTGTAGAGCTCTTTCACTTCCTTTGTTAAATTTATTCCTAATTATTTTGCTTTTGATGCAAATCATTTTCTTTAAATTTTTTTCAGATAATTCATTGTTAGTGTATAGAAATGCCACTGAGTTTTGTATGTTAACTTTATATCTTGCAGTTTTACAAAATTTGTTGATTAGATCTATTTTTTCCCCCCGGTGGATTCTTAAGGATTTTCTGTATATAAAATTATGTCACCAGTTGTGATTAACATAATAATAAAAAATAAATAAATAAAAAATTATGTCACCAGCCAATTTTATATCTTCTTTTTCAATTCTGATGCCTTTTATTTATTTTTCTTCCTTGGTTGCTCTGACAAAAATTGCCAGTACTATGTTGAATAGGAGTGGTGAGTGTGGGCACTTTTGTCCTGCTCCTGATCTTAGGGAAAAGCTTTCAACCTTTTATTATTATAATATCACTTGCAGGCTTTTCATATATGGTCTTTATTATGTTGAGGTACCTTCCTTCCATACCTAATTCAAAAAAAATTTTTTTTAAATTCCAATGTAGCTAACATACAATGTTACATTCATTTCAGGTATACAATATAGTGATTCAGCCATACCATATATTACTCAGTGCTCATCAGAGTAATGTACTCCTAATCCTTTTCACCTATTTCACCCACCCCTCCACCATCCTCCTCTCTGGTGTATGTTTGTTCTCTGTAGTTAAGAGTCTGTTTTTTGGTTTGTCTCTCTCTTTTTTTATTGTTTTGTTTCTTAAATTCCACATATGAGTGAATTCATATGGTATTTGTCTTTTTCTGGCTTATTTCACTTAGCATTGTATTCTCTAGCTCCATCCATGTTGTTGAAAATGGCAAGATTTCATTCTTTTTATGGCTGAATAATATGCCATTATATATATATATATATATATATATATATATATGCACACACACACACACATCTTCTTTATCCATTCATCTATTGATGGACACTTGGATTGCTTCCATAATTTGGCTTTTGTGAATAATACTGCAATAAACAAAAGGAGTACATGTATTCCTTTTAATTAGTGTTTTCATATTTTTTGTGTAAATACCCAGTAGTGTGATTATAGGATCATAGTTCTATTTTTAACATTTTGAGGAATGTCCATATTGTCTTCCACAGTTACTGCACCAGTTTGCATTTCCAGCAACAGTGTAAGAGGGTTCCTAATTTCTTCACATCCTTGCCAACTCTTGTTTCATGTATTGTTGATTTTAACTACCTTGACAGGTGTGAGGTGGTATCTCATTGTGGTTTTGATTTGTATTTCCCTGATGATAAGTGATGTCGAGTATCTTTTTATAGTCTGTAGGCCTTCTGTATGTCTTCTTCAGAGAAATGTCTATTTGTGCCTTCTGCCATTTTTAATTGGATTATTTGTTTGGGGGGTGTTGAGTTGTATAAGTTCTTTATATATTTTGGATACTAACCCTTTATTGGATATGTCATTTGCAAATATCTTCTCCCATTCTGTAGGTTGCCTTTTAGGTTTTTTTTTTTTTAAAGATTTTATTTATTTGACAGAGAGATAGTGAGGGAAGGAACACAAGCTGAGTGAGTGGGAGAGGGAGAATCAGGCTTTCCCACTGAGCAGGGAGCCTGATGCAGGGCTCAATCCCAGGACCCTGGGATCATGACCTGAGCTAAAGGCAGACACTTACCAACTGAGCCACCCAGGCACACCTGCCTTTTAGTTTTGTTGGTTGTTTCCTTTGCTGTGCAGAAGCTTTTTATTTTGATGTAGTCCCAATAGTTTATTTTTGCTTTTATTTCTCTTGCCTTATGAGACATATCTAGAAAGATGTTGTTATGGTAGATGTCAGAGAAATTATTGCCTCTGCTCTCTTCTCGGATTTTTGTGGTTTCAGGTCTCACATTTAGGTCCTTAATCCATTCTTAGTTTTTTTTTTTTTTATGGTTTAGCACAGAGGTACAGTTTCATTCTTTTTCATGTAGCTGTCCGGTTTTCCCAACACCATTTATTGAAGAGACTGTCTTTTTCCCCATTACATATTCTTGCTGCCTTTGTCCAAGTTGAATTAACCACATAATTGTGGGTTTATTTCTGGGTTTTCTAGTCTGTTCTATTGATCTATGTGTCTACATTTGTGCCAGTACCATACTATTTTGATTACTACTGCTTTGTAACTTGAAGTCTGGAATTGCGGTAACTCCAGTTTTGGTGTGTGTTTTTTTTTTTTTTCAAGATTGCTTTGGCTATTTGGGGTCTTTTCCGGTTCCATATAAATTTTAGGATTGTTTGTTCTAGTTCTGTGAAAAATGCCATTGGTATTTTAATAGGAATTGCACTGAATCTGTAGATTACTTTGGGAAGTATGGACATTTTAACAATGTGTTCTCCCAATCCATGAGCATCGAATGCCTTTCTATTTGTTTTTGTCATCTTCAATTTCTTTCATCAATGTTTTACGATATGTTTTCAGAGTACAGACCTTTGACCTCTTTGGTTAAGTTTATTCCTAGGTATTTTTTCTTTGGTGCAATTAAATGGGATTATTTTCTTAATTTTTCTTCCTGCTACTTCATTTTTAGTGGATAGATATACAATAGATTTCTGTACTTTGATTTTGTATCCTGCAACCTTACTGAATTCATTTATCAGTCTAGTAATTTTTTTGGTGGAGTCTTTAAAGTTTTCTGTATATAGTATCATGTCATCTGCAAATAGTGAAAGTTTTACTTCCTTACTAATTTGGATGCCTTTGATTTCTTTTTGTTGTCTGCTTGCTATGGCTATGACTTCCAGTACTATGTTGAATAAAAGTGGTGAGAGTAGACATCCTTGTCTTGTTCCTGACCTTAGGGGAAAAGCTCTCAGTTGTTCACCATTGAGTATGATGTTAGCTGCAGGTTTTTCATATAAAGCTTTATTATGTTGTACATTCCCTGTAAACCTATATTGTTGAAGATTTTTATCATGAATGGATGTTGTACTTTGTCAAATGCCTTTTCTGTGTCTATTGAAATGATCATATGGTGTTTATCCTTTCTCTTATTAAAGTCTCCTACTATTATTGTATTACTATTAGTTCCTTTAAGTTTGTTATTAACTGTTTAATGTATTTGGATGCTCCCATATTGGGTAAATAAATATCTACAATTGTTATGTATTCTTGTTCATTTGTCCCCTTTATAATTATATAGTGTCCTTCTTTGTCTCTTGTTCCAGTCTTTGTTTTAAAGTCTATTTTGCCTGATAAAAGGATTGCTATCCTGGCTTTCTTTTCACATCCATTTTCATAAGTGTTTTTCCCTCCCCTCACTTTCAATCTCCATGTGTCTTTGGATCTGAAATGAGTCTCTTGTAGGCAGCATATAGATGGGTCTTGTTTTTTCATCTATTCTATCACCCTATTTCTTTTGATTGGAATATTTAATTCATTTACATTCAAAGTAATTAGTGATAGGCATGTATTTATTGCCATTGTATTATTTGTTTTGCATTTGTTTTTGTAGATTTTTTCTGATCCTTGCTTCCTTTGCTCTCTTTTCTCACCATAAGTTGGCTTTCTTTAGTGATATACTTGTAATCATTTTCTTTATTTTTTGCATATTTATTATTGGCTTTTTATTTGTGGTTACCATTATGTTTGTATATAACATCTTCTGCATATTAGCAGTCTATAGTTGATAGTTGGTTGAGTTTGAACCCATTCTTTACTCCTCTCCTCCTCATTCCTCTCCTCCCCCACCCTTTGTGAGTCCCTTGACTGATTTTTACAGATACACTTATTTTTTAAGTCCTTCTTCCTACTTTTGTTACTCTTATGGTCTTTTCTCAGAGTCCCCTTTATTATTATTTTTTTTTCAGGGCTGGCTTAGTGGTCATGAATTCCTTCAGGTTTTCTTTGTCTGGGAAACTTTTTACTTCTCCTCTTCTGAATGATAGCCTTACTGGATAGCATATTCTTGGCTGCAGATTTTTTTCCTTTCAGCACTTTGAATATAGCATGCCACTTCTTTCTGGCCTGCAAATTTTCTGCTGAAAAATCTGCTCATAGCCTTATGGAATGTCCCTTGTATGTAACTGTATTCTTTTCTCTTACTGCTTTTAAAAATCTTTATCATTGCTCTTTGTCATTGTAATTACTCTGTGTCTTGGTGTGGACCTCCTTGGGTTGATTTCGTTGTGGAATCTCTGTGCCTCTTGGATCTGAATTTCTGTTACCTTTCCTAAATTCAGGAGGTTTTGCTGTTATTTCTTCAAATACATTTTCTGTCCCCTTTTTTTCTCTCATTCTTCTTAGATCTCCATAATGCAAATGTCATTACACTTGGAGTTTCTGAGTTCTCTAAGTTTATTCCCATTTGCATATTTTTTTTCTCTTACCTGTTCAGCTTGATTACTTTCCAATGCTCTGTCATGCAGGTCACTGATTTGTTCTTCTTCTAGCCTGCTATTTATTCCATCTAGTGCATTTTTAATTTTAATTGTGTTCATCTGTGATTGGTTCTTTTTTTCTTTTAATCTCTTAATAAGGGTCTCACTGATGTTCTCCATTCTTTTCTCAAGTTCTGTATTTATATATTCATTACTTTAAGTTCTCTACCAGGCATATTACTTACCTTCATTATGCTTGGGTCTCTTGCTATGATTCTGTTTAGTTCTTTCATTTGGGGTGTATTCCTGTTTCCTCATCTCACCTAACTTTCTCTGTTTCTCTGTATTAGGAAAGTCAGCTAAGTCTCTTGCTCTTGAAAGTAGTGGGTAGGCACACAATTTTAACAAGGTGGTGCTGGTCCTTTCCTACAAGGGATATGCAGCTGCGGATGAGACCAGGCAGGCTGCTCTACAATATGCACACAGGTGAGCAGTGCCCACAAGGTGTGCATGATGGTCCTCTTTCACAGGGGCTGCACATCTGCTGCTGAGACCTGGGCTGTCTGGGGATGCTCCATAAAGTGCAAGCAGAGGATGGGAGGTACAGTTTTAACAAGGTGTGTGTGTCCTCTGTGGGAGGTGACCAGCTTCCTCCACCAGGACAAAGTCCCCACCAAGAGCATAGTTGGGAGACACAGTGTTGGCAAGATTTGCACATGTCTTCTCAGGTATGGGGACCCACAGCATGAGGACTGAAGCAGGACCCACTGTAAGGGGTGGGGCTTGGTGTAAGCAAGTTAAGTAGTGAATGTAGGTGGAGCTGCACTGGTTCCTGCAGGTTGCTGTATGTTTATGCTGGGAGGTAGGGGAGGAAAATGGTGCTGGCCATCTCTTTGTTCCTAAGCAAACTCTGAGATTAATAAATAACTACCTCTCCCCCTGGTATGCCCCAGGTGTTTTTCAAACTGCTGCTTCTATGCTGTATCTCCATGGGGCTTGTTTCTTGTGCTGCCCTTTAATGGTGGGACTCCGCTTCTTATTGTCCTCCAGGTTTTCCCAGAGCTGAACCCACTGATTTTTAAAGTTCTAGGCTTTAAGTACCACTGGTTGTCAGAACTCACAAAATTTGGCCCATCTGATTTTCTAAGCCAAATGCTATGAGGATTCATTTTCCCTTGTGTGGGCTCTCCAGTGTGGGAGTCTTTTTCTAACCCTTCTCTGTGTCCATGGTGTCCTCCTATTGGTGGCTAGACTTGTGGGGCCTAGCTCTTCACCACATCTCCACTGTTGCTACTGTCTTCAATGTGGCTTTTTTTCTACATTTGGTTGTGAAGTTTGTTCTATCAGTCTTTGGGTCATTTTCTGGGTTATTTATACTGATTTGAGTGCTATCTAGTTGTATCCATGGGACAAGGTAAGTGTAGGGTCTTCCTACTCTGTCATCTGTCCTAGAAATCTCTCCCTTTTATACCTAGTTTTTAAAGAGTTTTATCATGAACTGATGTTGAATTTTGTCAAATGCTTTTCCATATCCATTAAGATCGTCAAATGATTTTTTCTTTTAATTAATGTGATATATCACATTTATTGTTTTTTGCATGTTGAACCACCCTTACATCCCAAGGATAAATCCCACTTAATCATGGTCAATTATCTTTTTAATGTGATGCTGAATTCAGTTTGCTGATATTTTTTTGAGGATTTTTGCAGCTATATTCATTAGGATATTGGCCTGTAGTTTTTTTGTGTGTGTTTTGCTTTTTTTTTGGCTTTGGTATCAGGGGAATGCTGGCCTTATAATGAGTTTAGGAGTGTTCTCTCCTCTTGGGTTTTTGTGGGGTGTTTTTTGTTTTTGTTTTTGAAGAGTTTGTGAAAGACCCTGGGCTTTTCATCTTTGGAAAATTATTTTTGATTCCTCATTCATTGTCAATTCAGATTTTCTGTCTTCCTGATTCAGTCTTAGCAGTTTTTATGTTTCTAAGAATGTTTCCATTTTTTTCTCCATTGTCTGGTTGGTTGATATATACTTGTTCATAGTAGCTTTCATTATCTTTGTATTTTTGTGGTACCAGTTGTTATGTCTCCTCTGTTTTGTCAATTTGGGTCCTCTCTCTTTTTTCCTTGGTTAATCTAGATAAAGGTTTGTCAATTTTATCTTTTCAAAGAACAAGCTTTTGTTAATCTTTTATATTGTTTTTCTGTTCTCTATTTCATTTACTTCTGCTCTAATCTTTATTAATTCCTTCCTGCTGTGGACTCTGGGCTCTCTTTGTTCTGCTTTTCCTAGCTCCTTGAGGCACATGGTGAGATTGATATCTATCTTGTTCTTAAAATATTTATTGCTATGAACTTCCCTCTTAGAATTGCTTTTGCTGCATTCCTTAGGTTTTAGTGTGTTGTATTTCCATTTTCATTTGTTTCAAGATATTTATTTCCCCTTTTATTTCTTCTTTGCTCCATTAGTTCAGAAGTGTTGTTTACTTTCCTTGTATTCGTGAGTTTTCCAATTTTCCTTCTATTATTAACTTCTAGTCTCATACCATTGTGTTAATGGAAATACTTATTGTTTCAATTTTCTTGAATTTGCTAAGACTTGTTTTGTGGCCTAACATATAGTCTATCCTAGGAAATTTTCCATGTGTGCCTGAGAAGAATGTATATTATGCTGCTGTTGGATGAAATGCCTATGAATGTCAGTTCCATTTGGTCTATAGTGTTGCTCAAGTACTGGGTTTTGTTTTTAAATTTTACTTTAAATTCCAGTATGGTTAACATACAGTGTTATATTAGTTTCAGGTGTACAAATAATGACTTAACAATTCCACACATCACACACAGCTCATCATGACAGTGCATTCCTTAATGCCCATCACCTTTTTTACCCATCCCCACACCCACCTTCCTTCTGGTACCCATCAGTTTGTTGTTTATAGTTAAGAGTCTGTTTCTTGGTTTCTCTCTCTGTTTTTCTCTCTGTGTATCTCTCTTTTCATTTGTTTTTTTGTTGTTTCTTAAATTCCACATGAGTGAAATCATATGGTGTTTGTCTTTGACTAATTTCACTTAACATTATACTCTCTAGCTCAATCCATATCATTGCAAAGAGCAAGATTTCATTCTTTTTTATGACTGAATATCCCATTGTGTGTGTGTGCATGTGTGTGTGTATACCACATCTTCATCTGTCAGTGGATACTGGGGGTATTGTAAATAGGGCTGCTATAAACATAGGCATGCATGTATTCCCTTGAATTAATGTTTCTGTGTTTTTTTCAGTAAATACTCAGTAGTGCGATTATAGGATCATAGGGTAGTTCTATTTTTAAAGTTTTGAGGAAACTCCATACTGTTTTCCACAGTCAGTGCACCAGTTTGCATTCCCACCAACAGTGCATGAGGGTTCCTTTTTCTCCACATCCTTGCCAACAAATGTTGTTTCTTGTGTTTTTTTGTTTTGTTTTGTTTTGGTTTGCTTTTTTTAGCCACCCTGACAGGTAGGAAGTGACATCTCATTGTAGTTTTGATTTGCATTTCCCTGATGATGAGGGATGTTGAGCATCTTTTCATGTGTCAGTTGGCCATCTGTATGTTTTCTTTGGAGAAAGGTCTGTTCTTTTCTTCTGCCCATTTTTTAATTGGATTATTTGTTTTGGGGGTGTTGAGTTGTATAAGTTCTTTATATATTTTGGATACTAACCCTTTATCAGATATGTCATTTGCAAATATCTTCTCCCATTTCAAAGGTTGCCTTTTAGTTTTGGTGGTTATTTCCTTTGCTGTGCAGAAGCTTTTTATTTTGATGTAGTCCCAATAGTTTATTTTTTTATTTTATTTCTCTTGTCTTAGGAGACATAGCTAGAAAAATATTTCTCTGATACTGACCTTTGCAACTACTGCCTGGCTCTCTTCTAGGAGGCTTACAGTTTCAGGTCTCACATTTAGGTCTTTAATACATTTTGAATTTATTTTTGTGTATGGTATAAGAAAGTGGTCCAGTTTCATTATTTTACATGGAGCTGTCCAGTTTTCCCAGCACCATTTAAGAGACTGTCTTTTCCACATTGTATATTCTTGTCTCCTTTGTCATAAATTAATTGGCCTTGTAAGTGTGGGTTTATTTCTGGGCTCTCTATTCTGTTCCATTCATCTATGTGTCTGTTTTTGTGCCAGTACCATACTGTTTTGATTACTACAGCTTTGTAGTATATCTTGAAATCCAGGAATGTGGTACTTCCAGCTTTGGCATTCAAAGTCTTTTGTGGTTCCATACAAATTTTAGTATTATTTGTTCTAGTTCTGTGAAAATGCTGTCAATATTTCATAGGGATTGCATTGAATCAGTATATTACTTTGGGTAGTATATAAACATTTTTAACAATGTATTCTTCCAATCCATGAGCATGGAATGTCTTTCCATTCATTTGTGTCATCTTCAATTTCTTTCATCAGTATTTTATAGTTCTTAGAATATAGGTCTTTCACCTCTTTGGTTAAATTTATTTCTAGGTATCTTATTTTTGGTACAATTGTAAATGGGATTGTTTCCTTAATTTCTCTTTCTGCTGCTCATTATTAGTGTATAGAAATGCAACAGATTTCTGCACATTGACTTTGTATCCTGCAACTTTACTGAATTCATTTATCAGTTAGTAGTTTTTCGGTGGAGTCTTTAGACCTCTATATAGTATTATGGTATCATGTCATCTGCAAATAGTGAATGTTTTACTTCGTTCTTACCAATTTGGATGCTTTTGATTTTTTTTTTTTGGTCTAATTGCTGTGGCTATGACTTCCAGTACTATGTTGAATAAAACTGGTGAGAATGGGCATCCTTGTTCCTGATCTTAGGGGGATAGCTCTCAATTTTTTCCTATTTAGTATGTTAGCTGCAGGTTTTTCACATATAGCCTTTATTATGTTGAGGTATATTTCCTTTAAATTCACTTTGTTGAAAGCTTACATCATGAATGGATGTTGTATATTGTCAAATGCTTTTTCTGTGTCTATTAAGATGGTCATATGGTATTGATACTTTCTTTTGTTAATGTGATGTATCACGTTGATTGATTCACAAATATTGAACCACCCTAGCATCCATGGCATAAATCTTACTTGATCTTGGTGGATGAGTTTTTAAATGTGCTGAATTCAGTTTGCTAATATTTTGTTGAGGATTTTTGTATCTATCTTCATTAGAGATATTGGCCTATAGTTTTTTCTTTCTTTCTTTCTTTCTTTTTTTTTAATGTCTTGAGTGGTTTTGGTATCAGGGTAATGCTGGCCTCATAGGATACATTTGGAAGTTTTCCTTTCTTCTTTATTTTTTGGAATAGTTTGAGAATAACAGATATTCTCCTTTAAATGTTTGGTATAATTCGGCTGTGAAACCATCTGGTCCTTGACTTTTGTTTGTTGGCACTTTTTGATTACTGATTTAATTTGATCAATAGCAATTAGTCTGTTCAATATATCTTCTTTTTTTAAAAAAATTTTTATTGTTATGTTAATCCCAATACCTTACATCATTAGTTTTTGATGTAATGTTCCATGATTCATTGTTTATGCATAACACCCAGTGCTCCATGCAGAACGTGCCCTCTTTAATACCCATCACCAGGCTAACCCATCCTCCCACCACCCTCCCCTCTAGAACCCTCAGTTTGTTTTTCAGAGTCCATCATCTCTCATGGTTCGTCTACCCCTCCGATTTCCCCCGCTTCATTCTTCCCCTCCCGCTACCTTCTTCTTCTTTTTTTTTTCTTAACATATATTGCATTATTTGTTTCAGAGGTACAGATCTGAGATTCAACAGTCTTGCACAATTCACAGCGCTTGCCATAGCACATACCCTCCCCAGTGTCTATCATCCAGTCACCCCATCCCTCCCACCCCAACCCCCACTCCACCAACCCTCAATTTGTTTCCTGAGATTAAGAATTCCTCATCAGTGAGGTTATATGATACATGTCTTCCTCTGATTGACTTATTTCACTCAACATAATACCCTCCAGTTCCATCCATGTCATTGCAAATGGCAAGATCTCATTCCTTTTGATGGCTGCATAATGTTCCATTGTATATATATATACCACTTCTTCTTTATCCATTCATCTGTTGATGGACATCTTGGCTCTTTCCACAGTTTGGCTATTGTGGACATTGCTGCTATAAACATCAGGGTGCACGTACCCCTTCGGATCCCTACATTTGTATCTTTGGGGTAAATACCCAGTAGTAGAATTGCTGGATCATATGATAGCTTTATTTTTAACTTTCTGAGGAACCTCCATACTGTTTTCCAGAGTGGTTGCACCAGCTTGCATTCCCACCAACAGTGTTGGAGGGTTCCCCTTTCTCTGCATCCCCGCCAACATCTGTTGTTTCCTGACTTGTTAATTTTAGCCATTCTGACTGGTGTGAGGTGGTATCTCATTGAGGTTTTGATTTGATTTCCTGATGCCGAGCGATGTTGAGCACTTTTTCATGTGTCTGTTGGCCATTTGGATGTCTTCTTTGGAAAAATGTCTGTTCATGTCTTCTGCCCATTTCTTGATTGGATCATTTGTTCTTTGGGTGTTGAGTTTGATGAGTTCTTTATAGATTTTGGATACTAGCCCTTTATCTGATATGTCATTTGCAAATATCTTCTCCCATTCTGTCAGTTGTCTTTTGGTTTTGTTGACTGTTTCTTTTGCTGTGCAAAAGTTTTTTATCCTGATGAAGTCCCAATAGTTCATTTTTGCCCTTGTTTCCCTTGCCTTTGGCGATGTTTCTAGGAAGAAGTTGCTGCAACTGAGGTCGAAGAGGTGGCTGCCTGTATTTTGATGGACTCCTGTCTCACATTGAGGTCTTTCAACTATTTGGAGTCTGTTTTTGTGTGTGGTATAAGGAAATGGTCCAGTTTCATTCTTCTGCATGTGGCTGTCCAATTTTCCCAACACCATTTGTTGAAGAGACTGTCTTTTTTCCATGGGACATTCTTTCCTGCTTTGTCAAACATGAGTTGACCATAGAGTTGAGGGTCCATTTCTGGGCTCTCTATTCTGTTCCATTGATCTATGTGTCTGTTTTTGTGCCACTACCATACTGTCTTGATGATGACAACTTTGTAATAGAGCTGGAAGTCCGGAATTGTGATGCCGCCAGCTTTGCTTTTCTTTTTCAACATTCCTCTGGCTATGCGGGGTCTTTTCTGGTTCCATACAAATTTTAGGATTTTTTGTTCCATTTCTTTGAAAAAAGTGGATGGTATTTTGATGGGGATTGCATTGAATGTGTAGATTGCTCTAGGTAGCATTGACATCTTCACAATATTGGTTCTTCCAATCCATGAGCATGGAACATTATTTCCATTGTGTCTTCCTCAATTTCTTTCATGAGTATTTTATAGTTTTCTGAGTACAGATCCTTTGCCTCTTTGGTTAGATTTATTCCTAGTTATCTTATGGTTTTGGGTGCAATTGTAAATGGGATCGACTCCTTAATTTCTCTTTCTTCTGTCTTGTTGTTGGTATATAGGAATGCCACTGATTTCTGTGCATTGATTTTATATCCTGCCACTTTACTGAATTCCTGTATGAGTTCTAGCAGTTTTGGGGTGGAGTCTTTGGAGTTTTCCACATAAAGTATCATATCATCTGCAAAGAGTGAGAGTTTGACTTCTTCTTTGCCGATTTAGATTCCTTTGATTTCTTTTTGTTGTCTGATTGTCCTGGCTAGGACTTCTAATACTATGTTGAATAGCAATGGTGATAGTGGACATCCCTGCCACATTCCTGACTTTATGGGGAAAGCTCTCAGTTTTTCCCCATTGAGAATGATATTCACTGTAGGTTTTTCATAGATGGCTTTTATGATATTGAGGTATGTACCCTCTATCCCTATACTCTGAACAGTTTTGATCAAGAAAGGATGCTGTACTTTGTCAAATGCTTTTTCTGCATCTATTGAGAGGATCATATGATTCTTGTTCTTTCTTTTGTTAATGTATTGCATCACATTGATTGATTTGCGGATTTTGAACCAACCTTGCAGCCTAGGGATAAATCCCACTTGGTTATGGTGAATAATCCTTTTAATGTACTGTTCAATCCTATTAGCTAGTATTTTGGTGAGAATTTTTGCATCCATGTTCATCAGGGATATTGGTCTGTAATTCTCCTTTTTGATGGCGTCTTTTTCTGGTTTGGGGATCAAGGTAATGGTGGCCTCATAAAATGAGTTAGGAAGTTTTCCTTCCGTTTCTATTTTTTGGAACAGTTTCAGAAGAATGGGTATTAATTCTTCTTTATATGTTAGGTAGAATTCCCCTCGGAAGCCATCTGGCCCTGGGCTTTTGTTTGTTGGGATATTTTTGATGACTGCTTCAATTTCCTTAGTGGTTATAGGTCTGTTCAGGTTTTCTGTTTCTTCCTGGTTCAGTTTTGGTAGTTGATACATCTCTAAGAATGCATCCATTTCTTCCCGGTTATCTAATTTGCTGGAATAGAGTTGCTCATAATATGTTCTTATAATTGTTTGTATTTCTTTGGTGTTGGTTGTGATCTCCCCTCTTTCATTCATGATTTTGTTGATTTGGGTCCTTTCTCTTTTCTTTTTGATAAGTCTTTCCAGGGGTTTCTAGTTCATTGATTTCTGCTCTGATCTTGATTCTTTCTCTTCTCCTGCTGGGTTTAGGCTTTATTTGCTGTTCTTTCTCCAGCTCCTTTAGGTGTAGGGTTAAGTTGTGTATTTGAGACTTTTCTTGTTTCTTGAGAAAGGCTTGTATTGCTATATACTTTCTTCTTAGGACTGCCTTTCCTGCATCCCAAAGATTTTGAAGAGTTGTGTTTTCATTTTCATTGGTTTCCATGATTTTTTTAAATTCTTCTTTAATTTCCTGGTTGACCCATTCATTCTTCAGTAGGATGCTCTTTAGCCTCCATGTATTTGAGTTCTTTCCGACTTTCCTCTTGTGATTGAGTTCTAGTTTCAAAGCACAGTGGTCTGAAAATAGGCAGGGAATGATCCCAATCTTTTGGTACCAGTTGAGACCTGATTTATGACCTAGGATGTGATCTATTCTGGAGAATGTTCCATGGGCACTAGAGAAGAATGTGTATTCCGTTGCTTTGGGATGGAATGTTCTGAATATGTCTGTGAAGTCCATTTGGTCCAGTGTGTCATTTAAAGTCTTTATTTCTTTGTTGATCTTTTGCTTAGGTGATCTGTCCATTTCAGTGAGGGGGATGTTAAAGTCCCCCACTATTATTGTATTGTTGTTGATGTGTTTCTTTGCTTTTGTTATTAATTGCCTTATATAATTGGCTGCTCCCATGTTAGTGGCATAGATATTTACATTTGTTAGATCTTCCTGTTGGATAGGCCCTTTAAGTAGGATATAGTGTCCTTCCTCATCTCTTATTACAGTCTTTGGTTTAAAATCTAATTTGTCTTACAAAAGGATTGTCACCCCAGCTTTCTTTTGGTGTCCATTAGCATGGTAAATGGTTTTCCACCCCCTCACTTTCAATCTGAGGGTTTCTTTGGGTCTAAAATGAGTCTCTTGCAGACAGCATATCAATGGGTCTTGTTTTTTACTCCAATGTGATAGCCTGTGTCTTTTGATTGGGGCATTTAGCCCATTTACATTCAGGGTAACTACTGAAAGATACGAATTTAGTGCCATTGTATTGCCCATAAGGTGACTGTTACTGTATATTGTCTGTGTTCCTTTCTGGTCTATGTTGCTTTTAGGCTCTCTCTTTGCTTAGAGGACCCCTTTCAAGATTTCTTGTAGGGCTGGTTTCGTGTTTGCAAATTCCTTTAGTTTTTGTTTGTCCTGGAAGCTTTTGATCTCTCCTTCAATTTTCAATGACACCTAACTGGATATAGTATTCTTGGCTGCATATTTTTCTCGTTTAGTGCTCTGAATATATCCTGCCAGTCCTTTCTGGCCTGCCAGGTCTCTGTGGATAGGTTTGTTGCCAATCTAATGTTTCTACCATTGTAGGTTACATATCTCTTCTCCCGAGCTGCTTTTAGGTTTTTCTCTTTGTCTCTGAGACTCGTAAATTTTACTATTAGATGTCAGGGTTTTTACCTATTTTTATTGATTTGAGAGGTGTTCTCTGTGCCTCCTAGATTTTGGTGCCTGTTTCCTTCACCAAATTAGGGAAGTTCTCTGCTATAATTTGCACGAATATACCTTCTGCCCCTCTCTCTCTTCTTTTTCTGGGATCCCAAATATTCTAATATTGTTTCGTCTTATGGTATCGCTTATCTCTCGAATTCTGCCCTTGTGATCCAGTAGTTGTTTATCTCTCTTTTTCTCAGCTTCTTTATTTTCCATCATTTGGTCTTCTATCTCACTGATTGTCTCTTCTGCCTCATTTATCCTAGCAGTTAGCGCCCCCAATTTTGATTGCACCTCATTAATAGCCTTTTTGATTTTGACTTGGTTAGATTTTAGTTCTTTTATTTCTCCAGAAAGTGTTTCTCTAATAACTTCCATGCTTTTTTCAAGCCCAGCTACTATCTTTAAAGTCATGATTCTGAATTCTTGATCCGACATCGTACTAATGTCTGTATTGAGTGGGTCCCTGGCAGTTGGTACTACCTCTTGTTCTTTTTGTTGAGGTGATTTTTTCCATCTTGTCATTTTGTCCAGAGGAGAATAGATTAATGAGAGAAAAAAATGCTAACAGGGTAACAACTCCCCAGAAAATATACTCTAAACCAATCAGAAAAGACCTGAAGCAGGGGGAAAAGAAAGGGAGAGAAAGAAAAAAGAAAAAGATAAAAACAAACAAAAAAAGAACAAAACAAAATAACCAGAATATGACCAAATATAATCAGGCTGGTACATAGATCACTGCCACACACTAGATTTTGGGTGTATTTTGGTCTGTTAGAAGAAAGTGCCTCCCAAAATTTTAAAGAAAGAAAAACTTATGTATTTACGAAAGTAGGGGTTGATATGATGAAGGGATGGAATATGACTGTAAGAATGAAAATTATAAAAAAATTTGTAAAAGGGGGCGCCTGGGTGGCTCAGTCGTTAAGCGTCTGCCTTCGGCTCAGGTCATGGTCCCAGGGTCCTGGGATCAAGCCCCATATCAGGCTCCCTGCTCAGCGGGAAGCCTGCTTCTCCCTCTCCCACTCCTCCTGCTTGTGTTCCCTCTCTCACTGTGCCTCTCTCTCTGTCAAATAAATAAATAAAATCTTAAAAAAAAATTTTGTAAAAGGAATTGATAAGAAGTTGTTTGAAAAAAGAAGAAGATTTTTAAAAAAAAAGGAAAAAAGGGAGAGAATGTGATCAGGTAGGAGATTAGTACAAAACCATACACTAGAGATTTAGGGTATATTTTGATTGGTTAGAAGAAACTATCTCAAAATTTTAAAGAGAGAACAACTTATATATATGTGCCAAAAATAAGGGTAACTACTATGAAGGGATAGAATATGACTCTAAAAATGAAAAATAAAAATGTTTTTTAAAAAAGGGATTGATAAGATGTTGATTGAAAAAGGGAAAAAGAAAATTCAAAAAAAAAATTAACTTTGAAAGACTAAAGAATCATGGTAAAAAAAGCCATGAATTCTATGTGCAGTATTCCCCTAGTGCTGGAGTTCTGCCGTTCTCATTGATTGGTAAACTTGGTCTTGGCTGGCTGTTCTCGCTGATCTTCTGGGGGAGGGGCCTGTTGCCGTGGTTCCCAAATGTCTTTGCCAGAGGCGGAAGTGCCCTGCCCTTGCCGGGTGGGGCTAAGTAATCTGCTCGGGTTTGCTCTCAGGAGCTTTTGTTCCCTGCAAGCTTTCCATGCAGCTTTGGAGGCCGAGAGTGAAAATGGCGGCCTCCCAATCTCTGCCCCTGAGGAGCTGAGAACTCGGGGCCCTGGTCCTCAGTGAGCCCCCAGAGAAAAGTGGTCAGTCACTCCCGTCTCCCCGGTCTCCGGCCGCACTCCGTGCTCACCTGGCCTGTGACGGAGCGTTTCTATCTCTGGCACCTGACTCGGTGTGGAGTCTCCAAACCCAGCAGATCCTTGTGGTGTGCTCCTGTACTGCTCCTCCCAGGGGAGAAAGGGGAGTCTCCCCGGATATGCTGCTTGTTGGGTCCCTGCTGGAGGAGCAGTGGCCCAACTGTGCCGTGGATCATGGTCTATGGCAACCCTGAGGTGAGAGCCCATGCCTCGGCTCCATCTCTGCAGCCAGCTTCCCCACTCCGATACCTGGGAGCTCTGCTGCACTCAGGCATCCCCGGTCTTTCTGTGACCCCGAGGGTCCTGAGACCACACTGTCCCACGAGGGTTCCACCCCCTGCTTAGCCACTGGAGCGACGTGCCTCAGTGGAGCAGACTTCTAAAATTCCAATTTTGTGGTCTGCAGCTCTATCACTTGCCAGAAGCAGCTGAAGGAGGCCCCTTCCCCCGCCGTCTATCCTCCCAAATATCCCCTCGGATTCACTTCTCCACACATCCTACCTTCCAGAAGGTGGTCGCTTTTCTGTTCAAAGAGTTACTGCTATTCTTTTCTTCGATCTCCTGTTGTATTTATAGGTGTTCAGAATGGTTTGATCCCCATCCAGCTGAATTCCTGAGACCAGATGAAATCCAGGTCTCCTACTCCTCCTCCATCTTGCTCCACCCCTGTCCCCTCATTACTTATTATAGTCTTTGATTTAAAATCTAATTTGTCTGATACAAGGATTGCCACCCCAGCTTTCTTTTGGTGTCCATTAGCATGGTAAATGGTTTTCCACCCCCTCACTTTAAATCTGGGGGTGTCTTTGGGTCTAAAATAAGTCTCTTGCAGACAGCATATTGATGGGTCTTGTTTTTTTATGCAATCTGATAGTCTTGTCTTTTGATTGGGGCATTTAGCCCATTTACATTCAGGGTAACTCTTGAAAGATATGAATTTAGTGCCATTGTATTGCCTGTAAGGTGACTGTTACTGTATATTGTCTGTGTTCCTTTCTGGTCTTTGTTACTTTTAGGCTCTCTCTTTGCTTAGAGGACCCCTTTCAGTATTTCTTGGAGGGCTGGTTTGGTGTTTGCAAGTTCTTTTAGTTTTTGTTTGTCCTGGAAGCTTTTTATCTCTCCTTCTATTTTCAATGACAGCCTAGCTGGATATAGTATTCTTGCCTGCATATTTTTCTCGTTTAGTGCTCTGAATATATCGTGCCAGTCCTTTCTGTCCTGCCATGTCTCTGTGGATAGGTTTGTTGCCAATCTAATGTTTCTACCATTGTAGGTTACAGACCTCTTGTCCCAAGCTGCTTTCAGGATTTTCTCTTTGTCTCTGAGACTTGTGAGTTTTACTATTAGATGTTGCGGTGTTGACCTATTTTTATTGATTTTAAGGGGTGTCCTCCATGCCTCCTGGATTTTGATGGCTATTTCCTTCCCCAAATTAGGGAAGCTCTCTAATATAACTTGCTCCAATATACCTTCTGCCCCTCTCTTCTTCTTCTTCTGGGATCCCAATTATTCTAATGTTGTTTCACTTTATGGTATCACTTATCTCTTGAATTTTCCCCTTGTGATCCAGTATTGTTTATCTCTCTTTTTCTCAGCTTCTTTATTCTCCATCATTTGGTCTATCTCACTGATTCTCTCTTCTGCCTCATTTATCCTGGCAGTTAGTGCCCCCATTTTTGATTGCACCTCATTAATAGCCTTTTTGATTTCAACTTGGTTAGATTTTAGTTCTTTTATTTCTCCAGAAAGGGATTCTCTAGTGTCTTCTATGCTTTCTTCAAGCCCAGCTAGTATCTTTATAATTGTCATTCTGAACTCTTGTTCTGACATCTTACTAATGTCTGTATTGATTAGGTTCTTGGAAGTCGGTACTGCCTCTTGCTCTTTTTTTTTTTTTTTTGAGGTGAGTTTTTCCATCTTGTTATTTTTGTCCAGAGAATAGATGAATGAGAGAACAAAATGCTGAAAAAAACGCTAAAAGAGTAACAATGACCCCAGAAAAATATACACTAAATAAATCAGAAGAGACCCAAAACTGGGGGGTTGGGAGGGGAAGAAAGGGGAAAAAATAAAAAACAATATGATCAGGCTGGTGAAATTAACAGAGCCAACATAGTAGATTTTGGTTGCATTTGGTCTATTAGAAGAAATTGCCTCCCAAAATTTTAAAGAAAGAAAAACTTATGTAAATACGATGAAGGGATGGAATATGTTTGTAAAGATGAAAACTAAAAATGATTTTAAAAAAGGAATTGATAAGTTGGTTGAAAAAGAATGAAAAAAATTAAAGAGAATGTGATCAGGCAGGAGACTAGGAGAAGGTCATATACTAGATTTTGGGTATATTTTGGTCTGTTAGATGAAACTGTATCCCAAATTTTTAAAGAAAAACATATATATATATAAAGAAAAACATATATATATATAAAGAAGTTTAAATACAATGAAGAGATAGAATATGATTGTAAAAATGAAAAATTAAAAAAAGTAATTGTTAAGATATTTGTTGAAAAAATAAAGAAGAAAAATTCAACTAAAAAAATAGAAAATGAAAAAAATAAAATTAACTTTGAAAGACTAAAGAATCATGGGAAAATGAATTCTATGTGCTGTATTCCCCTAGCACTGGGGTTTTGCTGTTCTCATTGATTGGTAAACTTGGTCTTGGCTGGCTGTTCTTGCTGATCTTCTGGGGGAGGGGCCTGTTGCCGTGGTTCCCAAATGTCTTTGCTGGAGGTGTAATTGCCCTGCACTGGCCTGGTCTGGCCTAAGTAATCTGCTCGGGTTTGCTCTCGGGAGCTTTTGTTCCCTGCAAGCTTTCACTACAGCTTTGGAGGCCTCCCAATCTCTGCCGGGAGGAGCCAAAAACTCGGGGCCCCATTCCTCAGTGCGCCCCCAGAGAAAAGCAGTCAATCACTCCCACCTCCCCGGTCTCCAGCCACACTCCATGCTCACCTGGCCTGCATAGGAGCGTTTCTATCTCTGGCACCCGACCCGGTGTGGAGTCTCCAAACCCAGCAGATCCCTGAGGTGCGCTCCCCTGCTGTTCCTCCCAGGGGAGGAAGGGGAGTCTCCCCGATCTGCTGCTTGTTGGGTCCCTGCTGGAGGAGCAGTGCCTTGACTGTGCCATGGACCACTGTTTATGGCAACCCCGAGCTGAGAGCCCACTCCTTGGCTCCATCTCTGTAACCGGCTTCCCCAATCCAATACCTGGGAGCTCTGCTGCACTCAGGCATCCCCGGTCTTTCTGTGACCCTGAGGGTCCTGAGACCACACTGTCCCAGAGAGGGTTCCACCCCTCCCCCCCCAGCTTAGCCACCAGAGCGATGTCCCTCAGCAGAGCAGACTTCTACAAGTTCCGATTTTGTGCTCCACTGCTCTATCACTTGCTGGTAGCTGCTGATGTAGGCCCCCTCCCTCACCATCTATCCTCCCAAATATCGCCTGGGATTCACTTCTCCACATGTCCTACCTTCCATAAAGTGGTCGCTTTTCTGTTCAGAGAGTTGCTGCTATTCTTTTCTTTGATCTCCTGTTGCATTTATAGGTGTTCAGAATGGTTTGACCCCTATCCAGCTGAATTCCTGGGACCAGATGAAATCCAGGTCTCCTACTCCTCCTCCATCTTGTTCCTCCCCCCTGAAATGATAAAATTATAGAAATTAATATCAGATTAGTAATTTCCAGGGATTAATGAGTGGATGAGAGGGAAGTGGTGTGTTTACCAAAAGTCAATTTAAGAGATCCTTGTGGTGCTGTAAATGCTCTGTATCTTGACCATATCCATCTCAATATCCTGATTGTGATATTGTACCAAAGTTTTGTATGGTATCTCTGCATCATTTCTTACAACGGCGTGTGAATCTCTAAGTATTTTAAAATAAAAAGTACAATTTAAAGAAAGAAAAAGGCATGGAAACATGCAATATCTTTTAGAAGGATTTCCATGAAATATTGTTAACAATAAAAGGAAATTTACCGCTATTTGGGAAATATCTGGCGATAATGATTTGCTTCTCATGGTCTCTGGAGAATGAAGATTTTTTTTTCTTTTTTTTCTTTGTTTTAATGATGCTTAGAATAAAAGTATCTTGCAGCAGTCACAGCTCTGAATGGCTTAGGAATACTGTTGCTATTAGAAACTAATTGTCACCAAAGATACTATGGAGAATCTGTCTAGTAGAGACTATGACATCCTTATCTAAGTTAGATGACTGCCAGTTCTAGCCTGGCAGTGTTACCCAGATGGTCCTGAGCAGGTGAGTAGATTGGCAACTTGCTTGTACTCACAGTAAAGTCTGCACTTACATGACCCTGAGAGGGAGTCCCTTCTTAATTGTTGAGCCCCAGGCACCTCACCCACCCCATCCTATTCCTGGCCCTGCTCCCAGCCTTAAAAAAAAGCTAGATGAGGGACTCCTGGGTGCCTCAGTTGGTTAAGCATCTGCCTTCAGCTCAGGTCATGATCTCAGGTCCTGGAATTGAGCCCCACATCAGGCTCCCTGCTCAGTGAGGAGCCTGCCTCTCTCTATCCCTTTACCCCACTCATGCTCACTCTCTCTCAAATAAATAAAATCTTAAAAAATACTAGATGATCCAAACAAACTACTTTCTCAGCTGTAAATTGGATAAGTGATTCAAGATTATCTCTAGTGTTTTAATTTCAAGATCAATAATAGCAGTTACTGGGCATGGGCTTCTGCTTTAGGATTAGGCATTTTATTTGCAAAATTATTTCATCTTCACTGCAACCTTTGAGGAGCATCTTTTTATAATTTTCATGTTACAAATAAAAACTGTGTTGGAAAGGTGAAGGAAATTTCCTGAGAACACAGAGTGAGAGGGGTAAGGAAGCTGGGAAGAGGAGGACAAATCATCCCAATTTTCCCAAGACTGAAGGGTTTCCTGAGATGTGGGACTTCCATTGCTAAAACTGGGGGAGTCCCAAGTAAAATCAGATGAGTTGATTAACCTCGCTGGGAGGCGAATCCTGAAGGAACTCCTGTGATTCCGGAGTCTATATTCTCTCAGCTGTACCGCACCACCTCTCAGTTTCTTAGAGACTGCCTGAGAATTGTCACTATTAAAACAAGCAAGACAAATTGTGTTTTTTCAAGGGGAAGTGGGAATAAAGATGCTACCTGGAAGAATGGGAGAAAGTAGTAGGCAAGGAAACCTATATTTATATTTTATGTTGTTCATTTTCAAAAATAATTCGTATAGAAAGACTGGCAGACAAGCAATTAAACTTGAAATATATTAAAATGAGAAAATAAGGGAGATGAGCATGGAATTTATATATTTTTAAAATGTCTTATAGAAGTTTTAATAAATAATGTATGCTCCTTAGAAACAAATGCTAATAAAATCTAGGAGGATGGCTTGCAGTAGGATTCGAGATCAGCAGATGCCGCACATTAATCCAAAGATTGGCAGAGTTAATGGCCCTGCACGCAAGAGCGCTTTGCTTTCTCAGAACTGTGGTTTGCACAGATTTAACCTCCCTTCTCTCCATAACCCTGCCTTTTGAATAAGTGTTCCTTTGCTGAAAAAGTGTGATGCAATCCTCGGGGAGCAGAGTAGCAAATCAGGCAAAACACAGCACTGGCAACAGCTTGGAGGATGCCAAACCCAGTGACCGCTGGAGCAGAGTTGGGTAGCAGATGTTGTGTTACCATGGCAACCAGTGGGTGGCTCCAAATGAAGAAGGGACTCAATTTCCAAGGACTGAGACCTGAGGGAGTCTTTGACCCTGCCTTTTTCTAGAGCTCTGCAGCTTTGGAAATGTTGGGGGCAAAGGAAGACATAAAGGAGGGGCTATTCCAGTTTTCTTTCCTCACTGCTATTGCAGTGTTGGTGAAGGAAAAAGACATTTTTTGTTTTTTAAATATCAACCTTCGACAGGAAACATCCTGCCAGTTGTGTATGAATGAGTTGCCTTGCCTCCAGGAGACTTGATAACCCCCCTCCCGGTTGAACTGGTGGCTGATCCTACAGTGTTTCCTCCACTTCTCTCTGCTTCCTAATTACTGTTGTTGGGGAAGGGTACACGATCCTGCAGAACGACTGCTCGTAGGCACAAAGGAGGTTCTGCAGGCCACTGCCGTCCCGGCTTTCTGGCTCTCCTGTCTTCTCTGAAGCACAGGCGCCCACTGGGCCATCACTGCAGGAGCCCAGGGTCCATTTAGTGTGGTTCACACACATATCAGAGCCTCGATCACCACTGCCAAGGGGGTTGTGCACACACTCGCCCAGATACTGCAGTGAACAGAGATGTGAACACGCAACCTCCCACTTGTTCTCCATTATCGTTCCACTGCCTCTGTGTGCTCAGAATTAATTTTTTTCTAAAAAGATCTAATTATCTTGTGAATAGCACGATTATGTTGCATTCTGTTTTTTATGTCAGAAGCCTTTATTTTTTCAAATGTAAACAATTAAAATATTTCTTGATATTTTAACCTCGTTTTGGTATTTCTTTGTTTTTGTTTTTGAATACATTGTGATCCTCAAAAAAAAAAAAATAGCAGTGCTCCCTGATCTCCCTCAACCTCTGGGAAACCCTGGACTCTGTCTGCTGTGCTAGGAAGAACAAAGGTTCTGCAAACTTTGAGCCTCAGCTTTTTCTTCTAGAGCAGGCGTCTCCAAAAGCACTCCACTGGGTTGCAGACAGAAAATATTAAAATTTCTATTTATTTTTTAAATTTTGTTTATTATGTTATATTAATCACCATACATTACATCATTAGTTTTTGACGTAGTGTTCCATGACTCATTGTTTGCGTATAACACCCAGTGCTCCATGCAGAGCATGCCCTCTTTAATACCCATCACCAGGCTAACCCATCCCCCCACCCCCTTCCCCTCTAGAACTTTTCTATTTATTTTTATTTTATTTAAATTCCATATAGTTAACATACAGTGTTATATTAGTTTCACATACACAATATATTGATTCAACACTTCCATACATCACCGGGTGCTCATCACCGCAAGTGTGATCCTTAATCTCCATCGCCTATTTCCCCCATCCTCCCACCCACCTCCCCTCTGGTCACCATCAGTTTGTTCTCTATAGTTAAGAGTCTGTTTCTTGGTTTCTCTCTCTCTCTCTCTCCTTTGCTTGTATTGTTTCTTAAATTCCACATATATAAAAACACTAATTTAAAGGGATAGATGCACCTCTATATTTATTGCAGCATTATTTACAATAGCCAAATTTATGGAAGCAGCCCAAGTGTCCATCGATAGATGAATGGATAAAGAAGATGTGGTGTATGTAAAGTTTCTATTTAATTTTCATCTCAGCCTGTAAAAGTCTAGTTTCTGTATTTGTGTTACAATATACATGTTAATGCAATGATTTATGTGTGTGCATGTACAAATAATTTTAAATTTAGTAAAGATTTATGGAGGTTGTATCCTATAGTTTTTAAAACAGTTTTAATTATACATATCATACAATTCATCCATTTAGAATATACAATTCAATGACTTTTAGTATATTCACAGAGTTGTACATTGATTACCAAGACCAACTTTAGAACATTTCATTACCCCAAAAAGAAACCCCATTCCTCCCAGCCCCTGGCAGCCTCCTACTTTTTTGTCTCTGTAGATTTTATTATTCTTGATATTTTATGTAAACAGAATTATACTAATGTAGCTTTTGTGTCTGGCTTTTTTTTCACTCAGCATAAAAGTTTTCAAGGTTATCTGTGTTGTAGTAGGCATTGGTACTTCATTCCTCTTTATGGCTGAATAGTCTTCCATTGTGGATATACCATATTTTATTTATCTACTCATCATTGCTTTTAGGGGTTAGCAACCAAACATTGTTGTTGACCTTTGATCTATATAATCTTTGTACTATATGCACTGTGCATCAAAGACAATATTCAAAATATTCAACCGTAGCAAGACAGAAAAACAGATGTTATAATCTCTGGAGTTGGTTTCTGGAAGCACTGCTTAATGCCAAGGTACAGTATTTGCTGGGATCCGGGAACCTGGGGGCAAGGTGCTTAGGGGGCTGAGAGGAGAGGCTGTTTACAACTGTCATGGATGTATTTCAATATTTCAACAACTGGTATGGCCACACATGCATGCGTATAAGCTGACCATGTCATGAGCATAACTGTCAGCCTAAAGTCACTTCTCATTCCTTTCAATGTAGGACTGCTCCCCGCAGCTGAGTGAGTCCCTCTCCTAGAAGCCTATTTTATTATGGATCTAAAGAGAGCCCTAAGGTCTATTGCATGTGCAAGTACATTCCACTAAGATAGCAGGGGGAAAATCTCTTGCATGGTCCCCATGGTTCCTTCCCTAGAAATGGAGAAGAACAAATCTGGCTGGAGTCTGAGGGAACAGCCTGAATGTGAGGCCACTGGGATAAGGAAGGAAAAAAACTTCAAATGAAATCCTCCTCTTTCAGTTCCCTGCTTGCCTCACCTTGGTCTGTATCCCCAGAATGTTCCCTGATTCAGTCTAGGGCCTGCCAATCACTTCTCATTTTTGCCATGAAATCACAAAGTTGAATAGGAAACTGAGGCCCATATAGGGAACGTTACTTGCTCAAGATCACTCATAGCTAGCTAGCTGGTGGAGGAGCTGAGTTGTGACAGAGATTTCCTGATTACAGACTAGACCAGTCCTGCAAGATTGGACAAAGTGACAGCACATGGTGAGCTTCACTGAGCTGCTTCTCTTTTCATTGATGCTGCCCTCCACCTGTGGGTCCTCAGTGTATGATCATCAGGGGATTTCACACGCCCAGCCTCTTCCAGGTCTTGCTATAACCATGTGCAGTGGAAAGAGTTTTAGCAGCAAACAATCTTGTCTGCTCAAGGACCTGGACTGGAACCAAATAATAGTTAAAAAGTTATAAAATAATAGTTATGAGAATGGACAGAGAGGAGAGAAGGAGAGGAGCAGATTGATAACACTTCTTGATGTTTTAGACAACAAAGATTAAATACAAAGAGAAGGGGAAGCTGCTCACTGCCCCAAGATGATGGAGGAGGAGATCACAGTAGGGTCCAGGCAGAACTGAAAGGCAAGTGTGAACCTTGCTGATGAAGTTTCATGAAGATCTGGGGTGGTACTGGTGGATTAAGACTCATCTTCCCAGGGAGGTCTGTCCCCATCCCTTTGGGTTATTTGAATGCTCCAACCTGTTTGGCAGTGTTCTTCCAAAAGAAGAGTCAAGAATTGGAAGCAGAACAATAGAAATTGCGGCTGAATGGTGTGAAGGAAGTCAGATTGCCTGAGCCAGGGGCACTGTGTCACCTGCTCTTCTCCTCCCATCTCTGGATCATTAACTGGCATCATGTAGGGTATCCAGCTCCTCTGGGACTCCTCAAAGTATTTGGAATCAGTAGGGACTTTGATCTGCAGGCAAGAGGAACCTTAGCTCCAGCTGGCTTCATCCATAAGGAGAGGCATTGTCTCTCATAATAAGTTGTGGAGAACTGGGTCAGGATCCCAGACATGAAATGACAGAATGCTCATTGACACTATCAAGGCCCTGGGCTCTTCACCTCTTTGTGCTGGTGTCCTCAGCTTTGCCTTACTCCTAATAAAATTTTCTTTCATGGTTGTACGGTTGCACCCAGGAGGAATGGGGATGATGTGTGCTCTTCTTCCTGGGAGAGAGAGAAAATGGCCCCTTGCTTCCTTTTTGACATAGAAATTCTTTGTTTTCACTTGATTGGGCTAAATTAAGTCACACATACCCACTCTTAGGTCAAAATCAGTCACAGAAATGCCACAAGCCAGCTGGCTCTCTGCTCTAGACCAAAACCGTGTTCATAGAAGTTTGGGGATTAACTGTGATACCCATGACACTTCATTCCATCAGGACAAACCCACCACACAGAGTGCCTGCCTTGATGAGGCATAAAGTTGGGCTCACTGGCTCTTGAAGTTACCAACTGGGATATGGGCACTTCTGAATCCAAATTCTGTCTTCTTTCTAGTACCATGTATATCACATCCTCAAACTTCTGTCACTCAAGTAACACCTTCACATTCTCTTTTGCAATATCAGCACTCCATCTTTGATATTCCTTACTATTTTTCTTTAAACAAGCTCCTTTTTAAACATAAGTTTTTAAAAAATGAAACCTTATTATTGGAAATAGGAAACTGGTATCTCTTGCCAAAATTATAAGTTTGCTATAAAAATAAATATATGATAAACAATGTTAATTTTATCTAGACACTGTTGCCTGAAAAAGCACTGATTCTAAGACAGCTGCTTTAAATGGGAGATTGGCAAGTGTTTGAAAGTGTTAGAGACACACCAGCACAGAACAGAGACTTTGTCTTTAACCTAAGCAGATGAATTGAAAGAAATTTGAAAGAGGAGTAGCTTTCCCACTGTATGATTCAGTGTTTTTTAATGACATATCTGTGTACTACATGTTCGATAACCAATGTGATTAACCAATAACCATAGTAAATAACCAATTTTTTATCATTCTATCTGGGTAATGCTAGACCTAACCGCATCTCATGTACCATTAGTGAACTATGTCCTACTTTTGGCGAGACTGTCTGTTGCATTAGGCTGGTTGCCTTCAATTTTCACAGCTCTTCTGTAGTATTAAGGTAGTGAGAACAATTAGGAGAATACTGACATTGTTTGCTAGACATGGGGATCAAACTATATACATGTTTATTGAGCATTTACTGTGATTCTAGATGGTAGAAGGCAGAGCCCCTCCCCTCAACGTACTTACAATCTAGGTGAAGAAAGATGACCCAACGATTATAATGCAGAAGGGAAATGTGAGTGGGGATGAAAGAGTATCCTCTGCCTTCCCCTCCTGCAGCTCAGAGGCACTTCTGTCCAGAACACTTTAATCCCTGGCTGGTGTCCAAGGGATAAGGGGCAGGGACCTGGGTCACTGCTTGGTTCCTCCCAGTCTGGAGTGGATTTTATGCCCCTATGAAGGCAGAGTTAAGAGTCCCACACTCTTCCTCTTCCCAGCCTCACCTGAATACCAGCCGGGCTCTGAGGGGAGAGAGGCTGTCTTGCCTTCTAAAAATTACCTTAATGAGCAGTATAGCTGGGGCACTTTAATTTAGTTAGATGACTTGCCTTCTGAAGTCTCCCTCCAAAGGTCAAGCTTTCACGGGAACTTAGCCAGACCCCGGAAGCAGGAGGAAAAAGGCCAGGGTTTGGCCACCTCCCTAAATGAGCCAAGGCTCAGGGTGCTTCTTTGTGCATGAAGGGTGCATTTACTAAGAAGAAGCTTCCCTGGAAGGGCAGTTCCATTTACTTAGTTCTAGAAGATTCCATGGCCTGCTCCCTGAACTCTGATCAACTCCCTTGTCCTAGCACTGGTTAGAGCACTGTGCTCATTGCAGTGGTAGGCATGTACTTTGAAGGAGGCAGGTCAGGGGTGAGCAAGTGAGCGCATACTTTGCCCTGAAAGATGACTTACTGTTTCAGACCCTATCAGTAGATTCATCTTCCTTTGGGCCATCAAGTAGGGGATATGGTTACTCTTCCTTACTAACCTCATTCATCCATTGTCCTCAAAGGCTTATTGAGAGCTGACCCCAGTTATGCTCAGGCCCCACACAGAGGACCCTGGAGCCTGCTGCTTGTATCCCACTGGAAGTGCCCCTTCCTCCCCCATGGGGCCATGGCTACGTTACCCCCTCTTGGTCACTGACCTCTTGCCTTTTCATTCCCTCGGTCATCAACTGGATTAATAATCTCTCCTTCCCACCCCTTCATCAAACCCAGCTCCTGAATTATTTAGCAAAACCTAACTAGCTCAAAGGAAGCCTTTTCATCTCCCTGTTTCATGTGCTTTTATTCTTCCACTAGACAAGTGTGGGAGCTTATTCTTGATTTCAGCTGGGACTTGGGGAATGATTTTCACTTTTTTGTGGTTTGCACCTGCCTTAGGCCTGCTCCCCAAATCAGCTCCAGGTGGCACTTCCCCCACCCCCAGTTCTCCTAGCCCTAACTTTGGTTCCCCGCATGTGGTAAAATTAGCAAAGATCAGGGAACTAGATAGAAACTGAAATTCTGGGGTGAGACAACTCCACCAACACTTACATTTCTTATCTGTCAAATAGATGTAGCAGGTGCAAATCTCACAAATGCAGGTGTGCTATATACGTAACTGTATTTTTCTATAAGAATTTATATTTTGAGTTCCTATTCCATATGCTGTAAGACATGTACTGTCAAATAATTTGGGATTTCTTTTTTTTCTCCCAGGTTCACATTTATGTACTAGTTGACTTATTTGAAAACAGTATCACTCCAAGGCCCAAGTGCTCCTTGATATCATTTGGGCATCTACTGAGCTGTCCTCCCCCTCTGCAGGTTTCTGTGGTCTAGCCATGCAGTTGCCAGAAACGGTTTCCTGACTGGAGACTCCATCTGGAGCTCTTTCCTTGACCCCTTAGCAGTTTTTGGGAGGACAGGACAGGTTGACATTCTCTGACACGGTCTTCTACCTCCAGTGGTGTATCGGTAGACATTTAACTACTAGCTCTGAGGGATGGAGGGTGGAAAGAGGTAACTCTTGATTGTAGTATTTGCCAACTTCTGGGGTGTAAATACTCCCATCATGCTGATTTCAAGCTATAAATGATTTAGCAATTGGCTCACAAAACTACTGAAAATTTATCAACCAGCTCTTGCTAGCAGGCTTAAGGCACCACTGCATGATACATCTTATAACCAATTCTCTGGATCTGAACTGTTTCCCTGCTGCAATACCCAGCAAATCAGAAGTCCTCTTGCTCTCACATCCCAGAAATGAATCTGGGATTTTTCTACCTACTCAAGGTCAGCCCAGGGAGAAGGGCATAAGACCATTTTCACAGGGGACCCCAACATTTATGCTGCCTCTTTCTGCTTTTCTGATTCCTTCTTCCAGACTAAGGAACATCTTTCTAGTTGGTGGAATGGCTTTGAGTTGGAGGTGGTGGCTTCTATTACTCAGTCCAACTATTAGGCTTGAGTGATTCCCACTGCCAAAGGGCCTTGGCTTTTGAAATGGCTGTGTTCTCTGCTCCCTGTTATCATATTCCTTCCTTAAAGCAACTAACACAAAATGGCCTACCTCACTGAAATGAGGAAAGGGCCAAGAGAGAAAAGCAAATACAAAAAGGAAAAACTGATCAATATTTCAAAGCATTATTCTGTCATAGATATGGTAATATTTCCCGGGATGTTGGGAGAAAAAAATGAGAAGTTATGGGAATAGTTTCAGGCAGAGTGTGACATAAAGGCACTCCATGACATGGATTATCCTTTCTCTCCTCCAGCTGAAGGAATCACAATGTCCACTGGTTTGTATTGCATGGAGTCAAGCATGGTTCCCTTGGGCATCGACTGCCCTGTCTCCTTCCCCTTCTCCCCCCTTGAGAATGTAGCATTCCCTGGGATCAGAATGGACATACCTTGTACCTTTCCATTTAGAAGTCAAGAAATAAGCACCCAACTATACAAGGAGTTTATAAATCTTGTGTACAGTAAATTTTAGCTGAAGAAGTTAAGGAGTAAATGAAAATGCCTTGGAGGGGTTTAAACATATTTAAATGGTTTGAGACTGTATTTTAGCTCCCACTGAATTTTCTGGGAGAAACATATATTGATGATTATACCATCCTATCTGCTCATCTTAAATAGCTTGTCATCATTTTGCTTTGTGTTCTAGGTAACTGTGTTTTCGTCCTCAGCCTCCCTGCTAGATGCACATCCCTGAGGACAGGCCTAGCACAAAACTTCTTGGTGGTCAGAAAATGGCTACTGAACTATTTTCTTGATTTCTTGGTTTCGTTATGGTTTTCCCTCTAAAAGAAACTACACAGTCAAGAAAGATGAAAAATGTGTGTTTACTCAACTTTGCAGTGCTTCACTCTTGGCTTATAGCCTTTCCTGAGTCTATAATTTCTACTGGTTCTAGTCTAACTGATCTTCTGTCCAGGAAATGCTAATTGTTCCTTCCCTGGTGGAGGGATTAGAATGTAATACTCCATTCTGGCTTTGCATAGAGTCTTATCACAGAGGTGCCCTTCAGCTTCCATAGGACATGGCTACCTTAAGAAACAGAAATGGTCCTTGGAAACCAGAGGGGGCTTATTTTACCTTGGCATGGGAAAAGAGGAGGGGGTTTCATTTTGTTTCATCCCCAGAAGCACAGACACTCAGCATGGCTCCTTAGGATATTGGAGAAATAGAAGTGAGAGGGAAAATTGGGCAAAGGGAATTGGAGATCATTGGTTGGCAATGAATTCCCCCACATCAACATTCACACTGGATAGGGAGAGTACCAGCTGATTGGAACCCTGGGTGGGTCCTTGACAAAAATAACATGGCCAGGCTCCAGCTTACAGATCAAATCAAATGCAAGGCCAGATTCTTGTCATGGGAAGATAATGAGAGGAGTTCTCATTTCTAATGCAGTTTTCCTTTCAAGAAAAGGAGCTATCTGGAGGTTGAAATGAGAAACAGAGCATCTCTAAATCTTGCTGTAGATTCCCTGTAAGCTTTGGGCCTCAATCTCTATGCCTGTGATGGAATGAAAATATTTTACAGTATTAAAAATATAACATATTTCTAGTTATCCACACATACACCCTTTTTAAAACTTTCTAGTTGTTTCCCATTTAAACTAGCCTACAAGGCACCTACTGCCTCAATGAAGTTTTCGTAGATCAGAAAAGCAGAGAAGTTTAAAAGCTTGGACTTTTGAGTATCAAACTCCAAGGCCTTGATGTAGCTGGTCAGAAGTAATTTCTCCCTTTCCACTGCCCACTAAATAAAAATGTTCTGCTATGGGAGAGGAGAGAATCAGAGGGTGGGTGAGACACAGAGATAGGTAAACTCTGATATGTGTTCAAAGGAGGTATCTTGAATTCCTGCCAATCATTCCAGGTTGGGGGTCACTTAATGATGCAACCCGAAGGTAGGTCAGAGTATTCTTCAGGAGTAGTTGTGTCTTACTGCTAGACTGAATCCTGGGGAGTTGGCAAGACTTGCAGAATCCCCTCAAGACCAGCATGGCATGGGGAGGAATAGATTAGACATGGCCACTTGGCATTTCTTTAGGCATAAATATCCTGAAACAGTCTCCCAAGTTCCTTAGAGACTCCAGTAATGGTAGACAGCTGCTGGAATTTCTCAGAAGAGTAGTATGAAAGGGCTGAAATTAGTCAGCTCTGGAGAGCTCAGTGATGAGGACAAGGGGGATGTAAGTATGACCTCACTTCAGCCTCTATACTTTGCAGCAGATTTGTTGTTGTTGTAGAATAAAAAGGGATGGTGGCTGCAATTTCTTAAGGAATCACTAATAATTGCCAAGGGACACTTTCCAGGCATTTGACTTAGAAACCGCAGGAACAGAAGACCACACTTAGACTTTGCATTTTTAAGTGGGTATAGTGTGATGTTCTGGGTGTGCAGTTCTAGTCCCCAATATAGTAGCACTAGTTGCAAGTAACTATTTACATTTAAGTTTAATTAAAATCAAATAAAAAGTCAGCTCCTTAGTTGTACTAGCTATATTTTGAGTACTCAAAAGCCACATGTAGCTAGTGGCTCCCATGTTGAATAGTGCAATATAGAGCATTTCCATCACCACTGGAAGCTGTACTGATCAGAGCTGTGGCTTTTGCCACTACTCCTGCTAAGACAGTGACTACTGACCACTTCCTCCTCCTCCCCTCACACACACACACACACACACACACACACACACACACAAGCAGGCTGAGTCCAAAGAATTCTGTCACTAATCTCTGAGCTGGTATTTCCCTGGATGTGGCCACATTCCATCAGTGGTGGGTTTTTGTTTGTGTTTGTTCGCTGACACTCCCTACTCCCCATGGTGCTCTCACTACCACCACCATTTCAGACACTTTGATACTCAGCATAAGAAAACCAGTGTCATGAAGCCTCAGGGGTAGGCAGTCAACCAAGGGATTCTCTTGTCATAATCTCTGTGGAATCTGAATCACTTCATGACATGGACATCCCAAGACTAATAAGGCATCCTATGCCCAAAAGAGCCCACACAGAGTGAGCAACATGGTGGCTTGTATGGACAATGTTATCGAATCCTCTCAGGGGCTGGTTGTCCCAGTCAAACTGGAATAGAAGCCATTCCATTCAGAACCTAAAGAGTTTATTGATCCCCAGAATCCTGCATTCCCATCAAAACCATCAACTGATGTCATTCTTCCAAGATTGGAAAGGAGAGACCAACACCCTCTAATAGAGACAGAAGTCACTGAGGTTGGACATGGACTCCAGCTCTACCCATTCTTTTTTTTTTTCTTTTTTTATTCTTATGTTAATCCCCATACATTACATCATTAGTTTTAGATGTAGTGTTCCATGATTCATTGTTTGTGCATAACACCCAGTGCTCCATGCAGGATGTGCCCTCCTCAATACCCACCACCCGGCTAACCCATCCTCCCACCCCCCTCGCCTCTAGAACCCTCAGTTTGTTTTTCAGAGTCCATCATCTCTCATGGTTTGTCTACCCCTCCGATTTCCCCTGCTTCATTCTTCCCCTCCTGCTACCTTCTTCTTCTTCTTCTTTTTTTTTTTTTCTTAACATATATTGCATTATTTGTTTCAGAGGTACAGATCAGAGATTCAACAGTCTTGCACAATTCACAGCACTTACCAGAGCACACACCCTCCCCAGTGTCTATCACCCAGCCACCCCATCCCTCCCACCCCCCACCACTCCAGCAACCCTCAGTTTGTTTCCTGTGATTAAGAATTCCTCATATCAGTGAGGTCATATGATACATGTCTTTCTCTGATTGACTTATTTCGCTCAGCATAATACCCTCCAGTTCCATCCACATCGTTGCAAATGACAAGATCTCATTCCTTTTGATGGCTGCATAATATTCCACTGTATGTGTATATATATATATATATATCACATCTTCTTTATCCATTCATCTGTCAATGGACATCTTGGCTCTTTCCATAGTTTGGCTATTGTGGACATTGCTGCTATGAACATCAGGGTGCACATACCCCTTCGGATCCCTACATTTGTATCTTTGGGGTAAATACCCAGTAGTGCAATTGCTGGGTCATATGATAGCTCTATTTTCAACTTTTTGAGGAACCTCCATACTGTTTTCCAGTGTGGCTGCACCAGCTTGCATTCCCACCAACAGTGTAGGAGGGTTCCCCCTTCTCTGCATCCCACCAACATCTGTCATTTCCTCACCTGTTAATTTTAGCCATTCTGACTGGTGTGAGGTGCTATCTCATTGAGGTTTTGGTTTGGATTTCCCTGATGCTGAGCGATGTTGAACACTTTTTCATGTGTCTGTTGGCCATTTGGATGTCTTCTTTGGAAAAATGTCTGTTCATGTCTTCTGCCCATTTGTTGATTGGATTCTTTGTTCTTTGGGTGTTGAGTTTGATACATTCTTTATAGATTTTGGATACTAGCCCTTTATCTGATATGTCATTTGCAAATATCTTCTCCCATTCTGTCGGTTGTCTTTTGGTTTTGTTGACTGTTTCTTTTGCTGTGCAAAAGCTTTTTATCCTGATCAAGGACCAATAGTTCCTTTTTTGCCCTTTCTTCCCTTGCTTTTGGTGATGTTTCTAGGAAGAAGTTGCTGTGGCTGAGGTCGAAGAGGTTCCTGCCTGTGTTCTCCTTTAGGATTTTGATGGACTCCTGTCTCACATTGAGGTCTTTCAACCATTTGGAGTCTATTTTTGTGTGTGGTGTAATGGTCCAGTTTCATTCTTCTGCATATGACTGTCCAATTTTCTCAACACCATTTGTTGAAGAGACTGTCTTTTTTCCATTGGACATTCTTTCCTGCTTTGTCAAAGATGAGTTGACCATAGAGTTGAGGGTCCATTTCTGGGCTCTCTATTCTGTTCCAGTGATCTATGTGTCTGTTTTTTTGCCACTACCATACTATCTTGATGATCACAGCTTTGTAATAGAGCTGGAAGTCCGGAATTGTGATACTGCCAGCTTTGCTTTTCTTTATCAACATTCCTCTGGCTATGTGGGGTCTTTTCTGGTTCCATACAAATTTTAGGATTCTTTGTTCCATTGCTTTGAAAAAAGTAGATGGTATTTTGATGGGGATTGCATTAAATGTGTAGATTGCTCTAGGTAGCTTTGACATCTTCACAATATTTTTTTTTCCAATCCATGAGCATGAAACGTTTTTCCATTTCTTTGTGTCTTCCTCAATTTCTTTCATGAGTATTTTATAGTTTTCTGAGTACAGATCCTTTGCCTCTTTGGTTAGATTTATGCCTAGGTATCTTATGGTTTTGGGTGCAGTTGTAAATGAGATCAACTCCTTAATTTCTCTTTCTTCTGTCTTGTTGTTTGTGTATGGGAATGCCACTGATTTCTGTGCATTGATTTTATATCCTGCCACTTTACTGAATTCCTGTATGAGTTCTAGCAGTTTTGGGGTAGAGTCTTTTGGGTTTTCCACATAAAGTATCATATCATCTGCAAAGAGTGAGAGTTTGACTTCTTCTTTGCCGATTCGGATGCCTTTATTTCTTTTTGTTGTCTGATTGCTTTGGCTAGGACTTCTAATACTATGTTGAATAGCAGTGGTGATATTGGACATCCCTGCCACATTCCTGACTTTATGGGGAAAGCTCTCAGTTTTTCCCCATTGAGAATGATATTCATTGTAGGTTTTTCATAGATGGCTTTTATGATATGGAGGTATGTACCCTCGATCCCTATACTCTGAAGAGTTTTGATCAAGAAAGGATGCTGTACTTTGTCAAATGCTTTTTCTGCATCTATTGAGAGGATCATATGATTCTTGTTCTTTCTTTTGTTAATGTATTGCATCACATTGATTGATTTGTGGATGTTGAACCAACCTTGCAGCCCAGGGATAAATCCCACTTGGTCGTGGTGAATAATCCTTTTAATGTACTGTTCGATCCTATTGGCTAGTATTTTGGTGAGAATTTTTGCATCCATGTTCATCAGGGATATTGGTCTGTAATTCTCCTTTTTGATGGTGTCTTTGTCTGGTTTGGGGATCAAGGTAATGGTGGCCTCCTAAAATGAGTTTGGAAGTTTTCCTTCCGTTTCTATTTTTTGGAACAGTTTCAGAGAATAGGTTTTAATTCTTCTTTAAATGTTAGGTAGAATTCCCCTGGGAAGCCATCTGGCCCTGGGCTTTCGTTTGTTGGGAGATTTTTGATGACTGCTTCAATTTCCTTAGTGGTTATAGGTCTGTTCAGGTTTTCTATTTCATCCTGGTTCAGTTTTGGTAGTTGATACATCTCTAGGAATGCATCCATTTCTTCCCGGTTATCTAATTTGCTGGAATTGCTCATAATATGTTCTTATAATTGTTTGTATTTCTTTGGTGTTGGTTGTGATCTCCCCTCTTTCATTCATGATTTTGTTGATTTGAATCTTTCTCTCTTCTTTTTGAAAAGTCTGTCCAGGGGTTTATCAATCTGGTTAATTCTTTCAAAGAACCAGCTCCTAGTTTTGTTGATCTGTTCTACTGTTCTTTTGGTTTCTAGTTCTTTGATTTCTGCTCTGATCTTGATTATTTCTCTTCTCCTGCTGGGTTTAGGCTTTATTTGCTGTTCTTTCTCCATCTCCCTTAGGAGTAGGGTTAGGTTGTGTATTTAGACTTTTCTTGTTTCTTGAGAAAGGCTTGTATTGCTATATACTTGCTCTTAGGACTGCCTTTGCTGTATCCCAAAGATTTTGAACAGTTGTGTTTTCATTTTCATTTGTTTCCATGAATTTTTTAAATTCTTCTTTAATTTCCTGGTTGACCCATTCATTCTTCAGTAGGATGCTCTTTAGCCTCCATGTATTTGAGTTCTTTCCAACTTTCCTCTTGTCACTGAGTTCTAGTTTCAAAGTACTGTGGTCTGAAAATAGGGAGGGAATGATCCCAATCTTTTGGTACCAGTTGAGACCTGATTTGTGACCTAGGATGGGATCTATTCTGGAGAATGTTCCATGGGCACTAGAGAAGAATGTGTATTCTCTTGCTTTGGGATGGAATGTTCTGAATGTGTCTGTGAAGTCCATTTGGTCCAGTGTGTCATTTAAAGTCTTTATTTCCTTGTTAATCTTTTGCTTAGACGATCTGTCCATTTCAGTGAGGGGGGTGTTAAAGTCCCCCACTATTATTGTATTGTTGTCGATGTGTTTCTTTGCTTTTGTTATTAATTGCCTTATATAATTGGCTGCTCCCACGTTAGGGGCATAGATATTTACAATTGTTAGATCCTCTTGTTGGATAGACCCTTTAAGTAGGATATAGTGTCCTTCCTCATCTCTTATTACAGTCTTTGGTTTAAAATCTAATTTGTCTGATAAAAGGATTGCCACCCCAGCTTTCTTTTGGTGTCCATTAGCATGGTAATTGGTTTTCCACCCCCTCACTTTCAATCTGGGGGTGTCTTTGGGTCTAAAATGAGTCTCTTTTAGACAGCGTATTGATGGGTCTTGTTTTTTACTCCAATGTGATAGCCTGTGTCTTTTGATTGGGGCATTTAGCCCATTTACTCAGGGTAACTATTGAAAGATAGGAATTTAGTGCTATTGTATTGCCTGTAAAGTGACTGTTACTGTATATTTTCTGTGTTCCTTTCTGGTCTATGTTACTTTTAGGCTCTCTCTTTGCTTAGAGGACCCCTTTCAATATTTCTTGTAGGGCTGGTTTTGTGTTTGCAAATTCCTTTAGTTTTTGTTTGTCCTGGAAGCTTTTTTATCTCTCCTTCTATTTTCAATGACAGCCTAGCTGGATATAGTATTCTTGGCTGCATATTTTTCTCATTTAGTGCTCTGAATATATTATGCCAGTCTTTTCTGGCCTGCCAGGTTTGTGGATAGGTCTGTTGTCAATCTAATGTTTCTACCATTGTGGGTTACAGACCTCTTGTCCTGAGCTGCTTTCAGGATTTTCTCTTTGTCTCTGAGAATCGTAAGTTTTACTATAAGATGTCAGGGTGTTGACGTATTTTTATTGATTTTGAGGGGGGTTCTCTGTGCCTCCTGGATTTGATGCCTGTTTCCTTCCCCAATTAGGTAAGTTCTCTGCTATAATTTGGTCCATATACTGTCTGCCCCCCTCTCTCTTTCTTCTTCTTCTAGGATCCCAATTATTCTAATATTGTTTCGTCTTATGGTATCACTTATCTCTCGAATTCTGCCCTTGTGATCCAATAGTTGTTTATCTCTCTTTTTCTCAGCTTCTTTATTCTCCATCATTTGGTCTTCTATATCACTAATTCTCTCTTCTGCCTCATTTATCCTAGCAGTTAGAGCCTCCATTTTTGATTGCACCTCATCAATATCCTTTTTGATTTTAAATTGGTTAAATTTTAGTTCTTTTATTTCTCCAGAAAGCGTTTCTCTAATAACTTCCATGCTTTTTTCAAGTCCAGCTAGTATCTTTAAAATCATCATTCTGAACTCTAGTTCTGACATCTTACTAATGTCCATATTGATTAGGTCCCTGGCGGTCAGTACTGTCTCTTGTCTTTTTTTTTTGAGGTGATTTTTTCCATCTTGTCATTTTGTCCAAAGTAGAATAGATGGATGAGAGAACAAAATGCTAACAGGGTAACAATGACCCCAGAAAAATATACACTAAACAAATCAGAAGCAACCTGAAACTGGGGGAAAAGAAAGGGAAAGAAAGAAAAAAGGAAAAAAGAGAAAAAGAAACAGAAACAGAATATGATCAAATATGATCAGGTTTGTGCATCGATCAGTGCCACACACTAGATTTTGGGCATATTTTGGTTTGTTAGAAGAAAGTGCCTCCCAAAATTTTAAAGAAAGTAAAACTTATGCATGTAAAAAATAAGGGTAAATATGAAGGGATGGAATATGAGTGTAAAGATGAAAATTATAAAAGATTTTATAAAAGGAATTGATAAGAAGTTGGTTGAAAAAGAAAGAAGAGAATTAAAAAAAGAAAAAAGGGAGAGAATGTGATCAGGCAGGAGGTTAGAACAAAGCCACACATTAGAGATTTAGGGTATATTTTGGTCTGTTAGAAGAAACTGTATCCCAAAATTTTAAAGAGAGAACAACTTATATACCAAAAATAAGGTTAACTACTATGAAGGGGTAGAATATGACTCTAAAAATGAAAAATAAAGATTTTTTTTAAAAAAAGGGATTGATAAGATATTGGTTGAAAAAGGGAAAAAGAAAATTAAAAAAAAAAAAAAGAAAAAAAAGAAAATTAAAAAAATTAAGTTTGAAAGACTCAGGAATCATGGGAAAAAAGCCATGGATTCTATGTGCAGTATTCCCCTAGTGCTGGAGTTCTGCCATTCTCATTGATCAGTAAACTTGGTCTTGGCTGGCTGTTCTCACTGATCTTCTGGGGGAGGGGCCTGTTGCCATGGTTCTCAAATGTCTTTGCCGGAGGCGGAAGTGCCCCACCCTTGCCGGGTGGGACTAAGTAATCTGCTCGGGTTTGCTCTCAGGAGCTTTTGTTCCCTGCAGGCTTTCCGTACAGCTTTGGAGGACAAGAGTGAAAATGGCAGCCTCCCAATCTCTGCCCCAGAGGAGCCGAGAATCCGGGGCCCCACTCTTCAGTGAGCCCCCAGAGAAAAGCAGTCACTTCCATCTCCTCTGTCTCCTCCCGCACTCCATGCTCACCCAGTCTGTGACCAAGAGTTTCTATCTCTGACACCTGACCCCGGGTGGAGTCTCCAAACCCAGCAGATTCCTGCGGTGCGCTCCTGCACCACTCCTCCTGGGGGAGGAAGGGGAGTCTCCCCAGATCTGCCACTTGTTGGGTCCCTGCTGGAGGAGCAGTGGCCTGACTGTTCTGCAGATCAGGGTTTATGGCAACCCTGAGCTGAGAGCTCACGCCTCGGCTCCATCTCTGCAGCCAGCTTCCCCGCTCGGATACCTGGGAGCTCTGCCACACTCAGGCACCCCCGGTCTTTCTGTGACCCCGAGAGTCCTGAGACCACACTGTCCTGCGAGGATTCCACCCCCTGCTTAGCCACTGGAGCGACATCCCTCAGTGGAGCAGACTTCCAAAAGTTCCAATTTTGTGCTCCGTGGCTCTATCACTTGCCATAAGCAACTGACGGAGACCCCTCCCCTGCCATCTATCCTCCCAAATATTGCCTCGGATTCACTTCTCCGCACATCCTACCTTCCAGAAAGTGGTCGCTTTTCTGTTCAGAGAGTTGCTGCTATTCTTTTCTTCGATCTCCTGTTGAGTTTGTAGGTGTTCAGAATGGTTTGATCCCTATCCGGCTGAATTCCTGGGACCAGATGAAATCCAGGTCTCCTACTCCTCCGTCATCTTGCTCCTCTCCTCTATTTTTTATTTTTTGAGGAATCTTCATACTGTTTTTCACAGTAGCTGCACCAATTTCTCCACATCTCTCCAACACTTATTCTTTTCGATACTAGCTGTTCTAACAGGTATAAGATGTTATCTCGTTGTGGTTTTGATTTTCGTCTCCCAAGTGATGAGTGATGTTGAGCATCTTTTCATGTGTCTGTTGTCCATCTGTATGTCTTCTTGGGAAAATGTCTATTCAGGTCCTCTGCCCATCTTTATTTGTTTTTTTGGTGTTGGGTTGTATAAGTTCTTCATATATATTTTGGATATTAACCCATTATTAGATATAGCATTTGCAAATATCTTCTCCCATTCAGGAGGTTGCCTTTTTGTTTGTTGACGGTTTCCTTCACTGTGCAAAAGCTTTTTATTTTGGTGTGGTCCCAGTAGTTTATTTTTGCTTTTGTTTCTCTTGACTGAGGAGACAGATCTAGAAAAATGTTCCTAAGGCCAGTGTCAAAGATTTTATTGCCAAGTTCTCTTCTAGGAGTTTTAGGGTTTCAGGTCTCACATTTAGGTCTTTAACCCATTTTCAGTTTATTTTTTTGTATGGTATAAGAAAGTTCAGTTTCATTCTTTTGCATGGAGCTGTCCAGTTTTCCCAGTATCACTTATTGAAAAGACTACTTTTTCCTCATTGTATATTCTTTTTTTGTCATAGATTAATTGACCATGTAAATGTGGGTTTATTTCTGAGTTTTCTATTCTGTTCTATTGATCTATATGTTTATTTTTATGCCAGGACCATACTGTTTTGACTACTACAGCTTTGTAGTACATCTTGAAAGCTGGGATTGTGATACCTCCAACTTTGTTCTTCTATAAGATTGCTTTGATATTTGGGGCCTTTTGTGGCTCTATACAAATGCTAAGATTATTTGTTCTGGCTCTATAAAAATGCTGTTGGTACTTCGATATGGATTGCATTGAACCTGTAAATTACTTTGGGTAGTATGGACATTTTAATATTGATTCTTCAAGGTATTTTAATTTTGAAATAATCAGATATATCCTTTTATTGATGGATTTTTGTATTTTGGATATTCTTAGAAAATCCCCAAACCATAAATGTGTTCTGTTTGCCCTAAATCCTTTATAGTTTTAAAACATTTTAAACTATGTAAACCATGTAGGATTTATATTTTTCATTGGTCAGAGGCAATGAGTTAAATTTGTTTCCAAAGTGTCTCCCCAAGCCATTAGTTGAATGGTCCCATGTTTTCCCAGTAATTTGAAATGCTTTCCTTTAATATATTCTAAGTCTCCATATATATAAGTGTTTGTTTATGGAAGCTACTCTGAGCCTTTGATCTATTTATCTGGTTTGTGCAAATGCCACACCTCTTTAAGTACTAGAACTTTTTTTAACATGTTGATTTTTGAGAAAGCTACTCTTCCTGTATTGTTGTTTTTTATTTTTATTTTCAGAATTAGCATGCCTGTTCTTGAGCATTCTGTTTGAATTTTGCAATCAGTTTGTGAATTTCCATAGAAACTCCTGTTGGTATTTTCTTGGGGATTGCATTGAAATTATTTAGGGAGAAATTACATTTTCCAAATATTTAGCCATCCAATTTTGGAATATGGCAATGCTCTTTATTTTTTGTTATTACCTTTGTCTTTGAAAATGGATTCACAGGTTTTATTTTTTTTAATAAATAGTGCACCTTTCTGTTAGTCATTTTTATAGGTTATGAATGCTGCTTTTATAAAGGAGACCACATCATTATTGTGATTATTATTAAGTATGAAGTAATAAACCTGTGCACATGAACTGGGCTGAGTACAGCCTTTTCTGGGCTATGATTCTGCATTTTTCTTTTTTAGAAATTTGAAAGCTAACAGGTAGGAAATTTATATTCATCAGTGCTCAAGCAACAGAACTATATATACTCCAGACAGAATGTATATGCAGATTTTTTATCAGTAAGGGATGATCATGAATCTGAGCCTACACAAGTAGAGAAGTGGTGACATCAACTCACCCCATTACTAACTTATACCAATGATTTAATCACCAAGACGAGCCATCCATTCACATTAATCTAGAAAAGATGACCTTATATTGTCTCCCCCCCACTTTTTTTCCGATACAAGAATCTTTAGAATACCAAAAGCTTCAGTTTCTGGTAAACATTTAGAAAGATCATTACATGGTCTTCAAAAGAGTTGAGGATAATACCAGTTTGGCTGAACTTTATTTTTAGTCTTGCAGGTTAGATAATGAATTGGGTTTGATCTGATGGTATATTTCAGTGCAGCTCGAACTTCTCAAAGCTAACTATGGTGTAGACTTCTAGGACATTTTCAGGGGTGCAGTAAGATATTGGATGTGCCCACTTTTACTTCTGCAAGAGTTTTGTATGAAAATTTCTTTTTCATGTACGAAGATGTAAAAGTGATTGAATTGCTCTTCCATACCAGTAGAAGCTTGTGACCCTCTCTGACAACCATCTCAGAACTCAATAACCAGATGGTTTTATTTTCCTCTGTGATTACTGGGAAAGACACTTGTCCTCTTCTGGATTTTTTTCCAGTGGTAAAATCAAGTTTTGTGCCTTTCTTATCTCTACTTCACAGACATATTTCAAGTATCTAAGAAGTACACCAATGTAGATTGCCACCCAAATTCATAAATGATGAGCTGTATATAAATTCATTTACCTAACAGATACCAATTGAGACTTTCAGAGTGATAAACATTAGGCAAAGATTTAGAAATGAAAACGTATACCTGTGGGTCATAACTATAGGAATAATTAAAGTATTGGACATTGGCACAAGGGAAAAAAATTCCTTTATCATTCAGGGTTTGCACATTTGGGCCCCGCTATCATTACTAGCTGTGGAATTTATAAGAATTAAATAGTTTTTATTTTTTATTTTTTTAAAAAGACCTTATTTATTTGACAGAGAGAGATGGAACACAAGCAGGAGGAGTGGGAGAGGGAGAAGCAGGCTTCCCGCGGAGCGGGGAGCCCGATGCAGGCCTCCATTCCAGGACCCCGGGATCATGACTTGAGCAGAAGGCAGACGCTTAATGACTGAGCCACCAGGGCGCCCCAGAATTAAATAGTTTTTCAACTCAATTTTTAAAGTTGTATTGATCCAGATCAGCATATGACCATTAGATACTTGGAGAGTTTAAGGAACAATAAACTATTTAAATTTGTGAAGTGACCACATTATATTATATTATTTGTCCATTATTTAAAATAAAATTCTCAACCCAGGGTGCATATCATCCAGCTGAAATGTTTGCTTAATTGACTTCATCAACAAAATGCTACATCTTTTATAGATCTATTCTTACACAAAGATTGAGAGGATTGGTGTCTGTATGTGTGGTTTATAAAACCATCATAGTCCTAGCTTTTCAGAAGTATGTGGTGTTTATAAGGGTTGAATGCATGCTGATTTGGGGAAAGGAATTAATATATAATTTGAATTCAGGGTACAAGCCTTTAAAAAATATGATCCAGCTTGGAGAAGCATTTCTGAAATACCTCCAGGGAATAAATTTCTTTTATTAATCCAATCAGCCATTGATGTCATTCTTCCAATTTAATTACGTTTATCTGCCAATGGGTGACTCTGCTTCTTATGCATGTAATTTCAGTGGGTACAAATGGTGATGGCAAATAATTGTCCTCAGGGAGATAATTGCTGTTATAATTATTTACTCATGCAAGTTAGCTCTGTTAGAAAGTTCATCTTCTGTTGGATACCTGGCAATATGAGGGAACATATTTCCTTAGACATTTTCTGGGTACCAGGCACTGTGCTAAGTGCCTTATATACATTATTCCACTGAATCCTCATGATATTCCTACAAAATGGGCATGATTACCTTCATCTAATTAATGAGAAAATTATAACTGCATAGATGGCAAGTACAGAAACCCAGATTCAAACTGAGGCCAACAGGCCAGAAATGAAATGATTCCTATTTCACAGGTGTTTGCAAGGCTTAAATAAAGAGACAGCCTTTGTAAAGAATTTAGCCTGGTGCTGCTGTGTTATTACGGTTATCCGCATGTCTGTTCATAGAGATTTTACCTCTGCAGCCACTTCCTGCTTCCTTCCAGGAAGCCATTCCAGTGGATAGAGTGAAGCATCATACCTGGATCCTACATGAGAATGTTTTCCTTTGAGGTCTTTGTATGCCCCACCTCCTTGAGAATGCTTCATCTGGCTACTCTGGTCCTTAGGGATTCTCTCCTCTCTGAATTCCCATCACTCTGGCATCTCTTTCTCAATAATAATGCCTCGATGTATAGTGTGTCATAGAAGTCATCCTATGATATGGAGGCTTGTTTTTCCTTGATCTAAATTGTGAATTTATTGAGTACAAGGAAGGCTTCCTTGGATCTCTCCACAGGGCTTCATAGGGCACAGGGATCCACACCAGGCTCTGGATCAATACTCTTTCATTAAGTGTGAAATCTACAAATAATTAACTACCCGAAGGCTAGAAAGTGCTGAGAGCTCAGAGCAAGACAGATGTTCGTTATGAAGAGTTGGAGGCTCCTCTTGAGGGAGTGTCATTTATCATCAAAGGCACCCATTGGCCACTTCCTCTTTTGAAAATAGTAGTACAAGGTGGTAGGGTGGCATGCCAGGGGAAATGTTTGGAGGTTTTCTCTCTTGAGAAAAATGGCCCCTGTTAATTCCTCCCCAATATCTCATCTGTGCCCCTGTTGTCACACACAAAGGGCTGAAGAGGGAGTGAGAGGTTACAATTTGGGGGGAGAAGTGATGTTTGTGAAGAAAAGCATTGACTGGCTTTCTGCCCTAAAATTGAGGGAAGGGGACCCCAAAGTCTGGGCGTGTATTAAGGAGGGGGGCTGACATCTTGTACACTGGGTGCATGGGCTTGCTGACTTGTCCTGTCACCATCAGAGCAGGCTGGGGAGGAGGGAGGCAAGGACAGCCCTAAGAAGCAAAGAGGTGGGTATAATGGCCTGGTTCTTACTTCAGGCCCAGAGCCCAGACTAGGAGGGAAGGTGAGGTTGGAGGCAACTGGGTTCCCCAGGGACCAACCCAGTGTAGGGCAAACAGGTGCTTTCTGCAAGGGAATGAAGCAAATGGCTGGTGACTGAAAGTCTGCCTGAAGTTAGACCTACTTCTCCAAAGGAAGCCACAGAGCTCAGGGGAGCTTCTTGGAATGGAGTCCTTCTTTAGCTTGGCTTACTGGGGCAGGCTGCTTCCACACCAGCTCTTCATAGAAGAGGCTCAGTCAGCAGGGGTGGCAGCAAGCTTAGTCGTGGGCAATCCAGGAAGCAAACTGGGCTTCTCTCTTTACTTCCACACCTTGCTCTGGAGGTGAATTTGGGCAGGGAAGAGGAAAGTGGAGCTCCCCTTCGCTCCATGCTCCCAGAGCTACAAGTCCATAGGCCTGTCCTTGTTGGGGAGGGCTTGAACAGAATACGTGCTTAGAGTTCCCATATGGACAGAATTAGGTCTTAATAAGTGTAGCAAAGTTGCTTTTTTTAAAACATTGAAGTATAAGTGACAGCATTACATTAATTTCAGGTATACAACACAGTGATTCCACAACTCTGTGTTATGCTCACTGCAAGTGTAGCTACCATCTGTCACCATATAACACTATTACACTATGATTGATTATATTCCCTACTCTGTACCTTTAGTCTCAGGGACCTATTGTTTCCACAACTGGAAGCTTGGCCTTCTCACTGCCTTTCATCCCTTTTGCCCACCCCCAACATCATCCCATCTGGCAACCTTCAGCTCTCTGTATTTATGAGTCTGTTTCTGCTTTGTGTTAGTTGATTTGTTTTTATTTTTTTAGATTCTTCATATAAGTGAAATCATATGGTATTTGTCCTTCTCTGACTAATTTCACTTAGGATAATACCCTCTAGTTTCAACCATGTTGTTGCAAGTGGCAAGATCTTTCTTTTTTTATGGCTGAGTAATATTCCATCACACACACACACACACACACACACCATATCTTTATCCATTCATCTATTGATGGACACTTAGGTTACTTTCATATGTTGGCTATTATAAATAATGCTGCAATACACATGGGGTGCATCTATCTTTTTGAATTTGTGTTTTTGTTTTGGGGGGTAAGTACCCACTAGTGGAATTACTAGATTGTATGGGAATTCTATTTTCAATTTTTTGAGGAACCCCCCATACTGTTTTCCATAGCAGCCGCAGCAATTTATGTTCCCACCAACAATGCATGAGAGTTCCTTTTTTTTCCTACGTCCTCCCTTGATGCCAACACTTGCTATTTCTTGCCTTTTTAATACTAGCCATTCTGACATGTGTTAAGTGATACTGTGGTTTTGATTTGCGTTTCCCTTAATGATGCTGAGCATTTTTTCATGTCTGTTGGCCATCTGTATGTCTTCTTGAGAAAATGTCTATTTAGGTCCTCTGCCCATTTTTAATTGGATTATTTGGTGGGGGGGAGTTGGTGTGAAATTATACAAGTTATTCATAATTTTGGATATTAAGCTCTTATTGGACTATCATTTGCAAATATCTTCTCCCATTCAGTGGGTTACCTTTTTATTTTGTTGATAGTCTCCTTTGCTGTGCAGAAGCTTTTTAATTTGGTATAGTCCCAATAGTTTGCTTTTGTTTCCCTTGCCTGAGGGTACAGATCTAGAAATGAAGCTGTTTTGATAACTAAAATGATGAAACAATTAAGGAATTGACCGAAAGGTCATTAAGGGAGCAGCTATCCAATAGGACAGAGAGTTCCCAAAAAGCAAAATGGTAGCAACTATTGGTAAAGAGTTGCTGGTTTGTATTTAGATGGTCAAGGATGAGAACTCTCAATGAAACTCATTACTTCTTGAGTCTCACTGGGACTGACTCTGGATTTGCACATACATGGAATTCTCCTGACATCCCTGCCAAGCAGGCTGAAACTTTCCCATCTTCGAGCCACGTAAAGACAGGTTCAGAGCAGTGACTGGACTTGGTAACCTGGCAAGGCTAGTAAGCAGCCGAGCTGAGAGGCAAACTTGGTACCTGCTCTTTCCATCCTGTCTTCCTACTGCTCCCAGCTATGGAGGGCCTACTGTGCACAGGAGACCTCACAGTCTTGTCCATACTAATTAAAAATCATGGCCTTGCTTTAACCTCACATACCTCAGTTTGAAATACAGAATGCGTGGGGGAACCGCTAACCCTCTTCCCCAGTGCTCAGATTCCCAGGGAGCCTCGAATGCCATGCAGGAGAGGGTGGAACCTAGTAAGAGTGAGGGCCTGCAAGTATTTTTGGTCCTCTCCTCCCCCCAGCATGGGTCTGAGTTCTGTAGCTCTCCTCCCCAATAGCTACCTCCAGTTTTGGGGGGATTGACCTGCCAATACCATCTGAAGAAATGATTGACAGTGCTATATGATTCAAGGGCCATACAGGGACAGTTGACATTTAAATAAAGTCTGATCTCCAACGTCCTGTTCAAGACATATATGTCTCCTTTTCTTGCATTGTGTTGTAATGTCTAATCATTTGCATACAACTTAAAGACCTAGGCCATGATTATTTTAGCAACAACTGAAATAACTACCATTTTCTTTGGGCACTTTTTTTTTTCCTTTTTTTAACTGTATATCAAGCACTGATTTTACTATGAAAATATAGATGCCTCAATACAGAATACCCCAAAGGAATGGAAGGCTAGGCATGAGGGTGAGTTAAGAATCTGGATGAAGAAAGGAGCCCACTGCTATGCTGGGCATAAAGCTTTCCCACTTCCATTGTGTTGGGTAGACATTTCAATTGCTCCTGTGGATTATGGCAAAGTTCTCAGTGACAAGTGATGGAGAAGAACATCATAGACAATGTGTCCTTTCCAAAGAAGGCCAGTGTCTTCTGTCCTGCAGGTTTGAGTCCCTGAGGCTATTTCCTATATTGCTGGTCAAACGAATTCATGCATTTGTCACTCTGCCTTTGTGCTCTGAGTTCATTGCTTTTTTATTTCATCCCTTAATTCCTTCATGAGGAACAGCAGAGAAGTGGGATTGCCCAATGCAACACTCTTGACATTCTGAAAAGCCCTCCTTTGGGGGATCCAATAAATGCATATTTGTGCATTTCATATTTGGGAACACTGGAACTCAGGAAGCTTATGATACTTTTAAAAGTGCATTCTGGAAAGCAAAAGTTAGTTTCTGCCCTATGCGTTAACTATAGACATTTCTCTGCAGAGTTACAGAAATAGTTCTGTAGCAGTAGTTCGTGAAGTAGCAAAGCCTAAAAATATAAAAAAAAAGACAGGTTCTTTGTAAAGTGGGTATACTGGTAGTTTTGAATCCATATTTGAGGGCATAGAAACAGCCTGTTTTAATTTTGGTTGAGCCAAATGCTTGCGCGCATGACTAGCCCTTTCACAAAGACAGAAAAGGGTCAAGTTGGATTTTCAGATATGGATCAAGATGGACCACATGTATATGGAGTTCAAAGCCCTGCTGGCCATGGTGGCTGAGAGGACATTGCTGAGAGCTGGATGTGAGTTTAACCTGTCAATTCCCCCTGAGTTGGCTGAACAATCTGTGTGACCCGATCTCTTATGTACCTGCTTATATATGGAAGGATGAATCTCTTCATTCCAAAACAGTAATAATAGGTCTTTGTGAAGTTAAAATGGATGGAGAGTAAGCTTTCCATAAATTGATCACCTTTATGGGAGGAAAGGTAGCAGGAGAAAAGAAATTGGGCTATAGACGCAACACAAATGTGAAATTTTGGACTGAGAGCATGAATGCCATAAGCAATAGCCCTTCCTTGCTTCCTTCTGCCTCCCACTGAATTTCCAGAGCAAATGAAGCCCTGCTCCCGGGAGGAACCACTAACCAATTTTCCAGCTGCTTCAGCATCTTTCTGCGTCAGGAAGGAGAATGTTAAAATTGCATTTTCTTGGGATCTTTGTGCCAGAGAGAATAAATTGCCTTGCAAACAATATTGCCTTGCAAACAATAAACAATCGCATAAATAGCAAGACTAGGCTAAAAAAGAGTCTTCGAGGCACCAGTGTGCTGGGTAATCAGGCGTCAGAGAAGGTAACTCGCCCAAGCATATTCTTTCGTGAGTCCACTGACTCCCTAGAGTAAAGACCACATAGGGCTGAGGTGAGTGAAGTCTCCCAGTAATATTAACTTGACAAGCTTTGATTTCAGGTGAGCTCACCTACAAAGGATGAAGCTGTCTAGGGCAAGATCCAGGCTGGAAGGGGATATGAAGAAAGTAGGTCAGTTACCAGGGCTAGCCCCATAAGAGGAGTGGGGCCATCGTAGATCTCTTGCCCAGAAGACAGAGTGCAAGCACCAGTTTCTGGAGCTCCAGTCTGGCCAGCAATGTAATGAATGTATGATGCATGTCAGTGGCTGGCATCAACCTGACCAAACTGTCCATATATGGTAGGAGTCCAGCCACTGGACTCAAGATGGTGGAGGAGAAAGTAGCCAATCACAAAGAGGCCTGGCAAGGACTAGGAAGACAACTGGAGCCTCATCTATGGGGTGAGGCTGGTGGGAGAGAGGTGTCTGTGGACCTAGAAGAGGGAAGACAAATACTGCGGTTGCCTCTGCAGAGTGGGACAGAAGTCAAAGTCCCCCAGGCTGATGCATCTGAGACCATTTGTTATTCATTCACTCACTCGTATACTGAGCATCTACCAAATACTAGTGGGTCGACCCTGAAAGGAAGCCATTGCCTGCTCTCCCAGTAGGAGAGTCAGAAAGGAAAACCAGACAGTGACAGTGCAGGACCAGAAAATGTCGCAATAGGAGCTGCATCAGGGCTGTGGAGCACCTCATTCCAGCCAGAGTTGGGATGGCAATGAATAATTCCCATTTACCAAGCGACCATTCTGTGCTAGAGCTTGGTGCCTCCACATGTGACCTCATTTACATCTTATCACAACTGTATAAAGCAGATGTCAATATTCCGGTTTAAAAATGATAAAATTGAGGCTCCGTGCAGTCTGCTCACTTGCTCGATGCCACATCAGTGTCAAGGGCTGGGGTGAGGATTTGAAGCCAGGAGCTATTTTGGCTCCAAAGCCCATGCTCTTTCGAATGAGTCAAAGCCCACAAATATGGAACATCTGCAGCCAGAAACATTCCCCCAAAGAATCTTTTAAGATCATTCTACCCAAAAACACAAGAGAAAAAGGTAATAGAGATTACAGCATGAGACAGAGAAAGAATTAAAATAGTGCTTTTAATATAATTTTCAGCAAATGTACAGTATGTACTTTACATCACATATTTCTAAACTGCTCATCTGGAAAATATAAGCTGCAAAAATACAGAATACCACACTCAAAATCTGTTGAGTATGTGCTTTTTTCCCCATCCCTTCTGTGAAACAGGGTCATTTTTACCACCCCCACACCCCCACTCCATTGTAATCCAGCCTCGGCTGCTTTTGGAAGAGCTGCTGGAGCCCTCCGTCAGAGAAGCATTCTGGAGAGGGGTTTTCTAAAGCGTGTCAGCAGGACATCCCCACAGGAGCCAAGGGAGGGATAGACCAAAGGGAATTTGCACACCTGGTCAACATTACTCTTTAGCAACCCAGGAAAATTGCCTACTGCAAGGGTTTGGAGGACTCCTGACCACAAACACCTCCTCAGTCCTCATCACAGGCCTGTGCTTGGGGCCTCAAAGGACCACACACTGGCCGGATAATCCACACAGGGACCCTTGGGTTCTTGGGCAGGGCAGAGCACGCTAAGTCAGGCCTGCGAGGTCTGTGGATAGTGGCGGGCTGTTCTCTGGAGGAGGAGGATGAGGGCCAGGCCCTCAGCTTCTCACAAAGGAGTCTTCTGAAGGTGAATGTGACTCGGGGCAGGTTTTCTCAGTCTCAATGTCTTGGTACTCTGTGCCTAAAAAGGGAGGAGGGAAGAAGAGCCAAGAGGAAAAAGAGATCGGTCTTTTCTGGTTTTCCTACTATTTTTTTAAAAGGCTTATATAATACCATCAGGGCTTTTCAGTGGAATGGACAAGAGCAGAAGTCATGCAAGGAAATACTGGGTTTTGCTCCATGTAACCCCAAGAAGCCAGATTCCAAGCCCAGAGACCTTTGTGAAGGCCACATCTTTCTGAGAATCTATACCAATACTCAACTAGATGTTTCTTCTCTGGGAATGAATAAGTATCCCAGTCATTAACTTGTCCTCATCTTATATAAATCACCAGTGACAGGCCTTGTGTTCTGGGACTCCCAAGTGTCACGGCAATCTCTGTTGAAGATGTGGCTGAGTGCCAGACAGCACCCGCCTGCGTCATAATGTCATGCTTTCTCCTCCAGCATCCTGGACACTGTTTTCTTTCCAGCCACAGGATGCACCGCATGCTGAGTCAAACAATCTCCTCACTGGGGCAAGGTTTTTAAGCCTATGTCACACTTCCAAAATAGATGCTGTGGCTTCACTTAAAAGGCATTAAAAACCCAGCTAGTCCTTGGGCTGATTTACAAGCTGGGTAGGTCTCACTGAGCATGATGTGCGGCTCTGCTGTTCAGTGATAGGCACAGTGGGACCATACAAGTCCCCACTCATTTACTTGTCCTCTTTAGACTCTGACCTGGTGATAGAAAAGGTGACAGTGGGGAAATGTCACTCTTTTCCTCGGGATTTTGCAGCTGAGATCTGGCTTATAGGACGCAGCCCGTGTGTTCGGAGCAGTTTGGAGCATCCTTGCTCAACTTTCATGAGGATCAAGTTCTTGTGGTCTTGGGGCGGGGGGGTAGGTTCTGCTGGAACCCTGGGGAACAGGGAGTTGGGGAGGGTAGGACAGAAGCGAGAGCTGGAGTTGGTTCTTGTGCCTGGAATGAGTAAGAGAGAGGTTGTTGAGTGGCCAGAACACGTCTACCAATGTGGCTAAGGTGGAAGAAGGAAGGAGTGTGTTTAAAGGTCTCTAATGTTTAATTATTAAGGTAAAAAAGTTTTTTTTTCATTTTAGATTCCCGTGCCTGTAGGCAACATTTTGCAGAGGTCTCACTTCCGGCTCTTGGCTCATTTCTCTATGAAATATAGATTTCTGTGGGGGGTTTTCCCAAGAGTAGATGCCCCGCTGGCCTCATCAAAGCTTCCGAAGAGGCAGATCTCGGTTCTTGCGTTGGTGGTGATGTGGTATAGTAGAAAGAGCACTGGTTCAGGAGTCAGACAGACCTGGCATTGGCTCCTGGTGGCCTTTCTAACTAGCTGTGTGACCTTGGGAGCCTTGGGTTTATTGAACCTTCGTTTCCTGATCTGTAAAAGTGGAAAAAAATTAGATTCCCCTTTGCCTGGTGTAAAGCTGCTGGGTGCATTACCTGGGACCATGCCTTATGACACCTGGCACGTGGGTAGCAGACTCTTACATGGGAGCTCCCCAGCCCCTTCCTCCTTTGAGGTGCTGGACGAATCTATGTGTTAGTTGGGTTCCTTCTGTAATGCAACTTCCTATATTGCATACTTCTGATTCATCTTATGTCCTTAGATTATAAAATTGAACAGTTTTGACAAACATAATACCATGAGAGCTCTCTTCTATTAAGTTAGCACGAATTTAAGAAAAACATTATTTTGGGGGATTTAATGGCAAGATGTCAACCTATAGAATGTTAAACCTCCAGAAAATTTACCATTCCATTTGCTCATAGCAGAATACAATCACTTTGCCTTATGGAAAAATATTCAGAATTTATGCTAATCATCAACTACTGATTGTTGGCCTGAGTCAATGCAAAAATAGAAACATCTAGAAAGTCTGTTCCTAAAAGCCTAGTATCTGATAATAGAGTAAGACCTATCCAACTGGCAACCAGTGTTGGTGTGTCTGAAGGCCCTGGGCCAGAGCCAAAATCCTGAGGTTGATGCTGAGGACCATGGCGGTGCCTGGTGGGAGAGGTGTCTGGGGTGTCCCCACTGGAGCCGATGACCAGCACGGAGGAATGCCTCCCTGGTGTGTCAGAATGTATTAGAGTGGAGGAGTCTCCTGTTTCCTGTTACCTGTTTCTGGTAGAATACCCCATAGAAATTGATCATTGGGCTCTGTGGTTAAGACCACGAACAACCCAGGAAGAACAGAAGTCTCCAGAAGACAGCTGTCGTGGTGTCCCTGGTGGTTATATTAGGGGGCACGTGAGAGTGGGTAGGACACACAGTCCATTTGAGCCAGAGTCTTCCTGATGAGGCAGTCCCTATGGGTAGAGAGGAGTGTCTCACGTCTTGCTCAGTAGGCAGGGGGTACCCATAAAAGCTAAGATCACGGGCTTTGGATTCACAGACCTGGGTTTCAATCCCAGCTCTGCTTCGTGGCTTGAACCGATTCTGGAAGCCTTCCCTGCCTCCTTTTCCTCTCCTGTCCACTGCTGCTAGTAACAGTTCCTGCCTCACAGGGCTATTGTTGAGATTAAATGAGCTAATACGTATAAGAAGCTGATTCACAGTAAGTGCTAGGTAAATGTTAGCTACTATTATTATTAGTTATTATTAGTGTTTACCAATTATTCCACCTGGTGTATCTGTTAGCTTCATAGTGCCAACGTTTTATGTTGGTGGGAATGGATGTGAAATACTATTTGGATTCACTTTTTTTTTTTTTTTAACTCATTAACTCATTAACACATTTCCTCCTCCCATCCCCATTTCATCACATAAGAAAACAGGACAATTACTGTGGTAGAACTGTGGCGTATCAGAGCTGGCAGAGACTGGCGATCAGATCCTGTAGCTCAAATTCCCCTCAGTCCATAGAGAGAAAGATGATGTTGCCTTCATTGTAAACCCTGCCAGTCATGGGGTACTCACCTCATTCTTGGAAAATGGGATACCTGCATTAGACTCCTGTGGGCAGTAACGTCAGGGCTGATGGACACCTTGCTGCAGGACCCCTCCAACACATGACTTGGCCCTCGCTAGAGCAGCTTCAGCTGCTAGGGCACCCCCCCCCCAAACATGCTATGCTGCTTCAGACCTCAGCACACTACTGCCCTCGGCCACTGTCTTTGTAAATAAAGCTTTATTGGAACACAGCCTGTGCATTTGTTTACACGTGAGCTGCTCTCATGCTACAACAGAATTGAGTGGTGGTGACAGACAGCGTATGACTCTCAAAGCCTTAAAAAACCTAGCCCTTTACAGAAAGTCTGTCAACTTGTTCTGGCGGTCCTCTCAGGAGAGGTGACCTCCTGCCCCATCTCTCTGGCCGACACCCACTGCTCTCTAGTTCTTGGTTTTAGACCACGCCTCTCTCTGAAACCTTTCTGATTCTCGATGCCAGGAGTATGAGCTTCCCACCACCACGAATCAGCCCTCCTCGGGCCCAGTCAGAGCCGGGCTCTTAGTGTTATTATTCTATTGCTTTTGTTTGTGTTCAGGTCTGTCTGGCTCATGGAACTGTGAGCTCTTGGAGGATGGAACCCTGTCTTTTTCGTCTTTGTAGCTGGTTTGGGGCCTGGCATACTGCCAGAATCTTAATAAAGGAATGAATGAATACATGTTTAGAAATTATCAAGCTCATACGATATATCCCTGGATGACACTAACCCTGCAAAGGGAAGGCATACTACCATGTGGATGCTCTCTGAGAGGCAGGAGTTCTGTCCCTGTCTCCAGGGCCATCTCTGAGGTACAGGAGACTCTGGTTTTCTGAATTTCCCATTTTAGACCTTTTAACTCCTGTCCTTTCTGCCACAATGGCCAAGCACTCTGAGATCACCTACAAAATGTGAGAAAGGGGAGGCATGGGTGGGTGGCTGTGGGCAGGCAGGGTAGTTTCCACGTGTTACCCTGGGCAACAGGCCCCTGTAAGAGGCATCTGAACAAAAATATCTTCTTGCATATTCAACCAGTTAGGGGTCCTTCAGTTTTACAAATGTATTTGTGAGCAATCATAATCCCCCTGGGGGGCTGGGTCTGAAAGCTATCATTTAGGGCCAGTTGCTTGAAGAGATTAGGTCTTTGCACCTGTCCAGAACTCAACAATGCGGACTGAGTTGGAAGCAATGGTATAACGAACGAGGAAGGGCAGAGGGAGGAAGATAAGGACGGTGTTTATGTTCCACACTAATCCTTCTCTTGGAAAACATGGCACCTCTTAAGTATTTGGCCTGGATTCTAACTTAAAGGGAAACACAGCTCATGGTTGAGGGGAGGCTGAGGGAGAGGGCAGTGGCATGAGCTCAGCCACCAAGCCCCTACGGTGTGTCTGGAACTTTCTCCTGAGCCATCAAAATGGGCAAAGAAGAATAGCACAAGACAGCAAATATTCTCTGCGGGGCTGAAAAACTGCTGGCCTGGTTTTCTCCCTTCATCTAAAACAAACCACACCGAATACACAAACAACGCTGGAGTGGAACTCTGCCAAACTGTAACAGAATGTCTCCCTTCTCCTTTGTTCGACTGTATGATTTCTCCATAGTGACCTTTATTGCTTAATGCCGCTGAGAAGCGCTTACAGTAACAGGGCTGGCAGGCCTGACGGGGTGGAGAAGAGATCACACTTGTGAGGACCTGAAGAGCAGGCAGCAAGAAAACCAGCCTCGCAGGCTCATGGAAGCCAACAACTGCTTCTCCTCAGAGGGTTTCTCTGTGAGTGTGTGTGTGTATATATATAATTTTTTTTTCTCCATTTCCTATGTTCCTCAATGAATGGCCTGCTCTAGAAGTGCAGAAGATAATCCATTAGCAACCATGGTGGAAACTTTTTCCTGAGAAAATGCCTCTGGGGTGGTAGGGTGGTCATTCCCAAGGACTGGCTGGCTGGTTGCCCCCATATGGAATGTTTCTGCAGGTCACCTTAGAGGACCTCTCTTGTTCCTTCATTAGCTGGGAAGAAAGCCTCGTGCTGCAGCGGCTTTCCATGGGAAAGGGATGGGAAATCTTGCCATGCCTGAGTGAGGGCAAGCTCTAGGTCATCCCTGAAGACAGGGAAGTGGATTAAATCAGGGATTTAAATGTAGAGATACCACTTTAAAATGTATAGGCCTAATTAAAAAAAAAATCTCTAGAGAAAGCTATTCTACTTAAGGTGGTGAGAAAGAAGTGATTTTTATGGAGAAGCACATTCCTTCCTGCTTGGAAGACATTAACAAGTCTGTCAAAGGACTCCTTAGGAGCTCTTGGCTTCCCCTTGTTATTTTGCCTGCTTAAGCACTACTAGCAAACTCCTTAGGGGGGCACCGGGAGAGGAGGCCTCTCTTGCTCCTTCATTAGCTGTGAGTAAAGCCCACATGCTGTGGCCGTCTGGAGTGGTGATGTCCCCAGGGTGCCTTGACGCTTCCCAGCCCTCCTCTGTGGAGGCGGGAAGGAGGGGGCAAGGCTGCTGGTCTTCCCTGACAGCACACACCAAACTCCACCTCCCAAACAGACATCTACTTTTACAAAATGTGTTTACTTCACATGTAGGAATAATACCGGTCAAAAAACTTCTTGGTCTACATGTAGGGATTACAAAAATCTGTTAAAAGTTGCAGCAAAGAGAGATTTTTTCATCCATCTCTGGGCACGTTTGACCAAGATGGCAGAGGAGTTTTGGGGCAGGAGAGAGAGAGAAGCTTAGTGTTCACCTTCTAGGTTTATTCTATCCCTTACATTTTTGTTTTCTCTGAGTCCAGTGGAGCTCTCGCCAGGAAATCTTTTCATTCAAAATACCACTCAACATGAAACAAATAACCAAGGAGCTGGATCTAACGCTTATGTACAATGGTTCTTTGTAGCACAAAAGGAAACCTAACACCAGACTAGGTTTTCTGTTCTGCAGGAGGAGAGACATTAAAACCCTAAAAGGTGACACACTGCGCTTTGCAGCCGTCTTGCAATGGGGGACTTTAAGTTCACATCCAGTTGTGGACAAAGCTGAGCCCTGGAGGTGTTTTCCTTGTTCATCTCAACATCTCATTCATCCTAAAATCTTCGGGAAAAAAAATCCAAACTGCAAAGAGTTTTCAAAAAAAACACGTTTTTCTTTTTAAAGCAAATGGCCCCATGAAAACACAAGGTCAGCGGAGCTCAGTGTGTGTGTACTGAGTTTGGAGAGCTACGCAGAGGGCAGTGACCTATTAGCAACACATTTCAAAACAAAACTCACCCCAAACCTGTACAGAATGGTTTCAAAGCCTTAGGAGCGACAGAGTATACATATTTCATGAATTGGTTGGAGAACAATCCCGCCTCTTACTAGTTAACATACTGATGAGTGCCCCCATGTTCATGGACAAGGACAGACTGCAAGTAAACACACAGAAGGGTGGTTTTGGAAGCATCCTGTCCCAGGCAGCTGATCACGGTGGCCCCACACCACAACACAAGCTTCTCTTTGAGTTGTCCTTGCTCGGTGGGGCTTTCTCTAGTTTCGGGCTGTCACTTAAACTACCCCATTTACAGTATGTGTGAGAAATTTGGCACAAGAGTCCGGTCTTCTCCCCGCTCTTTTCATTCCTGATTCTTTTGTTGCCCTCCGGGGGAACTGCACATCTGTGTCTCAGGTGAAAAGGCAAACCAAAGAACAAACCTTGAGATCTTTCTCGGGGCCATGAGTGGCCTGGACCAAGGTCACTGAGGAAACACGAAAGGAACGTTAACTGGGCCATGTGTGCGTGTGTGTGTGCGGGCTCTCCCATAAGCCCTGTCCCCTTCCGGGGAATGGCCTCATGAGGCTGAGGCTGCTGACCCCAAAAGCTGCGCCCACGATTCTCCTCCCAAACAAGGAGGTTTGCCTGCCAGCTGCTGGAGGGTTAACCACTTTCAAAACACAGACCGAGGCCCCTTCGTTCAAGACTGACCCTAAAAACAGTGACATTTTAATGCATCAGACACGCGGTGGCTCCCGCGACCCTGTGGGTCTATTCACCATCACAGACCCCACAAACTGCTCGACAGCTCATGCTAGGGGACCATTCCTTCTCTTGCCTACCCCCAGAAGCACCGCACCCATCCACACAACCCACATCTAAGCGTGTCTCCTCCACGGGCTGAAAAGAACGCCTCTTGGAACGTGAAGCATGAATATAAAAGGGCTTCCCATGACAGTGATCACTGAATCACGGGGAATAAAGCCAGAAGGCGAATTTGCAATTCATCACATTATCCCCTGTTGTCTCAAATGTGATTCCTTTAAAGGCAGGCTGCATAGATACTCTTTCCCAAGAATTTTTTTTTTCTTCCCGTAGCACATGGTATATTCTTGTTTTCGCAGAATATCCGAATGAGGATAAAACGATAAAAAAAAAAATTACAATAGATTAATTGCATCCCTTGAATCACATTATATTTTTGGTGCATTAAAAAGAGGAGGAAAGGAAAAAGCAACCAGCATAATAAACTCAGCCTAGAGAACTGTGTTAGTGATTGAAGGGTTAACACGGATTTTAGAAGTGGTTAAAAATAGTATTAGAGGATTATACATACAACAGTTTGAAATTCATATGCATTGCGTTTTTTTTTTTTTCCTTTAAAAATGGTAAAATGTTTGGCAAATGTAAGCAAATGACTTGGACTGTGTGGGTTTCACCGGCTCTGAGCGAAGTCAGTCATAGCCAGGCGAGGCCCACCGCTTCCTGAGGTCACTCTGCGGGGCTGGGGGGCGCTGCAGTGGGGGGGGGAGGTGAGGTGCTGGCCCCCCACGCCCGGCTCCCCCCTCGGGCCCTCAGTCTTGAACATGAACATGGAGCTGGTGAGAGGTGCCAATTAGACTCCAGCACGGATCACCCATTAGCATCGCTGAGAGAACTCGGGGGCCTTGAACCACATGCAGACTGGGTGAGTCGTCTACACAGTGACCCATATTGCGAAAGTTAGAGGAGGGAGCACCCGCTCTTCCAACTTGCATGCTCCCCACCCCCACGTGGAGGAGGCAGGTAGCACGGGGTGTGTGTCCCTAGTGCTTATCCTGGTTGTCAACTTGTGATGTTTAGTAGACTTTTAAAAAAAATTTGTTTTGTATGTGTATGTATATCCAGAAACGTCCATCCTCCAAGCTGGCCACCACTGTTCCCTGAATTTGGCAGTGCCTGTTGCTTGCAGCTGTTGGCATCCCGAAAAAGCATGAGGTGCCTTCAAAGAGTAGACTCTGGGCCCCAGCAGGTCGGACGACAAACACACGGTCCCATGCTCTCCTTATTCTGAATCCTGTCTGGCTCTGATTTTGAGAAAGAGGACAAAGGTCGTGTTGTGTGTACGTGTTGTGTGTACGTGTGTGTGTGTCTGTACTGAGTTTGTGGGTTTTTTTTTTTTTTGGGAAACTTTTTTTTTTTTTAGGAAAAATGACCCTTTGATTACTAATACAGAGTTCAACCTCCTTTCGTCACTATAAAACGGACTCCATGTTTTCACACCACTCATGATCTTCAAGGTTATAGATAAATTTTGTCCTATGGGTCTGGCTTGCGGGCACAGGGTCCCTCCCCAGATTGTCTAGGGTCAGAGTAGAGGCAAAGAACTCACTGGTGCTCAGCCCGCCTTCGTGGTTTTTGATGTAGCGTTTATAGTTTTTCCTCAGGCACTGCCATGTGGTCGTATAGAGGACGAAGGCGGACGACTTCAGCACGATGGCGATGCTGACGTACAAGTATCTGTAGGCCACGTTGTCATACAGGACGCAGGCGCCTTGCTCCCCGCAGAAGGTGCTCCAGAACAGGCAGGTGGAGTCGATGCCGGCCCCGAAGATGAGGGGAGGGGGGATGAAGCCTGCGAGAGGGCAAAGAACACATCACACTCCCGCTCCAGCTCCGCAGGTTGGTCTCTCCCCATCCGCACGCGTGTACCCACTCTCCTTACCGTTCCTGGTGTCGACGCAGTGCGACCTCCTAGAGGGAAATGCAAGGAGGGTACTGCACTCCATGTACTGTGTTCCCGCACGGCCCTTCTAAGGCTGTGTGTGTGAGCAGAGGGAGCTGGGGCCAGAAGTTGAACACGAGTACCCTTTACCTTGTGTCTATATACACATACATGTGATAATATATATGTATGCAATGCATGTACATAAACATGCCTAACATGCATGCACGTAACATGTGTACGCAGGTATCTAAGATGGAAAATACCTGCACACATGCTAACAATTTCCCTTCCCCTAGACGTTACCACTGCATTGAATCCTTTTCGTCCTGAGCTGGAAACTGGTTTTAAAACCTTCACAATAGAGTATTTCAGGTGCTTTCAACCAGTGATCAAAAGTGGCAGAGGGGATAAAAACTAGTCTCCTTAATTCATGTCTGTGTTTCTGTCCCTTGTCCAAGCTCAAAGGTTATCAGTCCTGGCTGCACATTTAAAATCATCCAAGGTGCTCTATCCTAGGACAACTGAATTAGAATGTTTGGTGTGTGGCCGGGTCGTCAGGATTGTGAAAGCATCCCCTGGTGAGGGGGGGAAAGCCTCTCATTTGTACTATGGGAAATCCATGGATGGCTCATTAATACAAATTAATTGCTTCACAAAAAAAAAAAGGATCCCCAAGGCCAGAATGTGCTGCCAATCATACCCAGGGAGAGACCTCAAAAGCAGAACGTGATCACTGCAAGCAGGTGGCAACGTAGCTGAGATCCCAGTGCTGGGGTAGCCTGAGATCTGGAGTGTTCTTTCCAGGGCCAGCCCTGGACTGTCAGAGTTTCACGTTTTATCAAGGAAGGTCCCTCTGAGAATCCGATGTGATGAGATACAGATCCTTAGTCCAGGAAAATACATCTACCTGCAAAATGACACCCATGTTTCAGGGCGTTCGTGGGCCCCTAAAGTCCACTCACGGTCCCCAGATGTAGAACACCTGTGTTACCCAGGCTGTGTCCCTCCCTCTGAGCCAGGGAGGGAAAAGGCTTACTGAGGGAAACAGCACTTCCTTGGTTTTAATGGCAGGCCCAGAATGGGTGTGAGGGGGCCTGCACTGCCCCAACAGTGCGAACGAGGTTGGCAGAGCTCCTGGCTCCCCAGACGCCTTGGCACCACCCAGCTCTGGCCCCAGCCCGGAGAGAAACCCCAGAGAAGGGATTTTAGTTGAAACCTCATTAAAACTGCCCAAGCAGGTTGATTCCATGGGTAAACTCCAAGCTCAAAATCCTGCACGATCTGCTCCCTCTTTGCAGCATCTAAGTCAGCTTGGGCCCGCCGAAGGAAAGTCCTCATCCCAGCATTCTCTGCCCCAAAGTGTCTGACGCCTTCCTCACCGGCCGCTGGGAGTTCTTCCAGCCCCTCCAACAAATGCCTTTCTTCATTTAACTGAACATGAGCCCACTGGGCTAACTGTCCTGACAACCACATAGGAGAAACTAAGTCACACGCCACAGTATTTAGGTAAAGAAATGGAGATCTGGAGCCAATTTAAATTGATAGACTTGGCAAAAGAATGGGACAAATCTGGCTGTTTCTATGGCCCAATGGGATCGTTTGGATCCCTTCACCAAATTTCTCTGGGTTTTAGGAGTTGTGATAGCCCCCAAGTGCTCCTCCCTCCTTTTTCTTCTGTCTCTCTTGAGGTCACTTTGTCCTAGCTCACCCATCACCCAGCAGTGAGGTGCCAAGACTCCGAAACCTCTGACAACAGTTCTGCCATGCGAAGGGACGGACAGCCCAGGGGCTCCAGGAGCTGCAGGCAAATCCACACCAGGCAAATCAGGTCCTATTTTCAGCACATCCCAGGAAGTTTGCAATATAAAGGAGACATTCTCTAATCCTTGCTCGGACCCAAACAGCCCTCTAAAATGCCAATATGTAACTCCTTCATGTATCTGTATCTGTGCAAGGGTTTTAAAAATATTGTTATCGTGAAAGTAGGGCATCCTTCTTTGTGCTAACCGTGTCAATTTTACCCTGCCTGTCAAGCTCCATTACCAGATGAGGCAGCCCTGGAAGGAGTCAGAAAAACCCTTCAAACAGAAATTAGAAAGCTAAGTGCCTAGAAAAGTTTTTCACATTTTGGAGAGCCTTTGTGAGAGAAAAGAACGAACCTTTAACTTGAGTCAAAAGCCTTGGGGTGAGTCGCTTCATCTCTTGGTGTCTCAGTTTCTTGATCTTTAAAAATGGAGCTAATACCACCCCCCCGGCCAGGGTCAAGGTGAACACCAGTACGAATGCGGTGTTATGTACAGGTCTGGTTCTTCCACATGGCCAGAGCCCTTGTTATCTGATTCATGTTCTACAGGGGACTTGGGGTAACCGTTTAAACTCTGGGTTTAATACTTTAAGTATAACCTTTATGAGGTTCCTTTTAGATTTCTGAAAAAAAAAAATGGGCTTTTCCACCAAATTCATCTTCTTCCTTATAGTGACTTTAAATATTCTTCCCCAAAGGGGAGCTCTGGCTATCAGGTATGCAGAGAATACGAGAGGAAGAACTGACTGGATCTCTTTCACTAGAGGTCATTCTAGCACTCACCTGATTAGTCACAGAGGGGAGTTCCACCTGGTGGCTAATTCTCACATGCGGCCACTCCTCATTCTGTTTCTCACTCAGGTGGGCCAAATACACGCTCGGCCAGTCCCTGCAAGATCCCACCTCCCCAGACACCAATGGGAGACTCCCTTACAATGGCGGAAGTTAACGAAAGGAAACCTCATTAAAGTGGAGTAGGGAGGACAGAAGGGGGAGCCATACAACCAGAAGAACTGTCAATTACAGACCCCCAACAGGGAAAGATGTACATCGTATCTCCTACAAGAAATGGATGACCCCGGCAACTCAGCCAGTAAGAACCTGTCATCACCCTGAACTCTTGCTCTTCTCCAATGGACTTTCATTCAGTACCCCTTCTGAGGTCCTCTTCCTCCTCCATAAAGTAATCTTCCTCTCCTGCGTTTAGGATAGGACTTGCCTATGGTTTTGCCGTAGCTTACATGCCCGGAATTGCAATCCTGTTATTCTCGAATAACCCCCCTCCCTTTTTTTTTGCTGGTAAAATAATGGGCTTTTATTTTTAAGGTTCACATTATTTAGTGATCAGAGTGGGATCCAGAGAGGATCCAATCAACAGGCTTAGTAAAAGCTAGAATACTTTGTGAGTAAAGCAGTGCGGGCACCCAGAGCCAAGTGAGCTGCTCTCCTGATGACCTTAGAGTTTGCAGGTAAGTTTTCTCCTGGATTTCAAGCTCCATTCTGTGTTTTGAGCTCTCCAGACTATTCGGGATCTGTTTTAAGGCTTTGTTCTTTCTGAGAGTACTCATTTAGCCTTTGGTAGGACTCCTTTTGGAATCATGTCTTTCCTGTTGAAAAACTGTGCTGTTTAGGACATTTTTGTTACTTTAGAGAATACATCTCTTAAGAAATGGAGTCCCAGCCCTCAAAATGCTTTAGGGGGTACCCTCCCCCTTCTGGGACCCCAGCTGGTTTTATGTTTAAAAACTGCAGTCCCTCTTCATGCGCATTTCTAACTAAATGGACCAACTTAACCAAAAGTCATTTGGAACTTTAGTGGGGAACGTTCCATCTTCCTAAACTGACTCTTCTCAAAACTGGATTGGACAGGCCTGGCTCTAAAATTATCAACTGAATGGCATGACTATATTGATTGGTATTTTGCAGCTTCCAAACATTATCAGGAATCTAAAATTTATACTAGCTGAGGCAAACAAAGAAAAAAAGGGCAGCTAAAGCCGCTTTTCTCTTCCCTGTTCCTCTTTGTCTCAGGATATATGGCAGCCTCCTAGCTCAGATCCAACCTCTGGCGCCATTTTCCTCTATTTGCTCTGCAGGTCCTCTATATTCCCCCAAGCTAATCCTTTCTTTCAACTTTGCTTTCCCTATGAAGGAACTTCTCCCTCCTCTCCCAGACCTATTAAAATCTCCTTTAAAGTTAAGTCTCGGAGGATCCAAATAAGCCCCACATTTCTTATGTTCCCTGGAATAGGGCCAAACTGTGAGCCATAGTTAGAGTTTCCCAAAGTGACTGAGGACCCCCATAAGGTTTGCTGAAGAATTTAACAGAGTTATTCACATTTACCAACCTGGTTTCTCAGATTTATATTAGTCCACATTCCTGTTGGAGAGGGCCTGGCCAAACAATGGATGAAACTAGCCCGATGGGAACAGCCTGAAGGGGATTTAGAGAAAACAGACCCCTAACTTTTGGCAGGATGCTAGAACACTCTCCGCAAAGCTTCATCAAGCAATTATAGTAGCTTTTACTAAGCCTGCTGACTGGAACAAAATTCAAGTTTGCACACAAAAGCCTGATGAACCTGTTCATGACTATTACAATCAACTCCAAATTGTCTTTAAAGAAAACATTCTGGTCTTCCTTTAGATGTAGAATCCACCCGGGGAGCACTGAACTCAATTTATTATTTGTTATTATTAACATGGTATTTTATTTATTTTCTTTTTATTATTGTTTTTTTGAGAGTGAGCGAGCGAGAATCCAAAGACGTGCCCCCACTCAGTACGGAGCCTGACGCGGGGCTCAATCTCACGACCCTCAGCTGATGACCTGAGCCAAAAATCAAGAATTGGACACTCAACTGACTGAGCCATATAGGCGCTCCGGTATTTCTTCTTTAGTTAAAAGGATCAGGTTGGAATGGGAAACTGCCCACCGCAGATTTAATTTGTCAAATCAGCTCACTTGTATCCTAGATGAGTCACCTAAAAGAAAGTACTAAAATTCTTAATCTTCAATGCTGGCAAATGAACACCCCTCAACAAAACCAACTCTTCCTTAATTTCTGATATTACTGCTAAGGGCCAGGACCGTGGAAAAAGATGGTTACAAAGTGCTTCAGGCACCTGCAGCCTTCTATCCAGCCTTTTCGATGGCCTCTTAATTCCCAGTGTTGGGGCTCCGAGGAACTACAGGAGCTCTTCCCAATCCTCTTTCCTGATCAGCTCAGAGAAACCACTCTCCAGATTGGGAATGAATCTCTTTGTCTTTACTGATACCTGAGCTACATTCTCGTTGCTCAAGCCCCTGCCTCGGATACGAAACCAGTTCAAATAGTGGGGATCTTTAATAAACCTCAACAGCTTCCCATCTCTGAACCTAGTCCCCTTTGTTTAGGCCCACTGATACTCACCCTTTTCTCATTTATTTATTGGACTGAGATTTCTTAGAAAAATATCATGCCAGAATTTCTTTCTTCCAAAGAACCTGACAGTAGTAATCAAAATAGCCAACCAGGCAAATTAAAGGACCCTTTGGCATCTATTATTTGCTCCAACTCTGCCAGCACTGTAGCTGAGTCTGGGGACACCAATCATTTGTCTCTGTTGGATCAGCTACCATCCTTTTTATGGGCAAGATCTTCAATTGTTTTTGGTAGAATCCACAGTATACCTCACATCAAGATTCAAATAGATCCCTCAAAACCTGTCATGGTCCAAAGGGATGTTCTCGCAAATGATCATTTGGAAAAACTGACCAGAGATGCCCAACAATAGGCCCCAGAGAAGGAAAAACAGTAGTAGAAGTCTAATAATTGTTGGTTCAACAAAAAGAGAGAACTCTGCTTTGAACCAACTAACCATCTGGCCCTACCAGAAATTTTAAAATTCCCACTACTTACAAATGTACTAAACCATTGGTCTACTGACAAAATGATAGCATGTATGAACCAATATTGGTGAGGAAATATTAAGAAGGCGGACAATGTGCATGCCTCACTTGTCTCCCCCTGTCCAAAACACAATGCAGGGAAACCTGTTTGCGTTGCTCTAGGACGCTTTTTAATGGGCCATTCGAGGTTTGCAGGTGAATTTCGTGTTTTAGTCATGGTTTGTATGTTTCCTCACCAGACTGAGGCTTTCCCTTACAGACAGGCCACTGCTTTCTCTGTGGCTAAAACTCTGTTAGAAGAAATGATTCCCACCTGGGGAACTCTTCTCAAACATCATAGTGATCGGGGACCCCATTTTACCTGTCCGGTGCTTTGAAAGTCTGCGCTGTTTGGCCAGTTTTGGAACACTTTCATTGTGCATCCCATTCTCAGTCCTCAGGGTTATTTGAATGGACTAACGGTGCTATGAACATGCCATTGGCAATATTTGTAGCGAACCCTCCCAAAACCCTGGCTGAAAACACTGCTCTTTGCTTTCTAAATCTCAGCCCCACCCCTGCTGGGATAGTTACAGGATGTCCAATGTGCTTGTCTCCTGCCTCCTTTGGTAATAGCACTCCAGCTGGTCTTAAGGAGTGTGTTAACGTGAAGCAAGTTAACTCTTACTTGCTGACCTAAGTCCCTTGATCTGTAGCAGAACTAATTTACTTGGAGATTTGCAGACCACTGGCCTTGAGAAGGACCAGAACTTTGCCAGGCCCTAGACACCAGCAAGTCTCTTTGAAGGCACCTCAGCTTTCTAATTAGCCTAGCAATTTTTAAAGCAAAATGTTTTTTGTTTTTTTGTTTTGTTTTGAGGTCACACAGATGACTTTACTGACCACTCTTTGTGTAGCCATAGACCTTGCCCTTGCCCCCGTGGAACACAGTACTCCTGCACATCACAAGACAAGAACTGGCAGCCCCGAGCACGGAGAGAATGTTTATAGCCAGCAGCATCCCGTCTGTACATGATCAAGAAATGTCACAGGCCACTGCACTCCCTTTGCTGATGACCCTAAACCCCTTTAGAAACCTCTGGGTCAGGTGGAAACCTCAGAGTTGGCTTTTGGACAAGAGTCTGCCTTCTTCCCACGTGACCAGCCTTAAAGCTCATGTTCCTTTCCAATCACAAACTCGTCTCTTGGAATATCGGCCTCTTGAGCAACTGGAAGCCCAACACATTGACCCGCCACTGATAAGATATACTTTAATACTGTAAAGGCCTCATTGCTTCTGTAATAACAGCCATGCTTCAGTGGAACAATCTTTTCACTGTGCCCTCATGGGAGATGAAGACCTTGAGCATCACATCTGGCAACAACACCTCCAGGAAGATGTTCTTCAACCTCGCACTGCTAACCAACCCTGTGCTGCCAAACGCCAGGAAACGGACTCCTGGATTCACGTGACTCATCCAAAGAGAGCACCAATCCCTGACTGGACCCGCACCCATCTGGTGACCTGAAAATAAAGATCTCCCAGCACCGAAGCAGACGACATCCAGTGGGATCCGTGGGCCAGGCCTGTGAGAAGGTTCTGGGCTCAAAGAAGTCTGTCTTTTTTCATCTGGATATTAACAGACTTAGAATCTTATCCAAACTTCATGGTTTCCGAATTTCAACTTTATTATTAGTAACATCTCTATGTTCCAGCAGTTCTTTCAAGATAACAATGCTGCTTTTAAATGTCTCTGAAGTTTCGCTGTTTTGCACAAAGTCCACCCGCGGTTGCTTCATGTTTATACACATGCAGTGTATCGTCCCAAATGCATGTGGTTAATTCTTCTAGGGAGTTCCTGCAGTGTCCACTGTTCTGTCCTCATGACTGCTTTGAGTGGGGACTCCCAGGAGGCATATGTGACTCTGGGGTTTATCTCCGGAAGGGGGATTTTTCTTCCCTAAGCTGGAATGAGGGCCAATAGTTTAAGTTGGCTCCTTTCAGATCTAGGATCTTGTTTTAAAACCTCATCACACAATTTGGAATGGTCGTGTTACTTTTGATTCTGTACTTACTACCTGTCAAACCTTTGTAAAAACACTATACCCAATAAGGACATGATCTCCAGTGCCTGAGACTTCTGCTACCTGTCCTTGTTACTCGAATGGGACCTCAGTAGGTTTCCCATCTGCACAATGTCCCACTGCCGTGTGACACGACACCCAGGAAAGATCCATCCTGGCAATGAGGGACAAAGGCCACTGAATTACGAAAACGTGGCTCTTGCTCAGTGATGCTTCCGGAGAAAGATCTTGATCAAAAGGGGAAAATGTAAAAATAAAGGGACACCTCACTGAAATGGAATGGGGAAGATAGACTAGGGAGGCATACCACTCAGGGTTAATTATGGGAAGAACGATCCCAGTGGAAGAATCATCAATTACGGGTGCCAAGAGGGAATAATGTACACTGCATCTCCTTCAATGCACCATCCCAGGAACTCAGCCACTGAGGACCCATCACCACTGTGGACTTGTGCTTTCCTTCAGAACAACCCCTCCCAACTTCCTCCTCTTTCTAGATAAAATAAGATCCCTCTCCTTTGTTTACAATGGGACTTGCCTGTGGTTTTGCAGTAGCCTGTTTGTCCTGAACTGCAATTCTGTTATTCCTGAATAAACCCATTTTTGCTAGTAAATAACTTTCATTTTTAAGGTTAACACAATAACTACTATTAACTACCCCTTCTCCCCAGCACTGTGTGGGGGCGGTACTCTCAATATAGTATAAGCCCCCTCCATAACCCTGTAACACCCCCTATTTTATATGCAAAGAAACTGAAGCTGAGAGATTAATTATTTGTCCCAGGCTTGACATTTCAAAACCCCAAACCCAATAATCTCCTTCTTACTAATTCAAAGTTTGTTGATTTGACGAGATTTTAGGGCTCTTATCAGGGATTTCCAGGGCTATAGAAAACATCTTATTTGCCCTCCCGCTAAGCTCCTAGGAATAACTGGCTGGCGGAAGGCTGGTTTTGAAGCTTTCGGAGGTGAAATACACAGGGGTTCTGATCTTTGCAAGGTGTAGAGGGGGAAACACACACACACGATCTGATCTTTGCAAAGTGCTTAGTCCTCCCTTCTCCTGGGTTGTTAATGCATCGAGAAGGCTGACAGACTGTTTTGTAAGCAAACAGTACTTTGGAGAACACCTCAGGCACGACTACTGGCAGATGCTTGTCAGGAGAAAATGCTGACAGTCGCCTTTCTTCAGGCAGGGAGCTCACGGCTGCAGGATGCTTGGTGGTGGGGAGGCAATGAGAGCTTTGGGACTGGAGACAGCCAACTCTGGATTCCAGCTCTGCCACCTGGGAGCTAGTGACCCTGGGAAGTCACTCAACTTCAATGAATCTCAGTTGCATTGTTTATTAAAATGGGCACAAAATGCCTTCTGGTATGGAGTTTTCATACAGATTAAATGAGACGGCATTTGTGAGAGCCCCTCACGTAGCCAGCTCTTAACAGATCTTGTGCCTTTCCTGTTCTTTGGATACCTGGAAACGTGTCCCCCTTTACAGCACCATCTCTAGTGAGCTGCAGAACACTCTCCAAGCCAAGACTCAGAGAATGACCGCAACTGGCAAGAATCCTTCATGTCGTAAGAGTAAGTCAGTTGTGGAGGATAATCAGCCACTTCCAGAAGGGAGGCCAAGTGGATAAGGTGTAAAATTAGTGCCTACTTCTGCTCTGAGCATCTTCATTCTGTTATGCCCTCAATTACCTAGAGAATAAAGAGGGAGGGTGATAACGGTGCAGTATTTTAAGAAACTGTGTGTTTTATTTATTTATTTATTATTTTTATTTTTTTAAAGATTTTATTTATTTATTTGAGAGAGAGAATGAGACAGAGAGAGAGAGCATGAGATGGGGGAGGATCAGAGGGAGAAGCAGACTCCGTGCTGAGCAGGAAGCCCGATGCGGGACTCGATCCCGGGACTCCAGGATCATGACCTGAGCCGAAGGCAGTCGCTTAACCAACTGAGCCACCCAGGCGCCCAAGAAACTGCGTGTTTTAGAAGAACACTCTCCTCCCTGGAGCTGCAGTAGCATGCTCTCCCTTTTGCCTTCCCTTCTCCCTATGTCTCCTGGGGAGGAGCTCATGGATGGAGTGGGCATGAACCAGTGTCCCATCACTGGGACTCCGGGAACCCACTGTATGTTGGGGACGGTATCCGGAGACTCCGTGCTGTTACGTGCTATTACAGAGAATATTAAAAGGATTAAATCTTACTTCCTATTATACTCTGGCCCAAATTGCAGCTATCTATCTACCTATATATACCAATGCAAAAATGCAGTACTGTTCAAGGAAATGGTCTCTGTTTTCTTGAAATCTATTAACGGAAATTAAATCCCATGGTCTTATATTTTGGCTATTTAATTCAGTCCCCTGCTTGAAAAAGCTGGGCCTATTTATATTCTTTGGTCTTAAACTTTAAAGGTGAACTTAAAGGCTTTTGTAAGAAAACTAAGTTCACATACCTTTTTGGGACAAAATGGAAGCTGAAAATTACTCTTGCCATTTACATTTCCAAACCTACCCATTCCTCCCCGGTTTAACTTCCAAAGACTTGGAATCACCACGGAATCCCTCTTCAGCCTGACAGAATTACTGTCATGTCCAAGCACATGTCCTACTGAGAGGGTTGGTGGAAAAACAGATTCTCTCTGCTTCAGCAAGGCCAAGGATGCTACTGGACTTTTGGCTCCAGCCCGCATGGCCCATGGGTATTTGACATTCCCTTTTCTTTTTTTTTTTTTTTTTAAGATTTTATTTATTTATTTGAGAGAGAGAGTGAGAGAGAGAAAGAGCACAAGAGGGGGGAGCGGGAGAGGGAGAAGCAGACTCCCTGCCGAGCAGGGAGCCCGATGCGGGACTCGATCCCGGGACTCCAGGATCATGACCTGAGCCGAAGGCAGTTGCTTAACCAACTGAGCCACCCAGGCGCCCGACATTCCCTTTTCTTAAATCTGGGAAGTTGGGTGGTGCTACTTTGTTCTCACTTCGTTACTGGGCTCCTTGCTAAAGTCACTGAGGCTCGAAGAGCTTAAATAACTTTCCGAAGGCCACCTGGTCAGGGATGGCAGGGGGTACTCAAAGCCGGCTGGGCCTGCCTGCAGAGGGGCCCACGGTGAAGATGCATGCCACCTTAGCACACGTAAGGAAGTGAATCCTGGGTGATGAGGGGACTTCAGGATGTCGGACACACCATTGCTTAATAGATGTTTGCTGAATAAGCAAACAGATGCACAGGTGAGTGGGAGGGGTCTTTCATGCACCCAGACCATCACACCCCACCCCCGACCATCCCTGGGTGCGTGGCTTCTTGACTACGGCTTCCGGCACGCTGTGCTTACTTCTTCCAAAGTGCTCATTTAATGTGTTCATTTCTTCCACCTGCCTGTAGAACTTCTTTAAACTTTTTTTTTTTTTAAGATTTTATTTATTTATTTTTTGAGAGAGAGAGAATGAGAGACAGAGAGCAGGAGAGGGAGGAGGGTCAGAGGGAGACGCAGACTCCCTGCCGAGCAGGGAGCCCGATGCGGGACTCGATCCCGGGACTCCAGGATCATGACCTGAGCCGAAGGCAGTCGCTTAACCAACTGAGCCACCCAGGCGCCCTAGAACTTCTTTAGATTCAAGACTTCAGGGTAGGAGCCTGGACATTTCTTGCAGGTGATAACGGTGATTTGGGTAGGTTTGGAAATGTAAATGGCAAGAGTAATTTTCAGCTTCCATTTTGTCCCAAAAAGGTATGTGAACTTAGTTTTCTTACAAAAGCCTTTAAGTTCACCTTTAAAGTTTAAGACCAAAGAATATAAATAGGCCCATTTTGCAAGACAGGGCCCTTTGCAGGACATTTCTTGACCAGCCACATCGGGAGCTTCCTAGATGCGCTGCTCCTGGAGTAGTTCATGAATCACCCAAGACATGAGGATAGTTTGCTCAGGAAGGACACATGGATCCAGAGGTACAGCCAGAGGCTGATGTTCTCTTGTGTTTTTTGCTTAGCAGGTTGCTCTGAAAACTAAGAGCAGGCATTTGTGGGAGGAAAGTCTGATGGCCAGCCCAGCCCCGACAATACCCTTGAGATGACTGGCTGTGTCTCTTACTCTATGATAAGGCTTCTCCATATGCTCAGTCCCAGGGGCTGAAATCCTCTGCTTCATCTTGTGCTTCTATTGGTTCTCTTCTGCTTTCCTCTAGTCAGTCGTGGGGGGTTTCAATAGATGTTACCTCCACCATATGCTTCCACCTGTCCTTGCCATTTTAGTTCCACTGCTCTACCCTGGTTTGCTGCTTCTCTCTCCGATGCTTTGGTTCATTGTGTCGCACCCTGCGGAACAACCTTGCTCCCAGGCTGATCTCCCTAAATCAGAACTTTGAGTGCATATCCACTCTCCCATCTTTATCTGTCATTTGCTCCACAATGGCAACTACTTAGCCAAGTAAAATCTTTCTTCCCTTGAAATTCAAGGTCCAGACCTATATATCCAGCCCTACATATCCCTGGTACTTGCTTCATTCTTGTACTGGAGCTCCATGAAGGCAGGATACTGGCTCCTGCATATTTTTATGTTCTTTGCAGCCTCTTGAACAGTGCCTTGGGTGTAGCAGGATCTCAGTGAATATCTGTTTCCATTAATTTTACTTGGTGTAACATCCACGGCATGCAGTAGACCCCAGGGTCAAGATTCTGGACCAGACCTTCAAGCAGATGGCTTACCAACACCCAGAGAGAAAAGCAGTGATCAGGACATTTGCAAAAGGATGAAGGAGGACGGATTTGAATGCATCAAGTATTCTGCTATGAGTAGACCATTCCGTTTACTCTGAATTTACTGACTCAGCTCAGTGTCCTTCTCCTCCACTCAACTTCTGCCACTGTCCTGGGTGACTTGGACTTCTCCACAGACATGCAGTTCCTCATCCCAGCCTTTCATCGACTCTTCCTCAATGTCAAAGCCACTTACTTCCCTTTCCTCTGGCCATGCCACACCCTGGGCTTTGTGTCCTGTTTCCCTTATCCAGCCTATGTACCATGGTCCACCACTTAACCCCGCTTTGGCCATCATCCTTAATTTCTTTGCCCCATACTCTTTCCAGCGCACCTGCCACTGATACTACCAACCACGTTTCTACTTCTACTCCAGGGCTGCTGGGGAAGCTCCCTGAGCCACGCTGACCCTTGCCACCGGCGTTTAAAGCAACAAGAAAAAAATATAATCTCACATTCCCTTCTGGGTCCTACCTTCTTTCCTTATACTCTTCACAGCCAAGTATCTGGAAAGAGTGGTCTCCCCATGCTGGCCCCCTCCCTCATGCTCTGCCTCCCTGAGGGTGGTGCCTCAGAGACTGTCCAACACGATAGCCACTGGCCACATGTGGCTACTTAAATAAAACTCAGTAAAAACTAAAACTTACAGATGCCCCATCTCAACTGCTCAATAGCCACAGGTGATGCAAATATAGAGCATTTCCATTATTTCAGAAAGTTCTACTGGACAGTGCTGGTCTATGCCACTTCCAAATTGCCCCTCCTCCTGGGCTTCCTGTTGCCATGAGCCATATCCCCATTCATCATGTGATCCAAGCCTTTTTAAGGAGGTTTCACTGTGCATTCTTCCCTCTCACATACTGCAGTGTGTACACTTTCATTCAGAGATTAAGCCTTGAACGTTCTTCTTCCATCCATACCTCCCCACCCAGGCCATCAGCTACTCCGTTATACCAGTGGCTTACTGTTCAGTCCCTACATTCTCATTCTCTCTACAGCAGACGGTGGGATTTCTTCAAATGCACAACCATCTGGTGACTTCCTGGTTAAAGTCCATCCATGACTTCATCTGCCTTAGAGATAAAGGTCAAACCCGTCGACAGGGCAGCGACCCTTTCGGATCACGTTCCTGATGGCCGCCCACTCCTGCCCATCTTTTGCCAGTCTCTGCCTGCCCCGCACACGCCAGCCACATGGGGCTTCCTGCAGCCCCAAACATGATGCTCCCTCCCAGGCTTTTACTTCTGTAAGGCCCTCCCTATAAAGCACTCTCTCCTTCTTCATCTACATAACTCTCGCTCAGTCTTCATGTCTAAGGTGGACATCACATGGTTTCAGACCCACACCCCTGCCAAGACCAGGTTTGGTGGCTCTTCCACCTGTCCCCACTGCACCCATGCTGACGCCATCATGTATCTTGTCACACCAAACCGTGATGCTCCACTGAATTCCCACTACCCACACAGGGCCAATCACAGAGGCCAACAGTGTCGTGGAATCTGATTTCTTGGTTGACCCCTCATTAACAGTAATGGTGGTTAATCTTACTGGGTGCTGCAGGAAATGGAATCAGGCAATTGCAAAGACTTCTTTGATAAGCTGCTTTTAAGTAAAAGATGAAGCTATTGTATCCTGCTAGAGTGGAGTTCTCTAGACTGTGATTTGTGGCCCATAAACGGGAAACAAAATCAATATCGTGGGTCATGACCAACTTTTTAAAAGCATGGAATAGAACAGAATACATACATATTAAGGGTATTGTTTTGTGAAATTTTTGTTTCAGCTATATTAATGCATATGTATGTGTGTACTGGGCCATAATGTAAAAGTTATCTCTTGCTGGGGATCAGTCACAGAAGTTGAAAAATACTATTCTAGATAATGCCTGGTTGATTATTCCTGGGGCAGACATACAAACAGTAGAGCTGCTTTAGGGCAATATACAATGATCTTAACGGTGTCACATTATACGAGCTCTGTAATTTTCCATTCTGTCTTCAACTGTGCCGTAATTCTCATTAACATTTCAGAAATATTTTACAATCTTTTTTTTCGTTTTGTGCTATCAAGTTATTCTAAAGGGTAACTTTTTTTTTTTTTACCAGCTATACTGAGTCTTTAGCATCTGTTTAGAGGTGCAGAGATTCCCCTAGAGCAACTCCACAGATGGGGGAGTCCCACCTTCCCTGGTCAGCTTGCCCAAGGACCCCCAGGAGGAGGGCTGTGCCCACTTACCTGGGTATGGTCCACGGAAGTCTGAACCCATTAGGTGCTCAATAAATATTAGTTTGTTGAATGAATGTGTATGTGAGACGATTTTACCATTTACAGAAATAAGGGTCCACAACTTGCTATCTGATGTTACACACTCCTTTATCTACCCAAATCAGGGCGGCAGGGGTGAGGCATTATGATGAGTGCATACTCAACCCTCCAGAGGAGAAGAAAAAAAAACACATGATGATTACCCTGTGGTTACAGAGTTCTACAAGCCACTACAACTTCCAGGGAGGCCTAAATGTTTTAGTTTGAATTTCTACTGAACTTGTCTTACCTTGGTATCTTCATACCTAGAGCATTTCTGCAAGATCAAAATAAGAAATAAATGCCATTTAAGTTTCCCTATGTGTACCAACATCCATGGATTGATAATGGTCGAGAGGATGCTGAGACCTTGTCCTGGGCATGGGAGGAAGGATCACAGCAAACCACTGGAAATATTTTGCTACGGACAGAGAAGGGAAGTGAGGAGGGGCATTTGCCCAGAACTCGCCATTCCCCAGGGAGGACCTTATGAATGTTCTAAGGGTGAATGTTCTTCTTCCATATACCAATTATACAGGAATTCATCCCATCATAAAAGTAACAGGCACACATACATATTCATACAAAATTTTAACACATTTAGAAAATATGACTTACATGTTCTTTACTCAGACAATAACATACCACATTTGTGTTTAGCTTTCTAATATTTTCCACGTTTATACTTTAAAAACACTTGAGTATATAGTATATTACAGACTTTTCTTCCCCCTCTACATGTCCTGCACCCTTTCTAAGTCTATAAATACTTTCCAGAATTTTAGAGGAGGCCATAAATCCTACTGGGATTCTGGATCATAATGGATGTAACTAATTCCCCGGCTGTTGGACAGTTGGGTGGTTGCCAATTTTTTCATTTTTTACAAACATTTTCATAAACATTTCTATAGTTGAGTCTTTGTGCTCATCCACAGCGATACACTTAGAATGAGAAGTTTAATTTTTCCTCTAAAAATACATGCCATGGTTATCTCCCTTTGCACATTTATTTACCATAGAATGTCCATGCCACTACTATTCAAGGGAAAAAAGTTACCCTGTTTTGATCTTGGCCTTGACAAAGGGACGTTCATAAAGCAACAGAGGTCTACAGGGAGAAGGGTGGGGCATGCCTGGCAGCTGGGTTACCTGGTTGGCCTTTCCAGCTTCGCCTAAGCCTGTCCTAGGACCCTGGGAGAACCATGGAATATTCCCGTGCTCTGTTTTCTCATTTTAAAAATGAGAGGGTTAGACTTAATTCCTTATACATGCCAAACCTTGGAATCTACGCTCTATAGCATGAAGGTCACATTTGCCCCATCCTGGAAACCCAAGGTAAATAAACTCAATCCGTTTGGAAAAATTTAAAGGGTGCAAAGTTTCCATTTGTGAGGCATTGTAAGAACGCCTCTCTGTCCCAGCTGGCAGCCCCATAAACGAAGCATTTCATGAGCTGCCCAGGGTTTGCTTAATGAGGGAGCCACGTTACACCATCAAATGTTTTCTTTCCCTTTGGTGCCATCACTTTCCCCTTCTTATGCCACTGAGAATTCAGTGTGGCACAGAGACAGTTTATATAAATGAAAACTTTGCAGTGTCGAGAGAGAGAACAGGTCTAAATCCAGAGCAAAACGTACAGATTTAAAGTTTCTCTTGTTTACTAATAGTTATTAAACTTCATAGACAAAAAAAAAGGCAAGCTCAAGAAACGGGACAAAGTCACGGATATTTACTCACCTGGTCATAAGCATCCAATTCATTATTGAGGGAATAAAGAGAGCATACATACCCAACAAACGAAGGAGGAGGAACAGGACTCCCAGGGCGTAAGACTTGAGTTCAGGGCTGACTGTCCTACGTGCAAAGAGGTGAAGAGAAGAAAGGAAAAGATTCTTACCACTCCGCTTTAATTAACAGACCCCAGAGTCATCCACTGCTGTCCATCAGAGCCATTCTTTAGAAATTAGTGGGTGGGTTGGTTGATTGGTCATTCATTCATTCATTCATTCATTCGGCTTTCTTTGCCTAAAGTCTGAAAAACAACTAACTGCAGTGACAAGATAAGTTTAGGAACTTAAAAGTGTTTTTTAATAACAGGGCTAATCTTGTCATTGGAAAAAAGACATGCAAATGTGGTCCCTAAAGTCTTCCTTTAAAGGCGTTTTGCTTTTGCCAGGACAGGAAAACATCTTAAGTTGGTAACACACATGTATTGGGGAAATATCAACTAGGAAGACCATTTCTCTTCTAGCTTCACAAACAGCCAGCACCATGAACACCCTCGACCTTCTCAGGTTATTTTGTGAAATCATCCAGACGAGCATGGTTTGACACCGCAGATGGACCACTTGCAAAATAACCCATTCATCTATATCCAGTGTCAGTACCTTTTAAGTTGGAAAAGTACCTTCAGAGTCATGGTTCTTTGTTTTGAACTGACTCAATCACCCTGGCTTTGGTTTATCTACAACAGTCCCTTAGAATGATTCTCTTGCACATTTTCTAGAATATTCTCAGAATATAACATTTTCTGGGATGAGCATGACAGTAGAGGAGGTTTGGAAAGATGACCAATTCCAGATAAAGGGGCCTTCACAGCTGATAACACATCTCTTTTGAAATGCCTCTTACTCTTAAAACTCGTATTAATTCAGTGCTTGTCCTCTCTCCTTGAGTCAAGGGACAATTTGTATCTTGTTCACCATGAGTGCAGTGATGATATGCTGAGTAATATGTAAGTGGGTGGAGGGGTAGGCACATGTCTCTCACTCATGACCCAGGCTGGCCCCATCTCTAGTGGGGTGGTGAGGGGCTGTGAAGGTAGACTATTTGCCCGACTCCATGCACACCTGCTTCAGGTCATCCTGGACACCACTGGCAGAGAAACTTCCCCTTATGCTATTGCCATCATGAGTCCCTAGGGGAGATGGAGAGGTAAGCACACGACTATGACTCCTGGAAGGACTGGGCTAGGCCTAGAACGAGTCTGGTGTGGCTGAGCCTTTGGAAACACCAGGAGCATTTCAATATGGCTGAAAGACCAGGAAGACCCATGCAACACAGGGAGGACCTAGGCAATCAGTTCTGTAGAAAATAAATGTTAGAAACAAAGTACCATTGGATATCTAAGTCCACTAGGATATCTAATACCCAGGATACATAATCTGACTATGGATTTAGTGGCTAAAATTATATTCTTATATGACCTCAGAGGTCATTCATCTCACCATCCAATGCCATCCATTCCAATGACCTACCACCTGGTTCGAGCCTCAGGTGGGCATGTCTTTGGCTTCTCAGAAGAGTGGTCAAAGGACACCATCAAACCAAAAGGAACATGGATGTAGTTTTTACAATCTTTGCCCTAGTTCTAAGATTTTCAGTGAAAACTAAAAATGTGTTATTCTTGGGGAAATACCCATTTCCTCTCAATTATAAAGAGTGCAATACGGGCCAGCAGGTCAAGACTTTCTCTGAGCGATGGGAAAGCCACTCTCTGGCTGCTGAAACAAGATACCTGAACAACATCAACAATGAGATCAGCATTTCTGGACAGAACCACAGCCAGTTCTCTTTAGAATATACATGTTTCAAAATCCAAGTTCTTCGGAGCTATTTTCAGCTCCATGGTTCTGGTTTTTGCACATTCACTTGAAGGTACTGAATTGAAAGACATCCAAATAAAAGCAAATTGTCCTTTTCAAGAAAACATGCTGGCATAATGAGCTAGAATACTTACCACTTTTAATTTGTTTTCCTTTCAGCTCTCATGTCATTAGGAATAAAATGAGCAAGGGGCTAAGATCTCCCTTCATATCCTGTTGGGGAACTGGTTCCCCCAGAGGGAGTCTTCCTTCTCAGGTCTAGTTATGCAGAAATGGAAGGTTCAGGTCTGAATGTTACTGAAAGGTCTGGGCAAGGCCAGGGATGGGGGCTTAGGTCTACAACTTACGAGCTGATGACCTTGAGAATACTGCTTAACCATTCTCTGAGCCTCCACCTCCCCATCTGTAGAGGGGAATGCTAATAAGGATGTAAACATGTCATTAAAACAGGAGCCCAGCGCTGGCTCCAAAGAGGGGCGCAGTGGGGCTTAGCTTATATCCTCGCTACGGGTGTTCTGCACACTACAGTGGGGCCATCACTCTGGGACAGGGTAAGGACTGGCACACATCTGGGCTGTGGCCCAGGCTATGCCCTCGTGTCTGCCTAGAACATCTATGATGGCGTAGTGGACAGGGACGGTGACAGAATAAGGTGCTACCCCGGTCATCTTGATGGACCCAACGTGTGAGCCTGTGCCTCCAGCAGGCCCCAGCAGAGCATGGAATTACGGGGTGGCTGAGGCCCAACCTAGGTCATGTAGATCATCTGTTGCTGATCTATGCGAAGGAATCAAATGTGTCCTGAAAATCTCCAAGACCTGTTTATCAAGTTGGGACTTGGAAGTGATTAAGATTTCAACTTTCTGTGTTTGCTCTGCCCGTCACAGTGAGCTGGCTCTTTGTACAGAAATCATGGGGAGCAGAGGAAGGGGACTAGTCACTGCTAATTGTCATGAAGGTCATTCTTCCTGCACCTTGGTGCCTTTTGTGTGTGACCAACACAATATAACTTCACAGGAATTTCTAATAATGAAAAATAAGTTATCCATAATGCGGCCACCCCAGACCCATACCTAGGGCCTGATGGGTTTTGTCCACATGCATATTATATATAATCAACCTCCATATATAATTTAAATGCAATAGTTCATTCCACAAATACTTTTCACATTCTTAAGAATGTTCATTATCCCATGGAGCTATGGTACAGTACTATAATTTAATTCATTATTCCAATTCAGGTTCTTCTGCTATTATAGTTAACATTGTAATAAAAATCTGTCAGCATGGAGCTGTTTTTCTGGTAGAGAAGTATTTTCCTAAGTGGTGAGAGGTAGGGTTACCTCATAAAAAATCTGAACATTTTTATGACTCTTGATTCACAATGCTCTATTGCTTCTTTGAAAATTAGAGCGACAGGCTTTTCAATCCCACCAGCAGTATGCGATTTGACCAGTTTTGCTGCAGCCTTGCAAGCACTGGGTATGAGTATTTAACACTGATTTCTCAAGTTTAGTAAGTATAGAATGGCACTCTGTTATTATTGCCTTAATGCTTCTGCACATTAACAAGGCTTTGCTAATGACCTCCTCGAGCACTTATATAAGCACTTTGTAGAAATGCTCTTCCTTAGGAATTCATAACCAAGATCGGGAAATGTGGTGGCCATGGGGAGAAAGAGAGAGGAGGTGGATAAAGCAGCTGGGGATGTGCATTGTCAGCACAGGTCACACTCAAGCATTGCATTCCTACTTGTATTCCTACCCCCTAGGAGTGAATTAGCTGCATCCCAGTAAAGTGGGTCTGTCTGTGTTTGGTGTCGCTTCCTCTGGTTCAGTAGACACTGGGTTATGGAGCATTCCACTTCTAGGTTCCTCACACAACTCTAGGTAACTTGGCAAGTGTACAAATTACTCGGAAGATGACGCCATAGTTCACCTCGGAGGCACGTCCCCTGCCCCCAGGACAGGTCCCGAGAGACGGGGAGCCACACACTATGGGTGCTCTCTCCAGCCATCTATTTATACAAGAGCGGTCACTTCTGGTACACCCATGGTCTCAATGGGACCCACACCAGTGCCAGAGGCCAGCAGGACCAATGACTCCCCGGCCCCCATTCAGAAACAAGTCTGAGGGGAAAATGTGCCCAAGATCATGTGGCTGATCAGTGGCTGGACAGGAGCTGGACTTGAGGACTTGGCTAGTCCAATGCCATTTTTGTTTTACTCCAACGATGCTGCTCTCTGTAAAAGTCAATGCGGGACCAAAGTTCCTTTCATAATCACCTGCAGAGTCTACTCTTGGGAGGATATGAAAGTGCATCATCTCCCTTGGGCCACGATTTCTGGTCTCTTGTGAGGTCCCTGGCCAATGTAACGGATCCCTATCAGCCTGGGGAAGCTGGCCTGTGAGACTCACACAGTACCCGACGTTCTGGTCTCCTGAGGACTGCAGACACCCAACGAGGTAGGCAGGGGCAGGGCGAGAGGCGAGGCTGGCTCGCCAGTCCCTGGGTCTGAGCTTACCTGATAAGGATGATGACTGAGGGTGTCTGCGCCATTGCCCCGATCATGCTGCAGACACACATCACACACAGGAAGGTGAGGAAGGCCTCTTGGCACCCGGGACTGGGGCACTTTCCGGGAACCACAGTCGTGTTCTCGGGTGGGACAGTCGTGAGGCACGCACAGCCGGTGAGATTCTGAAATGCAAGTATTCAGCCCTTTTAACTGGGGGCATCTCCCGTTTCCGAACCCAAAGCCATCCATCAGCTGCAGCTGTCACAGCCTAATTATGCATTCTGTGGCATTCCATTAATTAGGCCTGAATAAACGAGTTAGCTTCTTAAGGAGGCTGCAAAACACATGCAAATAAAGGAATATTTACGGGGAGGAGAGCCCATGCCCTATCTCCTATGTGTTTCATTTCCACGTTCCAGAATCCCTCAATAAGCTGTACCCTTATGGGTCCCCCCCGCCAAGTACAATTAGAAAGGAAACTGTGCCTCCACAATAGGATAAAACATTGCCAAATTAACGTAATAATTACTTGCCAATTTGTCCTCTCTTTTATGCAGTGATAATATCAACGAAATGTATTAAAAGAAGTAAATCAGGTAACCTGCATATTGTTGCTGGTTCAGCGCCCAGTGTGGCACTTGGAACAAAGGACATGCATTGTCATGCACGAAGTCGCTGCTCTTGGGGGGCCACCGGAGGGGGCAACTTAATGGGAACATTCTCACATGGCAGGGTAAGCAAAGGGGGCTAAGAGGTGCCAGGAGCTTGGAGCAGATCACGCCCGGGCAGTGAGCTAAAACCCAAACCAGACACATTTATTAATTCTTGATCCAAGGAGGAAAAAAAAAAGGGGGGGGGACTGCATTCCATTTGATCTTGTGGGTGGATCCTTGCCCAGCTGCCCCTGCCCCCGGGCGCGGTCTGGTCCCTCCATCATCAGAGGAATTTCTGATGGCAAAGGGAGGAGCAGGGGCGGGGAGAGAGTGCCAAGCAAGCGCCAAGCCAATTAAGATTTGATAATAATAGTGCAGAGGCCTTTAATGAATACAGTCATAAATGATTCATTGCTTTTCTTCTTGGGACTGCTTGGCTTTCAGAGCACACGCCAAGGAAAATCCTCCTGAGGGTCAAACAAATCCCCTTTGGCTTTTACATTCCTCCTGCCTGTCTTCGTTCCTCTCCACCCTCCCTGTGCCTTCTTTTCTCTTCCCACAGAACACAGCATAGGTAGGGGGTTTTCTCATCCCATCAAGCCACATGGGGTTGCTTTCAGGGGTGTCCAAAGGCCCTTTAGGTGCCGCCCGTCCCTGCCCCATCAGGGCCACCTCATACGGCTGTGCCCCGCACAGGGGCTTTTATCCACGGGGCAGAGCTGTGGACAGACAGGGTGTGGGGCTGGACCCTTCTTCCTAAGAGCTGTGCCCAGAGCAGGTGCCTCTGTGTAAACAGCCCGGTTACTGTACCCTGTGGGGTTTCCTGTAATTCCCCCAGAGGTGCTGAAGCCTTGCCCTTCTGCCCCTTCCCACACACCTCTGCCTGGGGGCTTCCTAGGGCTTCTGGAAAACCTCCTCCTTCTGGGAGGCATCCCCCCGCTGAGCCGGCTCTGAGCCGGGGCCCTCTGTGCACCCCGAGGAGCCGGCACCTCCTTCTATGACGACACGCCCCACACCCCGCTGCAGGACCTTCAGCACGCGGCTGGAGGAGACCCCCATGGCTCCTGGGAGGAGGACGGAGTCTGAGACACACTCTCCTGAGCATTTCACGGAGCTGAGACACAGCAGGTGAAGCTTAGCAGATGGTTTTGGAACACATATGTCATGCTCTTCCCCTGCGTTTACCAGGAGGCAGGACGTCCCCCCACCTAGAACTTAAAATGTCACTTCTCTCCCTACTCAGCGTTGAGGAAAACTGTTCCCTCCCCTCCTCAGACTCCAACTTCACAACCACACTTTGCTAGCTGTCTACACTCACCACCCCCACCTCATCCCCCAAGCTCCCCCTCACTCGGGCTGGGCTGGCTTCTGTCCCCCACAGGCAGGAACCCGATCCATATCCTGAGCCCACCAGCCACTTTTCTCTTACTGGAGCCCCCTCAGGAGTGCATGCCTGTGAACCACACCCGTCCCTGGCTTCCACAGCCCATAATCCTCCCAGACCCACTTGATTCATCCTGCCCCAGGGCTCTGAGCACGTTGCCATCTCCATGAGGAATCCAAAACAAACGCCCAGAGCCGGATTCTGCACTGTCAGCTTGGCGCTCCCCCCCCCCCGCTGGGAGCTATTTCCCTAGAAGCCCCTTCCCTGCAGGGGTGAGGGCTAGATGGGGGAGGCACGATGCGGGTGCAGTTTAGAAGGCAGATGTGAAGCAGAGGCTGCTACCTCAGAAGGTCAGACACAGGGATGACATCACACCTGTGGAGGTGCCCAGAAGGTGCTGGCTGGCCCTAGCATCCCTGTTTACACCCCCCTCGTTTCTGCCTGTCCTGCTGACAACAGGACAACAACTACTGATGTGGCTGTTTGCCTGCTGATGTGGCCAGCACCCCCTTCGTCTCACTCAGCAACCACGTGAACACAGCTTCTTGGGATTTTCCCACAAGCCCCCACGTACCCACCTGAGCAGGTGCTTCTGGGGATGGAGTAACCGTGCTCTGATCCTTCATCTCACTCCTCCCAGATTGTAATTCCCCAACTCCCCCATGTTCACAGTAGCTCTGATTCCCACACTAAATTCTTTATTTCCAACATACTTGTGGGTGCTGTTTTCCTGACCAAACCCTGACAGATGCACATCCCCCGCCCCAACCTCCTTTCCCTCTGCAACTCTTGCCTGAGAAGTGGTACCCTATTAACTCTCTGGAAACTGGGTGGTAATTCTGGACCCCGACCCTCACTCCCACGTCTGATCCGTCTTCCTCGTGACTATGAGGCTAGTGAGGCCAGACACGACTGTGGTTTTGCTCCCTAATTTATCCTCAGCTCTAGGGGACAGGGCTTGGCTCATGACAGGGAGTCAAGAGCTATTTATCAAACAAATGAAGAGATCTCAAGTCCTATTCATTTCACTGTATCCTAAATCCTTCTCAAACCCTCAAATCCTTCTGTCTCTGATTCCTGCAGTAGCCTGGGAGAAAAGAGAGGTCCAAGTCTGGGGGGTGGGCCGAGACCCACACGGACCCAAAGAGTGCTCAGGTATAAATGAGGAACAGGCCCCTTGGGGATGGCTGTGGTCCTGCCTCGTCAAGCATCCTAAGAAGTGAGCTCCAGCTCAGCCTCTTAAGAGATGTGATGTGAGTACTGGAACTGAGTGATCAGGGCCAGGACCCGGTGAATGAACCATGTGATTGGTGAGCTTTGTTTCAGTTTAAAAAGTAATCTGTAACTGGGACCTGTGCTCAGTCATAGATTTTTGCCCAATACCTGGACTAGGGCTCGACTGCATTATATTTACCATAAAAGGCAACTGCCTGGTTCCTCTCTGCTCTGAGAAGTGAAAAACCCCTTCTGAAATGGATCCACTCCGGATTTGGTCTGTGCTCCTGCCCCTAATGGCGTGGGATCGAGAGAGACCGCTTTCTCTCAGACTGTCTGACTCAGCGACTGCCCGGCCCTCCTGGTCCAGGGGGTGAATGTGTCCATGAAGCCAATGCCCCGGAGATGGAGTGAGTGGACAGCAGAGTTGAGCCGCCATGGGATCTGAGGCCGAGACAAAGGGAGGGACGTGACAGTGCACAAAGCCAGGGAGAGGGATGAGACAAAAGCAGGCCAAGGGCAGCTTCAGGCCGACTGGACAAAAACGAGGCACTTGTAAGGTCATTAATACCAGAAGAGCAGAAGTGGGAAATACAACCAGCAAAGATGTTGGCTTACTGGCACCAAGGAAAGAAGATACAAATGGGTGGGTCCCTCCCAGAGGTTCTGGGCAAACCTGTATTTATTTATTCAGATTTAACTTAATTTATTCGAGAAGGGCTGAAGAGGCTGGGGAGGAGGTAAGCCAGAGGGTCCGAGCAGGGACTTGGATGGGTCTCCTTTTTGGGCAGGTGACTCAGTCTGACACAATGACCAGGAACCACTGGGTGGCCCCAGGGTCTGAGGGGCAGCTGGGACTTCTGGGCAACCCTTCCAAGGGGTATCTAAGGGAACATGCTAAGCCTGTGGCCATATGGCAAGAGATGGGGAACATCCTTCATTTGGGCTTAGGTGACACAAAAGATGGGCCTGGACGTCATATGCTAAAGGAGGTGCAGGGACTCTGACTGCTGAGGCAGCTGTCTGGGAAGAAACTTCCACCCACACGTTCACATGTGGTGGAAAGAACCGCAGATGAGGACCACACAGTTTCACCTTTCCCATAATTGCGAGAGATGACTTTCCACCAATGGGGTTTCAGACTACCATCCCAGATAGAAAGGAAGTGGGGGGACAGCCCTTCTGCTGGTATTAACCGGATGTCTCTGTGGGAACTCCTAAACTTGCAAAAGCTCCAAGCAGCAGGAAGCTGGAAAATACAGAGCAGACCTGGGTGTGACAGAACGATCCACTCTACTGAAGGGATCTAGAGGGCTGGAATCTGAATTCTCACCCTGTCTGGATACAACAGTCCCTTCGGGCCAGTCTCAGATGGGTCTCAAAACCCACCTGTAGACCATCACGACCTGAATGAAGTGGTAAACCCAATGCACTCCTGGCCAGTGCCTGATATATTTAACTAGTAAGAAAGTACACCAGGCTCCAGGAGATTGGCTTACCACTCCTGACCTGCAACATGCCCAGTTTTCCATCCCCGTTTCAAAGGAATGTCTTCCCAGTTTGCCATTCTGTGGGAGGGAATGCAGTCTCTGCTGTCTCCAGGGGAGCTGGATTCTCTGTCTGGTGTCATATATTGAGGTGAGGTGGGGTGGGGGCGGGGTCTGGCTTTCCTGGAAATAAGTGCATCCTGATCTATCATGGTGATAATCAGATGACCACTGTGCTCACAGAGGAGCTGGCCTGGCAATATCTGGTACCAGTGCTGACCCAGAGGACAGAGTGGGACTGACCTGGAAATTCTGTAAGAACTTATCCTATAGGCAGACCTGTACTGGGCATAACATGACCTAGGAACTCCAAGAGACACAACGATGTTTGCAAGACCTAAAGCCGTGCAGCAATCTGAATGCCCATCACAGGGACTGGTTACATAGGCTCCAACAGATCCACACAATGGAAGATTACGTAGCTGTCAAAAAGCACGAGAGTGTTCTTTATGTACTGACACAGAAAGAACACCAACATAAAGTATTAACAACGAAAGCCTCACACACAAGGTACAGAATAAGAAAGACCTTAGAGATACATTAAATGCCAGTTGGATATACAAGAAACTAAAAGCACTCATTACTTTACTTGGCAGAGTGGTGGGGTCAAACGGTAGGTGAACGGAAGACAGTGGTGGAAAGGAGAGTTTCCACTTTTTTTTTTACACTTTTTGATTTCTGAACAATACAAATATATCATCTACTAAAAAAAAAAAAAAGAAGAACTCCAGAACATTACAAAATAAAGAAGAAATCAATGAAGAAGAGTAGCACACTCACTGGAAATCGTACTCGTATTCCACATTCAGTCATTAATTTCCACTGAGAAATGTTTCTATTCACATAGAATGATGGGAATAAATAATTACAATAAAGCTGGAGACCATGAAAATAGAAAAATTACTCTTTGGAATCTGGGGCTAATTTTCTATTGATGCAGGAAATCATAAGCATGCTATTTTGACAGCTCATATTACAAGGAAAAAAATACTTTTCAGCAATGTTTCAAAAATACTGGCAAATGAACTTGTTTGTGTTTGGGTCTTTTCCCCCTACATGTAATACTGACGCATCAACTGCTATTAATCGTACAAATAACACTGATTTGTAGGTTGAAAGATGACTTTTCCAAGGGGACAGGTACAGGGGTGATGAGGTCAGGTGTACTGAGAGCCTCCTGGATTGAAAGCTGGAGGGTTACTCCCAACATTCTAGAATACTCTGTCTGGTTTTCTTTCTGTAACATATTCAGTTCCTAGGCAGAAATGACAATTTCGATTAAAAGCCGGATCCTCGTTCTGTAGTTTGGAGGGGAGTTTGCCACCAAGAGTGCTGAGATGTGTAGTGCTCGGTCCTGAGGCTGCCTCTGAGACCTTGGATCCCTTGTGCATGACATCCTAATGAGAGAGGGACAGATAAGGACATTTTCCTTCCAGGGGCAATGAGCTCCTATACGTCCTAGACACCTACGGACTCCCTCATGATTTGGCCAAGTCCCTCAGACCCTCTTCTGTCGTTCATTACTGTCCTTTTGTAGCTTAGAATCTCTTCACCGCATTGGCCCAACCCAAGCTGGTATTTTAGGTAAAGACCTCAGAGCTCAGCACAGAGAGCACCAGCGACCCATGTGCCTCAAGGCAAAGGGGATGTTGAAAAACTGCAAGAAGAAATAGACTCTCATGTTCCCTTTCAAGGTCACTGGCTGAAGGATATGGCCAGGGAGAAACATTCTGGGATGAAAGCAAGACCTCCATCCACCTCTCACTCCCAGAACCTGTAAGACAGATGCTGGAACACATCCGGGCAGAGCCTTAATTATCTCCTGCAGGAGGGGAGGAAAGGGCTGGTCTTTGGGGAGCGGCAAGGCCCACGCTTTGTTCCAGCCACCTCAGGCAGGAAGTGTGGGCAGATCACAGAAGGGGAAGGATGTGGCTCATGCTCAGGAATGGGGAATGAGCACCGGGCCCCTACGCTTCTCCCTCTTTCTCTCTCTCCTCCAAGTGGAACCTGTCCCCAGAGCACAGGGTCCAAGCCTCCCCGCCACCCCCCAGGGTGCACACACACAGCGCATGCTGTGATGTCCTTCGGTGTCTCTCCACCGCTGAATGCCCACTCATCCTTCACGAGAAGGACCCCACCACGGCTCCTCCTCTGGGGGGAAAATAACCGCACCCCTCCCTTCCAGCCTCACCTGCCCCAAACTAATTCCTGGTTCCCTCTAGGCTCACTGATCTCCCCACGTGTCTGCTTCCTTCTCTTAGAATGTAACCACCTATCCTTAAATGTCGGGTTATTATTAATTTCCTTAATAAAAAAGTTTTCTCCTTACTGAAAAAGGGATGCATGTGCATTTTGAACAATTTAGTAATAGGCAGAAATGATAGAAACATATAAAAATTAATTTTTTAGTCCCTAGCCAGAGGTAATGTTATATATCTTCTGTATAGATCTTCCCATGTAGAATATTTAGATTTTTCCTTTTCTTTACTAAAAGGGATCATAATCTGTACACTGTTTTATAATATGCTCTTTTCGCTTAATAGGTTAGCTGTTGCTCATGGGTGTTCCTTTGTACACGATTCTATCAATACGTTACATCTCATCTCATCGTAAACACGAGCTCCTACCTTTCCAGCTCTGTATTTCTAATGCCTAGTCCAGGGCCTGAGATATATTAGATGTTCAGGGTGACATCGCCCTAGTTGGGATTGATTCCAGAATCTTCACGTCTTCTGACAAGCCATTGCCTGACTGAATATAGACTTTTAAATCCATTCTGGCCAACGAGGCCAGGCTCTATGAGAGAGCTTGCAGACTCCAAACCTTCGAGGGCAAGAGGAAGCAGAGAAGAAAACCAGCGCAAGTTTAAGGGGTGGTCAGGGGCGGAGACTGTGGCTAAGGGGGATCAGATGTCTTGTCTGCAGGTTCGACCATTTCTCAGCTCCAGGCAATTGCTGCCCTGTGGGGGTGAAGGGGCAGGTCAGTTCTCATCCAGCTTTTACAGAGAGGCCAGAAATCCAGATTTGTGTATGAAATGCACAGACTGTTTAAACCTTGGTTCAGACCCCAATAAGCCCATGTACAGGGCAGAGAGGGCGTAGAAGCCATCAGTTTGCTTCTTCTGTAATATGCTGATATGGCACCTCCAGTCACCAGCTTACTTTCTCCAGTGCTTGAACACATAAAGGTGGGAAGGAAAAGGACACTGAAGGCTGGATGCTCAGTGTCCGCTCAGACGCTGCTTCTAGAAAGATACAATTTTAGGAACCCATCCCTTCTCCTGGAGCAGTGGTTCTCGACTGTGGGGGATTTGGCCCCCAAGCAGAACCTATGGAAGTATCTATGGGTGGTTTCACAAATGAGCAGGGCTTGCTATTGGCATCTGATGGGCAGAGCCCCATGGTCCCCACAACAAAGAACAACGCAGCCCCGTATGTCACCAGTTCCGAGGTGGAGACACTCTGGAGGGGAACAGTGGTTCTCAACTCTGTTACGTACAAAAACACTTGGCGGGGGGAGGGCTTTAAAAAGTTACTGATGCCTGGATCCTACCCCACAACAAAGAAACGGGAGTTTCTAAGGACGAGGCTCAGGACTCAGATTTTAAAAGTTCTCGAGCAATCCTAATATGCAGACAGGACTGAGATCCATGAGAGTCCACAGTAAGCTTCCTGCATGCGTCCATCATGGATCCCCCCCAGCCCTCCACAGAACCAACTCAGGGCTCCGCTCAAACAGGTGCCAGACACATATCTGTTGCCGGCGTGGGGAGACAGATTAGTGATCTATCATTAGTCTCCTACAAACTGCGGTGCTGGGCTTGGATTGACTTTCAGCGTTCTACTGGTGGCTGATATAAGTCTGTCTTTTTTTGTTTGTTTGTTTCTACTCAATTATTCCGTACATCAAAAGGCTACAACTTGCAGGAATCAGTCAGCCTCATACCAACATGCTTTCCATTGGAATAATTACTTCTGAGAGTGAAAGGTACAGAAACAATCTGGACAATATATTCATGCCAAAGGAAGCTTATGAAATTAACTCGCAATCTTTTTTGTCATCCTTCCTGGTCATACGCAATGAGAAGAATTAGAAATTGTATATTAAACATAGTCCTGGAAACTTCCACTGCTCTCACTCAAGGAGATAGGAAGTAAGAAAATAAGAAAACAAAACCCAAACTAGGGCAGCAAGGCAAGTCTAATAGGAAACTACTAATGCTAACCAGATTCCCCTGTAACCAGAATTATTCGATTGGTGACTTATCCACGTTTAGTTGAGTTGTGGGCAATCTTCACAGGTTCTGATGGAAGCTGTGTGCGGGTGGGGGATGAACAGGGACTGGAGCTTTAGTACTGAAATCTGCACCAGCCAACCCACCCGCCTGCCAATCGCTATTCAAGGGAGTAGTATTCTCACCCGTGGCTCCCTGGGGTCAGCACGTGGCCTCCAGCCAGGTGTTCAGGAAGCCTGGGGCCTTTATCCAGAGCCATGGTTGGCACTAGAAATGCAAGGGTCCACAAGAGAATCCCGTCCCTGGACGCAGGAGCCTAGGGAGGCAGACCCAGGAGTCAACAAGCTGTTCGACTGGGGGTGGGAGGGTCAGACCTTGTCGGATGGAGCAGGTGCTGGAGGACTCTGCAGGACAGGGTGCTGATGCACCCCTGGAAGAGGGCTGAACAGGGAGGAGGCTTCTCAGCTGCAGGTAAAGAATGATTATGCATCTCAAGGGCTTAATGGAGGAATGTACTTGCCAAAAGGAGCCCAGAGGTAAGGGAGAGCTGGGTGTGTTGGGGAAACCCCAGGAAGTTCAACACAGCAAGTCATTCTTCAGCAGGTGGGAGGAGGGGGGAGGCTGAGGCTGGAGAGGCAGCAGGGCCAGCCTGTGTGGGCGGAGGGTCCTGACTATGGAGTATGAACGAAGAGGTATTTTTCAAGGAGGAAAAAGGTGAGAATCCCAAAGAGGTAAGTCACCGAGTCAGACACTGGGGTCGGTGTCGGATAGACGGACAGACCTACAACGTCAACACCAGTGCCACCACGTTCTGCATGACCAGGGGCAAGGGACTAGTCTGTAATCAGGGAGTAAAAATCACAAAATCACACCTCCATCCTCAGGCTGCTGTGAGGATCAGTGAGGTAAGACGCACAGGGCTGGGCAGGGGGGCAGGAAGGAATAATACGAGAAGGGAAAGAGGGAAGAGGGTGGAGGAAGCCTTCAGTTGTGGAAAAGCTTTTCTGGGAACTCGAAGACAGGAAGGAAAGTAGGAACGAAGGAGGGAGTGAATGCACCAGGAATATAACCCACCATTTGGCATTTTCTCAAAATACTGCAGCAGAGATTGAAAAGACTGAAATTGCTTTTTGCTCATTTTTGGCCGGTGGCCTGAGATTTCTTTGACTTTAGGCCAAGCTGTCATGGGCCGTGAGTGACAGGCGGAAGGCCTGTTGCCTGGCCCACGCGGGCTCTTGGTAAAGTTGCTGGAGTGAGCTCTACAGTTATGGGTGTTTTGAAGGCTAGATTGTCACAAGGGCCCCTTTCCAGGATACACATGGCTCTGTGTCCCCAAATCCCTCATTCATCCCGACATCTGCCTCCATGAAGGAGAAACGTGACTCTCACTCAACCCTGGGGCCGGCGGCTGTCTCAGTCTCTGACTTGTAATCGCAGGAGGAGAACCTCTCTGCTTTGTGGACAATACGAGGCCTCCAGTAATGTGACGAAAAGGCAGGTATCTGGTGAAGAAAGGATATGTCCAGAGGGAAGCAGAGAAGCTCACTGTCCAATAATTGCATTCCATAGCTTGCTGTTTCAGCAGCTGGAAGCAGTCAGGAGCCTGGTTAGGCTCTTATTCAATAAGACTCTTGCACATGCAAGATCAAGGGAAATGCAATTTTTAAGACCAATTTTTTTTTTTTTTTTTTTTGGTCAGAGAATGCTCTGGAATAGAGACTTGTTTGGTTTCAGGACACCAGCCTATACAGAGTCCATTTAATTCTTGAAACAGGACAGTAACCCAAACTGATTTATATAACTTTTTTGGGTATTAGAATGTTAATAAAATTGTTGTCAGGAAAACGAATAGCTTGTATTTTTATTTTAACCAATCGCAAGGCTTCATCCCTTTTTTTAAATTCATTTCCACTCACATAAAGAAATTGCTTTATCATCCAATTTAAAAAAAAAAATCAGTTTTTCTTCCCCTCTGCTCCCCCCACATGGTGATTTATTTTCTCTGTGGAAAAATGTTAATAACTGGCCAGGAATCTAAATGTTAAAAGCAAAGAAAAATGAAATCTTTGGAGATGAAAATAAGTGATCGATTTTTTTTCTTTCGGAGAAATTGCCGCTCCTAAAAGATACAGAATATGGAAAGGAAAAACAAGTAATTACAACTCTAAATTCCTTTAAAGCAGCCACTCAGCCCTCTTTTTCTCATCTTTCTCTTCATCTAGATGTTCCTGGACATTTCTGGAGCAGTTCTGGATGCCAGCCCTCACTCAGGAAACTCACAGATCAGAGCAGATGACAAATACTTTTAGCAGATCACTGGAGTGAAATGAGAGAGCCGCCGCCAGCGGAGACAGTTCCTGCAGTGCCAGGAACTGCAGAGGCAAGAGCACCAAAGATAAAGAAGGGATGGCTTCACAGAGAAGGGTGAATTCGAGGAGGGCATTGACAGGTGTGTAGGAGTTGTCCAAATGGAGAGAGAAGGATAAAAAGACATCTGTTGTGTAGGGGAAGCTGAATACCACAAACTAAAAGGAAGTAGAGCTGAAGGGAGTGGCTGAGGATGGAGGACGTGTGCTGAAGACACATAACAAAGCCAGTGCAGTGCTTAGATCTTATCTTGTAGGTGACAGGGTAGCACGAGAAGGGGTCCTTTGCGGTGTTACAGAAGTCATTTTGGCTGCAGTAGAGAAGATGGACCAGAAGGGGGCCACCCTGAGCTGTGAGGCCAGTTAGGCAGCTATACCACAGGGGTCCAAGCAAGAGATGAGGAGGGCCCACACCAGGACGGTGGGGATGTGGATGAAGAGGACAGGCAGGTGTGAGACACACCTGGAAGGCGGGATCAGCATGACTTAATGACTAGTCCCTTAGCATCACGTTTTCATGCAGAGCAGAGCACAGAGAAAACTGTAGGCTGATAGCCAATTGGACAATTCAAGCGGAGAAGGAAAAACAAACAAACAAAACCCCCAAACCCAAAAAACCAAAAAGCAAAACAAAACAAAGTTTAGTGGGGGATGGAAAAAGGTGGGAGGTATCTAGTAGAGAATAAAAAGGCGAAGGGAACTAAGGAAGAGGTTAAATTTAAGAGTCAGTCTCAGGCTTGGAAGAAGTCTTCTAAATGGTTTTCTAGCCCTTCTTTACATACTTCTGTTCATGGGGAGCTCATTACCTGTAGAGTCAGGCTGTTTCACGGATACCCTTGGTAAGCACCTTGAACCATAATCTTTTGTTCTCTGGCTCCATATGTACAGCTTCCTTTGAAATTTTTGCTTTCAGTGGCTCCACGACACTTTTTGGAAACCTATTCGATTTAGCAGGAAGGCCTGAATGATCTGGCAGTCCGCCCATCCTGATGGAGGCTTCTCCACCAGAGCGCGGTGGAGGCTGAGAAAAAGTCACGGCGCACGCGCACAAAGTATGGAACGCGTGTGGTTGCCCGCTGCAGCCCCTGGCCACAGGTTTTAAGCTGCTTTGTCTGCCTGAGTCCCCTGCCCATCCCATCCCGTCAGAAAATCACCAATACCGTGCTGCTGCAGCCAGCAAAGCAGGCAGACAGGTACGTAATGCCATCTGCCCCACACACTGGAGTGAAGGAATCGGTTTGGCATTCACAGTTTTTATTGCAGGGCGAGTAGGGGTCCAGGGCCGAGCCCGGCGCTGAGCTGGAAAAGAGAAGAAACATGGAACCCATCAGAGGAAGGGCAACTTCTGTTGGATCTCCCCAGTGACAGCCTTCTGGCTCTGCTGTGATGAGGTGCCTGGCGCCCCTTCCTTCTCCTCCTCCTACCTCACCCCTCCCTGTCCCACAAGGACCAGCCCAGCGCCACCGCTGAGTGCAGTACATAACGGTGCCAGAAGTGGAAGAAGCCTCTCCTTTATCCTTTGCGCCAATGTGCCCTCCAGGCTGGGGGCAGCCCAGGCTCAGCTCGGGGCCACCTCCTCCGTGTCGCTGCTCGTGATTGCTGCAGCCTCAGCCCACTCCCCCTTCCCTGACCCCACACCACCACCGGGCACAGCCGGACACTGACTTCTCCCCTCCTCGGGTCAGTCCTCGTCTCTGCTTCCTCCCTCCTCCCAGCACGCAGCAAGCCTTGTGATGCTTAACCACCACCACCACTAGACTGGATTCAATAACTATCGTCTGTTTGATTGATTCGACTTCCTGAGAAAAATAACACAAGTTATTTTAAATTTCCTTTTGTACCATTAAAGGCACAACTACCTGAAGCACGCAAACTGCAAAGGGGAAACGGATGGAGTGGGTGTTTTTAGCTCTGTAAGAGAGAAATCGTCTCCTTCCAGCACCATTATTTTCAGCTGAGCCTCCTAGGGTTCATAATGACGATGACGGTGATATCTGACAATTTACATGCCAGGCACCGTTCACGGTACTGCGGACATTATTGTACTTATTCTCAGTGTGACCCCATGGGGTTGACAGAGAAGGAAACTGAGGCAGAGCCAGGCTGAGTCGCCTGCCCAAATCTATCTAAGTCGTACATGGGAGAGCGGGGGTGGGGAGGGTGGGGATTGGAGCTCCACCAATTTGGGCAGAGTTAGCAGTTGGATTGTAGGCTCTGAGCCTTTTTTTTTTTTTTCCTTTTTTAATGAAGAAGAACTTCATTATCGTAAGACCCTGTGCTTTGAACTACTACAAGTTTACTACTTGAGAGTTGGCACAGAAGGCTGGCGGTCTTTCTCTCCAAATGCTGTTACTTATGGCATGCACACACCAGAAGGCGCCACGTTTGGGAGGAGGAGGAATGGGGGCTGGGCTGGGGTGGGGGGCAGAAGAGACCCTGGTGGTGGTAAAGGGCCTGGGCTGTGCATGAATATACGGACAACTGCCCCCACCTGTGTTCTCCCATTCAACCTGCTTGACCTTGTCAGGTGGCAGGTAAGCCCGGTTCTCCTGCATCTTTGGGATACAGGACTACCAGAGAAAGCCTGATGGCCTGCCTGGAGGAGGAGACTGGCATGAGGAAGAACTGGTATCCTGCAGGTTGACTCTGCTGCAGCCTGGATGCTCCAGACTGATCCCCAAGCAGTTTCAGATTCTCACACAGAAAAGGGGACAGCTGTTGATGCTGGACATGTAAGTGCTCTCCATAATTCCCTCTGGGGCAATTCTGATTGGACTCTAGGCCAAAGTCTTGGGATAATAACTAGAAAAAAGGTGTCCCATAAGAACCAACTTCTTTCCCTTCTCCCTCTTTTCTCCTTTTATTCCCCACCTCCTTCTCCTTCCCGTACTTATCAATACCTACTAGGGGTGAGACCCTATAATTACTATGGGAGCCTGATGATACCTTCTGATAATTTCCGGAATGATTGGAATCTATTCTGTCTTTCATTTAAAGCTGAATTTTAAGGGGCACCTGGGTGGCTCAGTTGGTTGTCCCACTCTTGATTTCAGCTCAGGTCATGATCTCAGGGTCATGAGATCGAGCCCTGCAACGGGCTCCATGCTGGGCGTGGAGCCTGCTTCAGATTTTCTCTCCCTCTGCTCCTTCCCCCACTTTTCTCTCTTTCTCTCCCTCTCCAAAAAAAAAAAAAAAAAAAAAAGCTGAATTTTAAAATAAAATTCATCTGTATTATCTATCTTCAGTCGTTCCTAAAGTCAAATGCCAAAATGAGTGGAATGGTTTGAGCCCTCCACCCAAAAGGTCCATTTGACTCTTCAACCCCGGGAGGAAGATACAGAGGCATCATCGAACCCTCCACTCGTGGTCACCACTTGGGACAAAGAGAGCTCCCTGATCCGACCATGCAGAATGAATCCAGGCAGCCCTGGGCTGGCAGGGGTGGGAGCGGACATTTCTGGGACTTACGTGTTTCCATAGGGAACAGTAACCCCAGCCACGGGGCCTGTGTCACAGCCGAGGAAGAGGAAGGAGACATAGCAAGCTGTGGACACCAGGTTGACGAGCATGGCCATCCGAATGGCCCCGAGGGCAGAAAGACTGAGCTTTTTCACCAGGAGACCGCCCAAGAAGATCCCCAGGCAGGCACATGGGATTGCAGTCATCCCTGGGAGAAAAACAGAGGGGCGGGAACCATTAGTGGGGGAAGTAGGGCCCATCGGCGCAGACAGATGGGTGCCAGGCTGGGGGCCGAGCCCTGCGTGGGCCACATTCCCAGTGACCCCCCCACTGCAGTGCCGCCTCCTCCAAGCTGCCTCCGAGTCTCCATGAGGGGCCTTATTTCTGCCCTCCGGGAACTCACAGAAAACTGGGGGAGACAGACGTGGAAACAGTTATGGGGAGTCCAAGTACATACACCAATCTTGCTAAGTAAGGTATCCTCATGGGAAAGACACGGCTGGCGTGGGAACCACCATGAGACAAAGACAGACTGGGAACACGCTCGTGCTCTCTGTGCATTTTTGAAGTGATGTGAAAGGGGACTTGAGATCATTTGGGGATTTTCTCCCCTTTCCTCATTAGCTGAGGAGGGCTTCATGGAAGGGTCTGGTGGCTGTTTACACAAAGGTCCCAGCACTCACCAGCCTGTGGAGACGGCATTTTAACTTGCTCCCAGACCTCTTGGGAAGGAGCAGCCATCCAATCAATATGTTTTGTAGCTCTTGGTGAGTAATTGGCATAAATATTCTCCCCTTCTTATAAAAAGAGCTATCTGCAAGGCAGCAGGGACCATAAACCTGTTATTTCTGATTCTCAGAACCCCAGACTCAATCCTAGGGTTCCAATCTCCTGTTTGGCTTTGCTCTGTCCTGATTTGCTTCATCTAAAACTCAGCTTTAAATTACAGTGCATCATTTATCCACCGTGTAGACCGTGCATGGCCAATTTCCCAGTCTAGGCGGTCTCCTCCTTGCCAATCAACAGACCTTTAGGTCAATCGACTACATCAACCAGCTGGTATGTGCTAAGGGAATGCAAATTAATTTTAATATTAGGGGAAGAAAAACATAATCAGGAAGGCTGAGCTCTGCAAGAAAATAGCACAAGTCACATTTAAATAAAACATATCTCTGTATTATCTGATGCTCTTGGAATACCTATGCTTGATTTTAACTGGTTTTTGGTATAGAAATGACCTTCATGGTCTAGCCCCCATGTGCCCCTCTCTGCTCACCCCTGGCCCACGGCTCCTCCTTTCTCTCCCTGGGACAGGCCAAACCCATTCAGAACCCCAGGCTTTGCACCTGCTGGTCCCTCTCCTGGGACATTCTTGTACAGCATTTCTCCTTGGCTGGGCCCTTCCCAGACCATGACATCTAGAGCAGTCCTATACTCCATCCAGGGGCTCCCCATCATTCCTCACCCCATTTTATCATCTTCATGGTTCTCCCCATTATCTGAAGCTGCCTTCCTCATTTTTGGTCTTGTTTCTTGTTCACTCTCCCCCTCCTCAAATGCAGCTTCCCCGAGCACAGGAACCTTTTCCATCCTCTTCAGTCCAGCACAGTTCCCTGTGCCTTGCACAGAGTGGGCACTTAAGGCTTCTTTTCGGGATGGATGAAATGGCCAGCAGGCTGGATCTGTGTGCAATGAACATTGGTGCGGACATGCCCATGCCCAGAGAGCAGGCCTGTGCTTTGTTTCATTTCCTAGCAGAGACCATGGGGGAGCATCACCTAGTGAGGACGGTAACTATGGCAATAACAGGCTTTCGGCACCTTTTCTCCCAACCCGTCATCAGGCTGCTCTCTTCCTCCCTGCTGCATGTGCAGCCTTGGCATTCAGTTATCAGAACTTACCCCGAAACGCCATCCTCATTACGTTAAACTATGCAGATTGAGCCCTTTGTATCTTTACGCACAGATCCATGCATAAGTCCACGCCAGCAGCGCCTTCATCATCTGTGCTGCTCTTCTCCGGACCCCGCCCCATTTGTTGACTTCCAGGGTGGTTCAGAGGCCCTGCGCTGATGCCCCGGGGAGACTGCACGGGCCCCATGCCCTGGGTCTGCAGGAGCTGAGCACTTTCGGATGCGAGCCTTGCCTGGTGCTCCTGGGGTCCGTCTCTGTGTCCTGAATGCCCAGTGCCAGCCCTGTTGCAGCCAGCCCTCCAGGGTCCATGCTGATTAGAGTGAGGCCCCGAGCAGGACACAGGGAGAGGCCGTGCATGCACGCTACCTGTGTGGACTGCCGGACAGACGGACTGACAGATGGGCCAGCAGGTGGCCTCTCTGCATGGCAGGAGAAGGTCCTCCCCTGCTAAGCACCCTGGCAGACAGAGTCACTGGGAAAGAAACAGGTGCGAGAAGGCGAGATTGTTTTTTTGACCTTCTGCCCTGAAGAGTATTGATTTGTTTGTCGATAGAAACTGTTCTGAAATAGAACACAGCCCCGACGTCGAGGCAACTGTGCAAATGTAATGAGAACGTAAGAAGACCAGCACAGAAATGAGGAGGAAACGGAGGAACCCGGGCTGCTGGAGGGCAAAACCAGAGACACTGCAGGTATAAACAAGAAGTTACGACTTTAATTATAAAGAGACCCACTTTACCCTCTCCCTGCCAGACATGTACTAGAGGGCTGCCTTTATTTTGTTATTATTTTTTGGAAGTGACACTTAAAAAAAAAAAAAAAAAAAAAAGGATGGTAAAGCTTTATTAGAAAAAAAAAGGCTTGTGCTAGCCTAGCAGTTCCCAAGGAGACCTTATGATCCAGCTGCGTCATCGTAGTAGGCTTTTAATTTTTTTTTTTTTTTTTTTAGTTGCGATACATTATGTCCTAGGAAGTGTACAAAGCTTAAGGAAACAGCCGATGAATCCTTGCATCTGTAAACACCCCTATAACCAACCACCGCTCAGATCAAGCTTAGAACATTTCCAGCAGCCCGGGAAGGCTCCCCACTGGCTGCCCACCTCCCCCTCCCAGAATGATAATTCCCATCATCATGGCCTCTATCACTTTAATTAACTTTTCCCTCTTTGAACTCCTACAAATATGTCCTCTTTTGTCCCTGACGTCTTTCAACTCTGTCAGATTCATCCGCATTGAGGCAGGTATGAAAATGCTTGCTTTCTCATGTTGTGTGGCAGCACTGTATGAACATTCTCTAATTTATTTACCCATTCTCCCGTTGACAGACGTCTGGGCTGTATCCAGTCGGGGTCATTATGCACCAGGCTGCTCTGAACGCAGTTACATATGCAGATCGTAAGGAGTGGACTTAAACATTCATTTCTGTCGGGTATCTGCCCAGAAGCGGAACGGACATATCCCAGCATAAAAATGTGCTTTCATAGGTGCTGCCCAGGAACTGTCCAAAGTGCTCACACCACTGGGCACTCCCAACAGCTGCTCATGAGAGGTCCAGGTGCTCCACATCCTCACCAACACTTGGTACTATCAGTCCAGTGGATGCGCAGTGGTATCTCAGTGTGATTTTAATGTGTGTTTTCCTGATGACTCATGATGGGTTAGCACCTTTGCATTTGCTAATTGGCCGTTAGGTGAAGAAACAGGCAGTGTTGAAGGAGACCTTTCCTCTCAGCAGACGATCTGACCCCCTACTTACCAGAGAAGGTAATTCACGGGGCTGGAGCTCTCTCTCAAATGCAGGGCCATACTAGCCGTAGTCTCCGTGGCCAGACTCATGCCTCTCTCCTTCTCTGCACTGGCAGGACCTATGAGCTCTTCTTCTGTCGAGGGCTGTCCATCCGCATCCCTCTCTTTCCTGCAAATCCCGTTCTGCTGGCTCTTTTCCCTCCACTTAGCAAACTGCTCATGTTTCCTAGCAATGCCCCATCTCCCCCGCTCCCCCTCCATGGACACACGGCCACCTGCTGGAGCCCCTCTCCTCTGCGCCACGACTGAGCTTTGGGAAAGTGTCCTGCAGCCACAGACTACTCCTTCCCTCTTGCAGGCAACTCTCCACACGGAGCACGGGCTCCCCATGGCCACGTCTGGGCCACAGCTCTGACACAGGACGTCCCAGTGCTTGCAGCTAATGGAGACACCCAGCTTTCATTGTGTTTGCACTCACGCAGCTGCCTGCTTCCTCCTTGGAATCATCTCTTCCTTGACTCCCATGACCTGTGGATTTCTTTCCGGACTTCCCCTCAGACTCCTGTGTTTCCTCGTGGTTGGGACTCTTCTCTTCCAATTCACTTTCTTGCTACGTAATTTCCACTCCCGTGTCCTCCACTTCCACCCGGACATACACCAATGCAACAGAACCTCTATTCCCCAGTGGGGTCTCCTTGCTGAGCCCCCACCGAGTACTGGACGCTGCAGAGACACACCCTGGGTGTCTCACACTCAGCAACTTCAAATGTGATCTCATAATCTCCCCCATGGATCTGATTGTTCTCTGCTGTTTCCAGGTTTCAAAAATGGTGCCACCAGCTGTCTGAGCCAGAAACATGGGCAGCCTTCTTGACTCTTCCATCTCCCTTATCAGTCATGAGGCCACGTTCCTAACTCCACGTAAGTAATGCTGCTTCCCTTGAGGTCAAATTGGTTTTCCTTACCATGCCAACTCCAAACAGTGGAAGCAGATGCCCGTAGTCTCCTACTGAGAAGGATGGTAAAGTCATGCTTGAGCTTGGGGAGGAGTGCCGTGATCCATTAATTATGTCTGCTGTGGGCAGGGGTCAGGAGGGGAGTGTATGGCTTCCAAGTTCTATATTTGCTGACTGTGTGTTTCATGCTGCCAAGGATATTCTTAATTTTTTATGTGCCTGACCAAAGCCTGCTAACCTTTCTGGGTATGTCTCGATTTCCCTCTTCCTTCATCCTATCTTCTCCCAAATTCTGCAGTTCACACCAATCTATTGATCTCCTGGCCTGTCACAATGCTTCTTACGTACATTTTATATTTTAGCTCTTTCTTATCACATCCCTTTGGCAAATTTTGCTGCAAGAATAGACTCTGAAATTCCGTCTGCACACAGACCCCAAGAATACTACTGCTGTAGGAGCAGCAGAGTCTGGGCTCTTTCTCCAGTGGGCCTCAGTCTTAGAGGGTTACCTGCATGAGAGCAGCCCTCTGTCCTCCCGGGGGGACGGAGGAGCAGACTCACCGAGCAGCTGGTTGGCAGAAGAGGTGGTAAGGTTAAACTGCTGCTCCAGGTACTTCCCCAAGAAGGCAGCGAAGCCAGCCACCACTGCAATCTCCATGCAGGCGGCCAGGATGATGCAGGTGAACACAGGGTTCGAGAGCAGGTGCTTGGTGACCTTCGGGATCACTGCAGGGAGACAGAAGCAGAGGGTTACACTCTGCACTTCCAGGGCTCCTGCCCCCAGAGTCCCTTCTTGACACACTTTTGCCCATCACAGCAACCAGCGTCGGGAGTCACCCAGTTGCTCAGGCTGAAACCTGGAACCTGTAAGTCACCCACAAAGTGTGGAAACTCTGGCTTCAAAATATATGCTCATATTCTGCCAATTAAACAGAGAACTACTGGAACAGGAAAGCCTATATTGTGCCTTTTCATAGTTTACTGGAAATACCAAACAATTTTATAAGCAATGACAAATTATTTCCACCCCCCCCAAAAAAGTTTGGGGTTTGTTTCTCAAAGGAAAAAAAATATAATTATATATTATAAATTGCATTATAATAATGTTATATCAGTATATCTAAGCATATAAATCCATAAGTCTGAGATAAATATTTATAACTCTATATGTGTGTTAAGAAAATATACTTAATCTTAACAGGTTTCAAGAAAAAAACTGGAATTCTAGTGCATATATATATATATATATATATACATACATTGTGCTGAATCAAACCCCACCTCTTCTTACCAAGTCCATGGCCACCTCCCTGGCAAAAGCTTCCATGAGTTCTCACATGCGGGGCTCCCAGAGAGACCCACCTGAGGTCTTGGTTTTCACTCTTCATCTGACATAATCATTCCCTACATGGTAGCCAGTAGGATCGACTCAAATCACTTTCCTGTTCAGAACTCCTCGATAGCCCGATAGCCCGGGTCTGCCCCTTAGCAATCTGATGACACTTCCTGCCACGCCCCTTTCCCTCTAGTCCAGTCATGCTCACTCTTGCCTCACGCAGGTCCTCCCCACCTAAGGCTTTGCGCTGGGGGCTCCTCCTTCCTCTCCTGGGATGCTCTGTCCCCAGATCTTTCCTGCATCTCTTCCCTCGTCCTCAGATGGGGTCTTTTCTCATCACCCAGTCCCACCTTGAAGAAGCTGCCCAACCAGGCTGGTGCCCCGAGCTTGGGCGAGAACTGAGGGTGGGCAGAAGCACTTCGTGGCTTGTGGACCATATTAAGTACCACCAGAGCTGGAAAACAGCTCTTGTTGAGGTCATACATTTTGATCATATTTTTTTATACTCTATTTTTCTTGAAGTACGTGGTGGTTTCATAAACCACTTAAGGTTCCCCGCTTACATTGGTGCTTTAAAAAATGTGAGATTTTTTTTTTTTTTTAAATCCTTTGAACACAATCAACGACACATCTTGGCAGTAGGCAAAGGGGTTCTGCAGGTACAGGAACCAGGACAAGCCTATCGCTTCAATATTTACACTATTATTATTTTTTACCATTTAACTTATTTTAATGTTTCTTCACAAATGGTGAAAAATACTAAAGTACAGACAAGGAATAATCATGATGTTGTAGCCAACATTATAAATACAGAATTATAAATTTAAGACATTTTCTGGTTTAAAAAATAAATCTGGTAGTCAGTGCAGCTCTGTGGGGTCCCTGCGTCTAGTAGGGCTGGTCTCTGCGTTCCTGACAGTGCTCGCCTTTATCCATTCTTCCAGGTCTTCTGCACCTGCCTCTTCTTCCTCCCATCTGTTCCATCAAAGGTCCAGGGGGCCCATCAGGGCCACCCCATCTTCCTCCACCAGAGCCACCTTGGTCCACGGCCCCAGCTACCACAGAAGCCCCCTCTGTCTCCACCATGGCCACCTCTGAACATCCCACCAGGAACACCGCAGTCCATGAGGCCGCCTCTGCCATGGTCACCGCCCGGGGGTGGAAAGGGTGGTGGAAGAAAGCCTTCAGGCTTTGGGGCCTTACACTGGTTGCATTCTGTTCTCTAGGCGAAGTTCTGGTTTCCACACCTCGGACTGGGGCACTGCCAGTCTCCAGCTCGGTGCTGGATGTTTCCTCCTCCGGGGCTCTCTTGGGGGAAGCCACCTCTGTCTCCTCTATGGCCTCTCATGCGACCCATGGGGTCCCCAGAACCTCCTGGGCCCCTGGGACCTCCACAAAGTGGTGGCAGCATCCCTCTGCCCTCACGGGGAGGCATACCACCCTGCATACTGTTCATTGGAGGCTTCTTCCGAGCAAGAGAAACCTTAAGTTTGCTCCCTTGAAAATCTTTCCCATCAAACCACTCCATGGCAGCCTTGGCAGTTGGTGGGTCTTCATAGGACACTGTAGCATCACCTTTGGGCTTTCCTGTTTCCTTGTCCAAGTAGATATGGATCATGGGTTGTCCGGTTCTCTTGTTCATCTTAACAACTCCACACTGCTTAAAGAAGTCTGCCAGGTCATCTAGAGTCACATTGTCATTTAAGCCTTGCACATAAATTGCACTGTTGTCAGAGTCTTCATCTGGATCTACAGGTGGGCCTAGATCAAGATCCGGTCCTTCGTCCACGGGTCCACCAGGCTTACTGAAGGCACCTCGCTCTCCAGCGCTGCCCATTCCACCGCGTCCTCCTCCCCGCCCACCTCCGCTCATGCCTCCACGATCAAATCCCCCTCTTCCCCTGCCCCGGTTATCAGGGCCACTCATGCTCCCGTTCTCTCCTGGTCTGGAAAATCCTCCAAACTCCAGCCCATAGACACCCATGCTGCTGGGGTGGTCCTGTCGGAATGAACTCTGCTGCCCGTAGCTGCTGCTCTGTTGGCTATACTGACTTGGAGCCTGGCTGTAGGATCCAGTTTGGGGGCGGATAACTAGTGGGAGGCTGCTGCCCAGAGCTGCTTTGTTGACCATAGCTACTCTGCTGTCCATAGCTGCTGGGCTGTCCATAGGTGCCATAACTTTGCTGCCCAGATGCCTGGGTGGTCTGTGCGTATCCTTGAGTGGGTGGGGCAGGGTATGCACTGTAGCCCTGCTGGGCTGCCGCTTGGCTGTAGGTACTGTAATCCGTGGTCGCCATTTTCTCTCCTTCTCATTCCTTACACCGTCATTTTAATGTGTACTTACAGTAAGTCAACTGCAATGTAACTGATACAACAAATGTGTGGTTTTATGGCTCTCACGGTTTAAAATGATGCCAGGTTAAAACAAGTAGATTAAAGTAATTTAAAGAGAAGTCTTAAGGCAAAAAGTGATGTGCCAGGGACTACAGTCAGGGGAAGTCTGTTCCGCTGTAATCATGATGATATGGAATATTTGGCATGGGGTCTACTTTCCACCTGTGTAAACAGAAAAGATAAAACTGAGTCCCAGATGGAGCAATATTATTCTAAGTCTAGGAAAAACCATTTAGGTACCCATGGTCATACAAAATAAACAGGTGAGCAGGGAGTCTAATGCTGCATTCCAAGGTGATGAATTAGCCAGCTGTCTGAAAGAAGAGAGCTAATTATACAGGCTCAATCTCATCTCCTAGGAGAGGAAACCTCTAAATGGCCCAGCTAATTAGAATAAAATAATAATAGGGGGTACGTAAGTTTTTAATAATGGTAACAGACAAGCTCAATAAATCAAAATGGCAGAACAATGGGTCAGCAAATGGCAGATACACACAGCTCAAAATTTATCATTTCTGTGAAAGATACCAAGTTTCAAAAATGGAAACCTGAAGAGAGGGACTTAAAGATCCTCTGACATAATAAAAGGAACTCGGTTATGGGAATGAACTGAGTCAGAGGACAAGAAGCTCAGAATCACTGTGGGCTGATCAACCTAATCCTGCATCCCAACTAAGAAACAACCAGAGGTGGTGGCCTCTGCTTTTCTGTCACAGTTTCTCACAAAATTTACTAAAACCTTAGGAAGGCAACTCTTGGATGATAGAACCATGTGTAAGCAACACACACACAAGTCACACAAAAACCCAGAAACCTTAAATCCATGGTATTCACTCATTTACACCTGTCTTTTTTTTTTTTTTTTTGCAAACACACTGGCCTTTACATGTGTTTTGTTTATTAATTAATTTATTTTTGCAGGGTTTTAAGCATTTAAGATCTGACTTTTTTAGAAATCAGTTCAAATAAATGGCTAAAAGTGGTTACGCTTAAAAATCTCTGTTTAAATGTTGAGAAACTTTCCTTCGTTAAATACACATTATTTTTTAAGAATCGTACAAATATTTAGAGGCCTGTTGAATGTGTAATGTTTAAAAACGTGGACTGCTAAAGAAATACGGAAGATGAATACATTGGCTGTAAACAGAGGGTAATGCGGTTTCTGTCTTTAAACACAAAAGCCTGTTGGATGTTAAGACTCCATCATCCTAGGGTGCCTGGGTGGCTCAGATGGTTAAGCGTCTGCCTTCGGCTCAGGTCATGATCTCAGGGTCCTGGGATCGAGTCCCGCATCGGGCTCCCTGCTCCTTGGGAGCCTGCTTCTCCCTCTGCCTCTCTCTCTCATGAATAAATAAATAAAATCTTTAAGAAAAAAAAAAAAAAAGACTCCATCATCCTAAATCGCTGCTAAAGAGTGAAGGCTGATTTGCTATGGTGTGAGACACATTGTGATGGCGTAATGTTCCTGTGGTAAGGGACTGGCTGATTGTCTCACTCCACACTGTAGAGAGACAGGTATGGGTCGCATCAGGCGACCACAGTGCCTCCTGGTAACGAGTGAACGTCAAAGCCCCAGCTGTTTATGTTTTGGCAGATAAAAATACTGTGGCTTGCTCATTGTGCTCTTTTGGAATTAAGATATCTGAACTCTGGAAGCATTGCCAACAATCAATAGGCAGGTTGGGGGCATTCCAGGAAAACGATCGTCTGCCATACTTTCATTGTAGGCTTCATTTCCTTTGTTAGGGTGCAGACCATTCAGACGGGGGCCTTAGAAAGAAGCAGGACAGCCATGCTTGCTCACAAATAAAACTTTATCCTCCAAATAGGAACTTTGTTCTCTGGCTCAGAAATGGCACCAAAGAGAATTTAAGTTTGATCACATTACTTGGGTCCTGGTATCTCCTTGTCCTTGATCATGGCCATCTCGATTTACTGGGGAGGAAGGGAGGGCACGTCTCAACAAAGGCAACTCCAGTTAATGGAATGTTTTCATACTTCAGCAACCATTTTAATTATTCCAGAGATAATGCCACTTCAGTGGGGAAGATGCTTTGTTGAGATAGGAGAGCCTGCCTGCTTTTGTCTTAATATCTAATGACTAACTTCGTGTTGAATTAGATGTGGAAATCATTAGGTTTGAGGATCATCTGACCGAAGGCCCAGAGAAGCCTCAGTGGACCTTATTTGCATGAAGAACATTCTTTTCTTTCCTCTATCAGGCCGATTCGCTGCCAGAAATGACAGATTCCTCTTGCGTTCGGCTCTATTTTGCTCCCAGGTTCTTCCCTCCCATCCTAGGCTTTATTTGCAATGACCTGCAGCACTCTCAAAAGATTCCTTTTCAAAGGTTCAGCCTACCCACCAAAGCCCCAATTTGAAAAGGGGTATTAATTAGCTTGAACCTCGGGCTATCCCAGTATTTCAAGCTTTTTCATTCGAATGGGTTCTTAAACCCATAAAATTCTAACCTTCCACGGAGGCAGCAGCTAATGAGGTGGCCCAGACAAACAGAAACGGATGAACCAAGGCCACACCAGGCCACTGAACACCCATGGTCCCCTTTAGCCAATGACTTCCCACCCACTGATTTAGCCTCCGAAGCTGGGAGCTGGGGAAGGAGGTGGGCTGGCCTGCACCATGCGGCCTCACCAGCTGGGGAAGACTTCACTGCTCATCGGGAGCCCGACAAAGTGCCAAACAGCAGCCGGGGAGAGTTTTTCAGGGAAAACAGGTTTTCCACTCCTGTCTTTGGAAGACCTTCCTTGTAGGTTTGAGATTTCTTGAAAATGTGTAGGTCCTCCAGGAGGGAGAAGGGCAGGTTTGGAGAAGGTGTGAGGACTGATGGGGACAGAGCATTACCTGGGTGGGTGCCTAGTACCGTTCTGACCACTAACACATCAAATCACATAATCCTCACAACAAACCCGTGATCTTGGGGCTATGTACAGCCTCCGTTTACAGGTAAGGAAACCGAGGCAGAGAGTGGTCCAACGGTTAGGGAAGCGTGGCACCAACTCAAACCGTGGCACCTGCTGCCTCAGGGCATGCTCAGAGCCAGGGTGTTATTCTGGTTCAGGTTTTCAGAAGCTCTGCTCTTGGTCAGAGGATGGAGCATGCAGAGACCACTCCTGGTAATTGAAGGAGTAGCTTAATGTTTAGAAAGAATACAAAAATTCCCACTGGGGCTGGGAAAATGACTCACGGGTTTAGTACTTGTTTTTTTTGGAGGAGGAGAGGTAGGACAGGAAGGGAGGGAAATGAGAGAAAGAAAGGCTTGCAGAGCCCAAAAGGGAGGAGTCCTGTGCTGCAGAAAAGTGTGACTGAGCAAGGCTGTATAAAATAAGGGCCTGGTTCAAGGAGCCAGGTCACTGGGACCTGAATTCTACCTTCAAGACTGAGCAGGTCTGTGCCTGGAACATACCACTCCGTCCCATGGATTGTTGCAAAGATTAAATGAGACCCATGCCTGCAGAGCAGGTGATCCAGTGATTCTGACACACAGGTAAGATGAGCACGATGATAATTAATATAATAGAAGCACTTGTTGGCTACGTTAGGGAGCGAGCCCTCGAGCTAGGAGGACGTCAGACCTGCCATAAGAATGCCTGTGTGCGAGCAGATATGGTGAGTAAGCAGAGCTGGGAGACTGGGTAGGTGAGTGGAGCTCCTGGGAGCTGCTGCTGGAGTCACTGGCTTCCCAAGGTCAGAGATGACCTCCTGCAGAGGGCTGGACAGGTCAGGGGGTCGGGGGCACACGTCCTTGTTGCTCCGCCCCTTCCCGGGAACTGGAGGTGCCCTGGGAAGTGCTCACTGTGGGGCTCGATGGTATTGCACTTGACTCTGAGATATTTCAGCCCTCAGGCTCTCTACTGAAATTGGCCTTGACCTTCTTTTTCTTTAATAACATTGCTGTCAATACACCACGGTTAAGGCTCCCAAGACGGGGAGATGCAGCCAGTGTGTGGAACCACTTGGTAATTACGACAGCGACAGCTGATGTTTGCTGGGTGACCGTCGGCTTAGTGGATGGGCCCCGCGCTAAGGGTCCCGCATGTCACTCCCGCAGCTGTTACAACAGGGACAGTCTTACTGTCTCATTTCAAACCAAAGCTTCCTTGAACGGCTGCAAAAACCACGCTCGCAGAATGCAAAACCCAGGTCTGCCTGCACCTTGGGGCCCACTTCTAGATCTTCAGGTTTCTGGATGGGGACTTGAATCAACGGAGAAATGTCTTTCTGAATGATAAGTTGTCATGAAGCAATTCCCAGTGCACAGGACCCAAGAGCAGAAGAGAGCAGAGGCGCAGGGAGCGGGACGGCGGGGAGATACACAACAGTCTTCGGGTCACGACCGAAACCAGATGAAAGAGGAAGGAAGCAGTAACAAAGACGTGGAAAAACATCACCACAGAGGCATGAGATGAGAGCCAAGGCAGGGTGAATCCTAGGAAACATGATGTCTCCTGGTGCGGCACGAATGTCTGGCAGCCACCAGACCGGTCCCCCCGTACGGGGTGCAGCCTGTCATCACCGCACCTATGTGTCCCCAGACACCCTCGCCTGGGTCTTCCTGTGTCTCCCATTCAAGGAGCCACCTGCATGCAGAGATGTGGGCATGGTGCCCGGTGCAAGCAGATGCTTCATCAATGCAAGAGGGATTAAAGAATTCAATAAACAAACAAATTGCAGTCCCTAAAGGTAACTGTCACAATCTCTTAAGAAACCTTAACTGTGGAGACAGGGACCAGCTCGTGATCGCACCATGGGCCACGTTCCACAGGCTCGTGGGCCACGATGGAAGTGGGAATAATTAGCAAATATGGTCATTTCCATCGCTGATTCTGGAGGTATCTACATCGTTCCCTTGGATAGCGGTGGGGAAAAGCCTGGGCAGGAGGGGAAGCCTGTGGTGCCGGAAGCTTCCAGAAGGGAGTGCCTACCGTGCACCGGCCCCAGCCTGGCCGCCTCGGGCTCCCTGCGACCTTGTTGCTGCAGGTATGACTGTCCCCCAACCTCTGTTCTGGGCTGTCGAGGGGCCCAGGGGAGCTTCCTGGCACCCTCTCGTTGCCAGCTGTGAGACAAGTCTTTGGGAACAGGCTGAAGGTGACATGTCTCTTGTATGGAGAAGGTCATGGTTTGAGTGAACAAACCAGAAGCCATCAGCACAGGAAATGAGCATTTACACTGAAAGCCAAGTGTCAGATGGGTGTGGATCAGCCAGGGAAACCCTGAGCCAGCCAGATCTATTGATTCTTTTTTAAAATCCCCAGCTCCTTACAACACCACCAAGAAGGCCCGAGAGAAAAAGAGTAGTGTGGGGTCCCACTAGCTGCTTTGAGCCCAAACACCCCCAGAAGCACAGCTAGCTCTTGCAGTTGGCCAAGACAGAGAAAGGAGCCTGGGAAGCAGCAAGCTCTCTTTCAGATCCAACTGTTGTGTCTTTCCATGCCAGAGGTAGCAGGCAGAAAAGGACTAAAGAAAGACAGCTCCTCATAAGCAGAATGCCACTTTTGTAACCTCATGCCAGCCCCTAGGAACCTTGTCTGGGAGCATGACGCACCACCTCAGTGGTGGCAGGGCTGACTGCATTTAGCATTCATGAAAACTCTACCCGTAGGAGAATGCACTGCTGGAAAGACAAAAAGCAATGCTTAGAAAAGAAATGGTGAATTTCAGCACCCAAGCTGACAAAAATGCCCTTCTCGAAGCCTAGACTCCTTAGTGCTGTCTCCTGGAGGGCTGGGTTTACAGACCTTCTCAGAGCCTTTAAGGTGCTAACGTCACTTACGGCCCTCCAGATGGGCCACATCACAGACTGTCCTAAGCTTATTTCGTGAGTGGGTCTCCTCTCCGTATTTCATCTTATGGGCAACTGTTGCAGAAACAGCTTTGATGGAAACCCCCCGAAGGACTCCCACCCCCTCTCATATTTTCAACTAGGGGTTCACTTAGAATCGCCTCTGAACTTTAAAGACATCCAGGTGCCTGGACCACCTCCCTCTTCCCCACTAGACTCATGGAATCAGCATTTTCAGGGGTGTGACCCAAGTGTGGGGTGTTTCAAGAAACCTCCTGGGTGATGCTGACTCAAAACCCCAGCTGGAAAACAATGACTCATAAAGGCCACATACTTTAGAAGAGCAATGCGAATGCCCTCCGTAATTCATTCATAATTTTACCAAAGTCTTACTAAGTGGCCTCAGGTGCCAGGAACTCTGCTGGGTGCAGGCACGACACCAGCCAGCCTTCTGCCACAAAATTTTCTAAATCCTGTTCCCCCAAACCAGACGTCTCTCTCCCACCCACACCGTGGGCATTGCTGTCCCCTGCCTCTGGTCACACCTGCCCCCCAGCCCGGAAGCCCTTCTCCTCCCTCCATCCATGGGGATCCTGCTCATCCTTCCAGATGGGGCTGAAATGCTACATGCTTCCAGAACCTGTCTTCAAGGACTCCCTGTGGACTCAGTACATCCCTCTGAACGTCCTGTGATCCTCACCACCTTCTATCCTGCATTCTAGCAACAATTCCTAAATGCCCGAAGAGTTCACATGAACAAGAAAGTTCTGGGATCACATGGAGTAAAACAATGCCAGCCAACTTTCCATAGAGCTGGCCTTCCAAGGGCTTTTTTTTTTTTTATTAAAGATTCTATTTATTTATTTGAGAGAGAGAATGAGACAGAGAGAGAGAGCATGAGATGGGGGAGGATGAGGGAGAAGCAGACTCCCTGCTGAGCAGGGAGCCTGATGCGGGACTCGATCCCAGGACTCCAGGATCATGACCTGAGCCGAAGGCAGTCGCTTAACCAACTGAGCCACCCAGATGCCCCTCCAGGGGCTTTTAATACTCGAATATACCATACGGGTCTCCAAAAGGGTCACACAGTATAGAGACATTTCCTCAAGCTTATTTGGCTATGTGACCCTTCCTCCCTCCCCCCACTGATTTGTTTTTCCCTGAGCATCTCCAAGGACTCCTGTTCCAAGGAACCCCCATAGGGAAATGCTGTCCTCTAGTTGTTTCCTTCCTTTGTTCATCCAAACAAAACTCCTGGGGTATCCACAATGTGCCAGGCATTGGGCGAGGGGCCCTCCCCTGGGTCCCCAGGTGCTTTGCTGAAATCACTTGTGGTCTGGTCACAGACATAACACCCCAGCACATCGTCCTCCAACGCTGGTAAGAACATGCCAGTGGCCAGACTGGTCCTGGGGACTAACACACATGAATCCCATGAAATGGCAGCATATGAACCCCACAGCCTGGCACGGGGTTCCAAGCATTTGGGAGGGTGGATGGTTTTAACGGGGAAAGAAGATTTTAACGGGGAATCCACACGTGGGGAGAGCGCAGTTCTGAAGACAAATGGCATGATAAAAAACACTCAGCCATCGAGCCTGCAGAATGAGGGCTCTCAGATCGCCAGGCTCCTCACGATAACCTGATGCTGAAAGGCACAGGCCCATCATTAAGGAAAATGTGGCAGAAATGGACTGCTAGCTGGCAGAGGATGGAGGAGGTCTGGCGGAGCTGTAGAAGCTAGAGGCACGAGCCAGGTTCCAAGAGGAACAACGGTGGGGATGAGTGTGCACCCTGGCCCAGACCCAAACACCTGCCAGGGGACTCACAGACCCGAGTCACCAGTGCAAGTCAGCCTGAGCAACTGGGCCAGCAGCCCCTCCCCCACACAGGCGGGTCACCTGGGGGCTAGCGGTGGCACTCAGCGTATCTGGAGCTCCTGCTGACCCCGTGTCCACGGACCGGTCAGACCCAGGCCAAAACTCCGGGAGGGGGTTGGGGGTGAAGAGAGCTTGAAGGAAAGCAGCAAACTGTGCTTGGCAGTGCACGTCCAGTGCTCCGTGCATCCCTCCACCTATCATACACATCCCGAGCACCTATGGACAAGAGCAGAAGTAAGCAGAGGCAGTCCCTGCCCGAGTGGAGTGCACGGAGGGAGTCAGTGAATCATCACTCACATGACGGTAACATCATGACCGTGATACGGAGAGCAACACCTTGGGGGCGCGGGGGCAGAGAAATGTCCCTAGGGACATGATTGCGAGCTGATGCCTGCTGATGGGATCAGAATTCCAGCTGAGGGAACAGCAAGTGCAAAGCCCTGGGAGCGAGGGAGCCTGGGGAACCCAGGGGCTAGAAGGAAGCCGGGGAGGTGAGGCTGACGTGGAGGGCCAGGGTGGCAAGGTGTGAGAAGAGGCTGGAGGGGCAGAGTAGCACCACTGGGAGGCCCCGTGAAGGCTCCACCTCTGTCCCTTTAAGCAGGAGGCAGCCCCAGGATCAGATACGCTCTAACGCCATCATCATGTGCAAACAGACCTGCGGGGTGAGGGCAGACTGGAGTGCAGGAGATACCAGAGTGGGCTGGAGAGAGATTCAGGTGGTAAAATCCACATAACCCAGGGATGGATGGCATGAAGAGGGCAGGAGGGGAGGAGGGTGGACAGGGTAACCACCTGGGCAGATTTCATCTCCCCTGCAAGTGAAGGTCCTCTGAAACTGGGCACTGCATTTCCTCCCATGGAAAGGGAGCAAGAGAAACAGAGAGGGGTTGTTTCTCCAACACAGGAAGGGTTTTGGTTCAGTCGGCCCCAGGCTGATTCCCCTTTTCCTCCTCAGTCAGTTCATTACCAGTCCAGTGAATCCCTGAGGGACACACGATAGAGAGAGGATGGGATCCGGAGTCCAGAGAGCAGTGCCCCATCCCAGCTGCATCCTTCACGGCGGTGACAACCCAGAAGTGCAGCTTAACCCCGAGCTCTGTGTTGGGTGGTTGGCATGGAGATGAGTACCACTCGCTCATCAGCTGGACTGTGGGGGCTCAGTGGGAGGTCCCCGCAAGGGCTTGGGAACTCGTCAACCATCCTCCACATGTTGCGGGTGGTTTTTAAGGCTGAGCCTGGAGCCCCAACCAAGCCCCCCCCGGCTTGGCTCTGCCCTGCTATCACTCGATGCAGCTTTTTCTGGGACATGAAGAGGCCACTTGGCAGTCAGCGTGAAGTGCACAGAGACAAGAGTGCTCAGCTTTGACTGCTCTTCTCTTTTCGGTGATCAAAGGCAGGGCCCTCCCTGCAGATTTTAAACCTCTGGAACAGTTCCACTCATCCCAGCTAGAGAGCCCGTCAGAGGGCCAGGACGTGCCAACGCTTGCCGGGAGTGGGTTCCTCCCGCCCGTTTAGCCTGTAGCCTCGTCCAGAAGACCCACTGTTTTAGGGTACACTGGTGTTGTTGCAAGCAGCAGCTGGAATTTAAGTACACTCGGCTGAAGTCAGCGAGCACCGGCTGATCCCACTTTTCCTTTAAGAAAGTTCGTTTATGGCCGCAAGAGGTAGCATAATGCTGTGGTGAAGAAAACAGGCTCTGGGGCCCTTGCCAGGGTCCAAACACCTCTCCTTTCAATCTCTAAGCCCCAGTTTACTTATCTGTAAAATGGTATCAATGCCTCATAGGATCGGGGTGGGTAGATTAAATACAACAGTGTGTGGAAAACTGACGTTCGCTGCTAGTGCGTGTATGTGTACGTACGTGTGCACGCCGGCAAGAAAATATTCGTTTGTTCGCTCGTTTGTTCATTCAACCACCACCACCTACGTGCTGGCACCGTGCTGTGCAGTGGAAACAAAAAGATGCATGAAGGCTTTGTCCTCGGAGAACCCACAAGGTCTGGGCCGAGGCAGACAAGCTGAGAAGCCACCAGGTGGCGGGGTAACAGGTGCTTTGCAGGGGCTGTGTAGATGCCAGGGGAATGCAGCTAATCCAACACTGGGCACAGGGGGGCTGCAGGGAGGGACTCCTTGGAAGGGGGGACCGAGTCTAACGCAGAAGTGAACCCAGAGAGGAAGGGTGTCCCAGGCCGACAACGGAACAAAAAGGAGAGTGCCTGGTGGGTTGAAGGAACCAAACAGAGCATGATGAGGAGGGTGCACAGAGTATGGCTACTGGATCACCCTGGGCCCCAACCATCAAAGCCCATCTAGGGCAGGTGACAGCAGAGACAATCTCCAAATAAAGCACAAACTACGGACGTGAGATTTAACATACTAGCTGGTGATAATACTGTGCATTTGTTTATAACAGTCCCCCGAATTCCCTCCTTCCTCCGGGCCTAGACTTTTACAAACTGTTCTGCAAACCCTGAGCGTCTAGGTTCCGGAGGCCACATGGGTGCTGTCCTCCCCCGCACAGCGATGGCACGGAGAGGAGGAGAAGACACAGTGCTAGACACAGAGGAGAGATGAGAGGGGGCGGGGTGTGTCCTGAGAGATGAATCAGCAAAATGCTTTGAAGAATAAGGTTGGCAAAGAGGGGCTTTAGAGCCAGGGCATAAAGAAAAAGCTATCTGGTGGCACAGCTAAGATGCACAAATGTGTCTTGGGTTTGCAGACTCCCACCCGGGAAGATACTGGAGTTTAACAAACCCAAGCATTTGTTTGCCGGCTGCCTGCTTTGTTAAACAGTTATGTGTCAGTCCCTACAAGATGGGTACTTCTGGGCCGTGTAAGAAGTAACGGCTTCTCTACACTTATAGAACACCACTCTGGGCTTTCTGTCTCTCTTCTTCTTCTAAGAGTTGCAAACCCAGTGATGGCCAACTTTGTTGGAAGGAGACCTTCAAACCCAGTGGCCCAGTGGGAGGGTGCTTGGGAAGTGCTTGGGAACTCGTTTTTGGGGACAGTGCCCTGAAAAGTAAGCCTGAAGTCCTAGATCACCAGAGCTTGGTTTCCTCATCTATAAACAGGAATAAGTAATAATGTTAACCAGACAGCATATGTGAAAGCCAAGGGGAACTAAGCAACACGGCCAAGGCTGCAAGATTAGGAACCGCCCCACTGCTCTCCCAGGAGGGGGGCAGACTGTCTCGGTGCCGGGAGGTGCAGGGAGGAGGATGGAACAGCTGCTCAGCACACGACACCAGCTCTTCTCAGGGCCCTCCCCCATCTGTGGAGCATGGCAGGGGACACGGACTGATGGCCAAAGAAGGAACCCGTTTGCAAACTCAAATGAAACAGATGAGAAATTGCAACATATATATTTTTAGAGCAATGTTAATTCCTCCACACACAACACTGCTCAGCTTATCTGTACCCACAAATGTACAGCGCTCTGCCTTGAACCCATGGGGGCCTTCAAGGCTGCAAACCGGAGAAAGAGTTCGGGAGCACCGGGTGACACTGCATGGTGCTTTTGGTGGAAATGTCCATGTGGCAAAAACATGGTCTCATGTGGAAAAATGAAGGATGTAAACCACCATGCCCCGCCCCCCAATCCATGTGCTGGGGCACGTAAAATGTGTTTATTAGCATAATAGCTCACGTCACTGGATTTCGGCTCCTGGGGATTCTTCTAGACACATTGCCTTCCTTTCCTGCTGGGACATTCTTTAGGTCCATTAATAGACCTACTGCCTCTGGGAATTGTTAATTCTAATTAAAAATCATTAATTATTAGAAGTGGAGCCCACGTATGTACACAGGCCAAAACTCACGGTCGTTACGGCCTATAGCGAGTCTCAGACCAGTCTACCCAAATGTGCACCAGGTCAGCCACGGTACATCCAACATTCACTCTGCCATTGCTCCAGTTCTGCCTGTTGGAGGCCCCCCGCCCCCCACGGCTACAGCACTAGCTCCAGATACAAGCTGCCTGGGTTACCACTGAGTCCCTAGAGTCTAGCAGGATCTCAGTACATGCTGAACAAAGAAGTTAACAAGCAACTGAATCCTCACCCAAGAATTCTGAAGATATGACATCCCTCAGCCTCTGACCCAAGACGTGGGCTCCCCCCCGCCGCCGCCTGCCTCCAATACGTCCATAACCTCCCTTCCACACTGGGCTGCCTTTGCTGGCTTGCTGGTCTGTCCCTACACTGGATGGTGAGTACTTTGATGGCACGATTACATCTTTTCATCTTCGCATCCTCAGAGATGAAAGATAAGAGATTACTGGTGCAGCTCTTGCAATCACCCTGGGACAAAGAAAGACCCAGAAAGGCTGCCCCTGCTCTGGTCCAGGGCGTCCCCCGCAAGGCCCACTTGGGCCAGCCCCATTTACTCCTGCAGATCTGGTTATTGGGACCCCCTGTGCGGCTGCCTATGCTTTAGGACAGCAGTAAGCATGGCCCTCTGCCTGGCTCTTTGGGTGTGTGTGGGGCGGGAGGGGGCTCTTCTATTAAGCACAGACTCCTGGGGGTCCAAGCTAAGGCAACCCCCATGGACACAGCGTGGGTGGCCACCTTCTACCCGTGCATTCTGGAACTTAGACGGTTCTGAAGACCTTCCACGGACAATTCCAGATTTCTACCTTGGTAGAAACGATCGCGGAACAGGGGTTCAGACATAACCTTAGATTATTAATTAGTCTCTTCTGGGAATTCACACAAGTTCTTCCGATCCCTCCCCGACGAACAGGCACTATCAGCAGAGAGTCTTCTGCGGGCCGTGCTTTAATTCTCACGGCCCCACTGTGACTTCGGAACGCTATCACAACTGCCCGCTTGTGGAAATGAAGCGTGCAGAAGGTAATGATCCCAGTTCTAGTGAAGAGCGGAGTGGGGACCGCAGCAGAGAGGCTGTGCTGAGCTCCTCTGGAGGAAGTGTTCCTCGTCATACAAAAGCTCGGTGAAGAGACCTTCACCCAGTTTCTCAGCTGGCCCGTGGCAGCCTGGCACCGCTCACAGGTGCACCCGGATTCTGCCAACAGGTGACCATCCACCTTCCTCCCGCCCCAGCCTCACCGAGGAGGAGGGCCCCGGCCTTGCCACTGCCCACTTCAAAAACCCAGCAGGTTCTTTGGGGGACCCACGGGAGGTGTCCTGGGACTTCAGGAGCGTGGCACAGACCTTGCGGTGGGGAGGGGGCTGGGACAGACACCCAGTGGCCCGAGGCCGCACTAGCACTATTTGCCTTGAAGATGCTTTGCCAAATGTGGAAACAACCCCGGGGGCCGGGGTGGGGGGCATGCTTCTCATTCTCATTCCGGATCGCTCCATTTTGTCAGAAAAGATGCGTTCGGTTTCTTTTAAAAACCGAGAGCTTGGCCACCTTCTCAAGGGTGACTTTATTATTAAGACAGAGTTCACACTTCCTTCCAGAGAAACACGTCTCACACGGAGGGGATGGAAGGACAGAGCGATTCAAAGGAAATGCACTTTTGGATGTGGCTTTTGAAGAATGCCCAAATCAGGCAAAGGAAGCCCTGCTTCTCAAGTCCTTTCTTGCTACAACGCACTTGTACGTGGTGATCAGAAAGAGTCCAAGGGCTCCACGAGATGTCTAGAACCTTCCTTCTACAGACATGTCTACTTATTATGCATCAGGAGCTTTGGTAAGCACCGGGGTCTCTGCTGGGGAGATTGGTCTGCTGCCCCTTCGCTGAGTGGTAGCTACTCTGCTTTTATTTTGAGCATCAGGTCATTTCCTTCTCAGGGCTAATGTTAAGCATCGGGCCAGAGAAGGCAAACCATGCAAAACAAGTGTGGTTGTACCTCAAGCCCCCAGCACCCAGTCCTGAGTGTCCTCCATTCCCCCACCGGCCTAGACGAGCCCTCCTCCTTTGCTCTGGCCACCCACATTCGAGGCGCCTTTACCTTTCAACTGCTGGAAGCAGGAGGCGCTGCTGTCCGGCTCCAGGGGGTGCCTCAGGACCCCGTTGCTGGGCTTGGGTCTCTCATATTCTCTTTCGGGGAGCATGGCCTGCTCGCTCTCCATGGCAGGGTCTGAGTGTGGGGGCAGAGACTGTGGAAACCCGAACATCAAGAGGGAAGAGAAGAAGAGTAAGGCACCGCAGAGCAGAAAGCCGCCCCACCAGGCTCCGATCCAGCGGGGGTCGTCCGGAGTGATGTCCAGGTTACCTGCAATGGGAAAGAGCACAGTCAGGAGGAGAGGACACAGCCGGGCCGGGATATGGCTGAGGGTCTGAGTCAGGTGCACAGACAGGAGAGGGCTCTGGACACAGCCTCGGGGTGGGAGAGAGGCAGGGGAGGGAGCAGGGGGCCTGGACGCTTCAAAAGGCAGCCTTTTGTTCACATCAGTGCTCTTGTTTCTCCCACCCCTCAAAAAGCAGCTACTCGGAGATCCCATTCAACACCCCACTCCCGGTCTCAAATCAGGTTCACAGATCGTAAGGGACGGCATTGAATGAAGTCAAGAGCTGAGATACCTGGAGTGAAATCCTGCCACTTCTCACTGCGGGACCCCAGCCTAGTGATCTGAACTCTCCGTGCCTCGCTGACTAACCTGTAGGACCATGAGGACGGTGACAGCACCTTCTGGAGTTTGGAGGGAGGATCCAATGAGCCACACCAGATATGATGTGCTCAGAATAGTCCCTGGCATATGCTTGAGCATTTAAACACTGTTAGCTTCATACTTACGGCTAGGATCTTGTTTCCAAACTGCTAGTGGGTAGGTTAATTCAAATCTTGGTGGTGGCCTGTGGTTTGGGGCAGTCCTTTATTAGAAAGCTTTGCAGCCAACTTAATGCTTAAAGGCAGCGTGCATGTGGTTTGGCTGTCTTGTGCTATTATTTCTTTGATTTACCAGCTGAAGTCATGAAGACAAACTACAGCCTACCGCCTGGTAGATTTTTTTTTTTTTTTTGTCTTTCTCTACAACTACCCTTCATAGAGCACTCTCAGATAGGCTGCTTAGAAATGTCTCCTTGACTCTGAAAAACAAACTGAGGATTCTAGAGGGGAGGGGGGTGGGAGGTTGGGTATTAAGGAGGGCACATTCTGCATGGAGCACTGGATGTTATGCACAAACAATGAATCATGGAACACTTCATCTAAAACTAATGATGTAATGTATGGGGATTAACATAACAATAAAACATTTTTTTAAAAAAAGAAATGTCTCCTTGATGATAGTCCCATACCTCTGGACCACAGAAGGACATTCTTGGACATGGGGGCAGGGCATATGAGCTTAGAACTAACAGGACTACAGCCTTGGACCAGATGGATGGACAGGCTTGGGAAGAGAAATGACCACAGACACCAAACCAGCACTTCACCATTTGTAAAATGTTCTCCCTGAAGACTCTTCAGCTACCACTAATAAAGAGCCCAGCCATCATTCACTGAGTGCTTACTCTGCACTGGGCATTATGCAGAGTATATTCTTTTTTTTTATATGTTTTATTGTTACGTTAATCACCATACATTACATCATTAGTTTTTGATGTTGTGTTCCATGATTCATTGTTTGTATGCAGAGTATATTCTTAACTGTTCTGGTCAACCCTCCCCACAATCCTACAAGGTAGAGTCTTTTATTATCCCAATCTTATATAGATAGAAAAATCGAGGCTTAGGAAATATAGGTACTGGGGCGCCTGGGTGGCTCAGTTGGTTGGGCATCTGCCTTCGGCTCAGGTCATGATCCCAGGGTCCTGGGATCGAGTCCCGTGTTGGGCTCCTTGCTCAGCAGGGAGCCTGCTTCTCCCTCTGCCTTGGCCGCTCCCCCTGCTCATGCTCTCTCTCTCCCTCAAATAAATAAATACAATCTTAAAAAAAAAAAAAGAAAGAAAGAAAGTGTAGATACCCTGCCCAAATTCACAGAGTTGAAGACTGGAAGACGGGCATTCAGATGCCAAGGGCCAGGTTCCTTATCACTTTGCTACACTGCCCTTCTGGACCGTCTAGGCTTTGTTCTGGGCTCCCTGAGTGGATGATTAACTCCTGTGCTTTGTGCAATGGGCCTAAGATCACCAACTTTGCCGTTGGTCTTTGGAACATCGGTGGTCTCTCTCCTGGAGGCATTGATATCCACCCAACAGCAGTATCTAGGGCACTACCATGAGCCAGATGCTTCTGCACAGCTGCACGTCAGAGAAGAAAGAGTATAAGCTTTGGCAGGCAGAGGGTTGAATCCCAGCTCTGCTGCTTAGTAGCATGTGGTGCTGGGCAAGCTACTTACCCTCTCTGAGCCTTACTTTGATCACTTGCAAAATAAAGGCGACATCCACCAAGACTGCGTGCAAGGATAAGAGGTAACGAGCAAGGATCACTTGACACATAGGCTCTTTGTACATGGTAGCTCTTCTATCTACTTGTAGGTATATATTTACATGAATGCAGATTTCAAGATATAGGGGTTTTTGAGTATGGGAAAGCTTGAAAAAAGCATGAGAAAACCCAAGGTGATCTTGAAAGCATCTTTATGCAAACATGAGAAGAGAAAAGGAAGTCAGATGGCCTCGGGTAGCTGAGCAGGAATGTTTTCTCCAGTTACTGACTGTTTCTTCACCTGCTGCCAAGCAATGAATGAAAACAAAAGACATAAACGGGAGCTGTGGTATCTCCCTCCATTGTCGATGGGCTCCATAAAGGGGGAATTGAAAGCTGGCAGATGTGAGCCAGTAGAAGAGAGAGAGAAATCCTGGCAGTTGTTTGGGGAAACAAAATTAGTAGCACGTAGAGAGTCATATTTTAGTTAGGAAGTTAGTGACTCTCTTCTACATGTGAGGAAACATCCCAGGGAGAGGGGTTGCAGTGGGGAGGCGGATGTTTATGTGAACGTGTCAACTCGCTCCCCGTAGGCATGTGCCTGCGTGTGGAAAGCCAACGTTGGCTCGTAATTTGTAAGACAGGGAAGAGCACATGACCTGTGTCAGACCAAAGCCTGCCTGTGGTGCAGGCAAGGAGAGGGAGAGGGATCTGCAGCAAGGTGTGGTGGGGGCAGGGAGGGGGGGGCAGGATTTTATAGGAAAATCACAGTTGACCATTTTGGAAGGATTGATTTTTTTCCCCCCTCTCCATTGCAACCATCCAGAGCACCGTGGCAGGGAGAGAAATAATGTTCTGAGGAGAAACCACTCAGCTTTGGAGCATGCCGCCCTCAGGTCAGGGTTGGCTTGGGGGTGGAGTTTTAGTCCTGATTTTGGCACTTCTCAGGAAGATGGCTAATTCTTGAACCCAGGCTGAGAAGTTTTCTTTTCTAAGGCACCTCCGCAGAAGTGATGGTGAAAATCCCTCCCCACCTGCCTGGCAATCGTCACTGTCAGCAGGTATGTTCTAGTTCTACTGATGTTGAGGGAAAGTTCTCTATGTCGGCCAGCAAAGAACAGTGCGGTTGAGGTTACTGATGTCTTCATTTGGATCTCCTCTTTGGAGAACAAGGATTACCCCTCCCTCACCATGAACTTAGGTATAGCCACACGCCACAGAACTTTGCCACTGAAGTGTGAGTGGTCGGATATGTGTCACGCCCTTTTGCCCCAGCTGATCATGGAAGCATGTGAAATGCTCCTAAGATGGTCCCTGAGAGACTACGATGAACAAAATGTCACTGCTGACCTGTGCTGTGTGTATAAGCAAGGAACAAATCTTTAGTTGTTATTCTCAGCGACTGAGATTTTGGAGGTGTTTGTTACTGCAGCAGAACTGAGCCTACCCTGACTACTACCAAAGGCTTAGGAAATAAAAAGTCATGCTCTTCAAGAACAGTGATCCTGGGCAGGCTTGGAATCATGAAAGTGTTGTTTCAGGTACAGGTGGGGAACGGGGTGAAAACCTCGTTACTTTTCTTTCGACGTGGCTCTAGGTAGTATCTTGATCTTAAAAAATTACTGCAGTTTCGGGCGCCTGGGTGGCTCCCGAAACTGGCTTAACCAGTTGGTTAAGCAACTGCCTTCGGCTTAGGTCATGATCCTGGAGTCCCAGGATCGAGTCCCGCATCGGGCTCCCTGCTCGGCAGGGAGTCTGCTTCTCCCTCTGACCCTCCTCCCTCTCATGCTCTCTGTCTCTCATTCTCTCTCTCGCAAATAAATAAAATCTTAAAAAAAAAAAAATTACTGCAGTTTCAGCTTTTTCGTGAAGACTGTGGTCAGTAAGATGCCCAGAACAAAACTGAGAAGTACCCGCGTGTCTCATTTACTTAGATGTACTTAACTGTCAATCAAACTGCAACCACAAAGGACAAAAACACATTGAAAAGAACAGGGTAGGGACAGGATCCCAGGCTGAGGGAGCAACGCTCACAAAGGCATGGCACCCCTCAGTTAGGGGACTCCGATGGGCTGGCTAACACCAACCAGGCACTCATCGGCCCCGTCATTCCAGGTGTGGAGGAAGTAGAGCAAAGCATCACCATGATGGAGATGTCTGTACACCATAAGACAGGCACAGTCCGGCCTGCCTTTGCAGAACTGTCTGTATAGGCTTGAAGGATTTCTGCTTTACAAGATCCATTTTTCTAACCCTGCCATGTCTCGGAATCCAACATTCGGAGTGTTTTTGTGGTTTTATTGGGTAAGCCGAGCAAGCTTTTGGCAGTGTTTGCTTCTTCTGTTTAAGGTCATGTAAACACAGGGGATTGAGATTTTTCTCCCATTTCTGAGGCCTGCCACCATCGTAGGTAAGAAAGAAAAAAATCATTGGGAACAGTCAAACCAGTTTAAAACTAACTGAACAACCAACCCACCCATGAGGATATCCAGGACTGTGAGAAGGGGCCAATCAAAGCAAATTGGGGATATTTACTTGTGACTCCCAGGCCACACTAATGTGTAAGTGGTACCGTGGGCTGTTTTTTTTTTTTTTTTTCAGTCCATTTACCTATTTGTCTAACCTATTTTGTGAAACTTTTGCTATGGGACTCAAGCATTCCAAGAGTATCATTAAGTTACAGACCAAATTAGAAACTGGAGACAGGGAGGGGCTAAGGGTAGACGGCAGCATGGAATGATCAGGATCCTGGCCGTGAAGCTAATTTAGTCTAACATGAAGGACTCTGACGAAGCCCGCAGCTAGCCCCAGAGCAGGAAGCTCTTGGCTGGCTGACCTTTTTTAAGGAAGCAAACATATGGACCCATCTTATTCCAGGGGCAAACACCACGCAGCCCTAGTGGGGTCAGCTGGTGCATGCCTGAGGATGAGTCTGTATGGCTGGGCTGACGAGGTTAGGTCATCTCAGCAAGGCCTTTGTCCACGGAAGGGTGCAGCCTTCTGGCAAAAGTCCTGGAGAAATTCCAGGGACATAAGCTGCCCGGTTTGGAGTCAGACGGAGGCTTGGGCTTTGAATCCTACTCGCTGTGGAAAGGAGTGAACCTGTCGCTGACCATGTGCTTACTATACACCAGGCGCCGTGCTACGCTCTTGGCATGATTAACTCATGTCATCCACGCACAGACCCTTGTGGAGAAAGGCCCCCAGGATCACAAAGCTTGGAAGGGGTACTGATTCCAGCATCGGAACTCTGAACTCGTAATCACTGCATGAGAACAGCTCAGCTGGTAAGTGGGAGGACAGAAGGACCCAACCTCTAAGGGGAATGTCCTGAAGTTCAGATGAGACCATCTACATACAGCTTTAATAAGCGATCAGTCATCAATCTTCTTCTGATAACCCACTGCTAAGGTCGGTCGATTCAGTGCTTTGGGGCACATTCCTGCTACCAAGTCCTCCTTTCTTCTAGGTTCTGTTCTCAACTGGTTTCAGTCTTACAAAGATGTTCTCCGAAAGTGCTTCTGGCTGCACCATCACTCCTTCCCCAGGCTGTTACAAGAGGCATCTCCCCTTAAGAACAGGGGCCACGGGAGCCCCACAGGGATCAAACACAGATGGAGAGTAGCCGCGGCAGAATTCCAGTGTCTAAACAAGGCCAGCAGAGTCCTTCTGGGGAGCTGCCCGCGGGGTCTGCCCACCCACAGCTGGTCTGTTCCTACAACCGACTGCCTTCCCTCCCCCACACAGACTGCAACCAGCCTTCCTCACTGGTCTCCCCCCTTCAATCCTGTGTCCTCATCTGTGGCCAGGCTGCACAGTGCAGGGCACATTCCCTCCTCCATCTGCCCTAAGACAAGGGCTCTGCCTTGCCCGCCTCACCTCAGGTTCCAGATCACGGCTCTCCCCAGCCCCTACCCAGCTCTCCGCTGTGTGCCTGGCCCTTTCCATTCAGGCTTCAGGACATGCTTTCCTAGGTCGGACAGCCCTAAGGAGGACCTCTATCTTCACTGGCGAAGAAAAAATACAGGAGGGTCACCCCTAAAGAATTGAGAACCCCCTTCTCAAAATACAGCCTGAATCCATTCCAGACAGAACAAGTTTTAGTCACAAGATGAGAAATCATTAAAATTGCTGGCAACTATTGAATTCTCTGTCTTGCTCTCCGATAGAATAAATTACATTCTTCTGCCCTCTACTGGTAAAAAACAGCACCAGCCCTCCCTGGGCCTTCAGCAAGGAAGCAAACAAAAGATGGTGACTCACAGAGCATCCTTCCCTTTCTTAGAGACACACTGGATGGGACTTCTGCTATTTGCTTGTGTGCGTGTGTGTGGTGGGGGGGGATGCCATAAGCAAGATGCCCAGCTGGACCAGGAACGCGCCCATCTGCCTTCTGCTTCGAAACTGCCAGTGAGCCTAGAACCATGGGTGATGTTGCTTCACACGGCGCCCCGACGGGTGAAGAAAGATGCAGACCAGACAGGACCACAGGCAGGACTCCAGGCTGAGGGAACAGCCCGATGCAAAGGAACAGCACATCAATGGGGACCACGAATGAACTGGCTAAGCCCCTCGAGCCCCTTGTCCACCAGGCACAGAGAAAAGATGCTATTTAGTTCCCAGGAGGTTGCATGGTGGAGGGGGCTGTGAAGTGGAAATGCCCACATGCTTGCTAGGAGACCTGGGTTTTATAGAGATACGCCCCTTGGACTGGGTACATCCCTGTCCCTCTCTAGGCCCCGTTTCCTCGTCTGTACTATGGAAGGGTTGGAAGAGAATGAGCTGAGGTTCTTGGCTCAGAGATTCTGGTAACCCACAGGCCTTGATCCAAGGGAGCCACTGCTGATGACGCTGAGGGGCAGGATAAACTGCCTGGCCACCTGGCCTCTCCTTCCAGGAAGCCCTCCCCATTGCACGGGGGGTGCACCCCTTTCCCTCACCCGCTTTTACGATTCCTGTCTTGTGCTGCCTTTGGTACAGTGGTGGAAGCTGGCTTGTTTTTGTCCATATGAGCAAGATGGCAGCCGACTCCCACCACGTGATGTTTCTCTGACCAGGCCACCCCTCGTCCCACTCATTAGGAGCAGGGTACAAAGGGTCACCAACTGCCACAAGACAGCAGCATCCAATCACCTCCTGAACAGAGCCAGCACTTTAAAAGAATAAGTAAACAAAGCTTCATTTGATTTTCTCCACCCCCACCCCCGCCACTTGCAAATTTGTAACATCATTAGCTACAAGTAAATATATCAGTGGGATTAATGGAGTGAATCACAGAGGGGCTTGACTGGATTTAAAACCACATTATTTCTTTGGAGTGAATTAGTAAATTTTAAGCACTGTCAAGTGATGATGGATTGAGAAGCCAGGGACTGAGCTCTTATTGATCCTGAGAAAAGATTGGTATGAGGAGGAGAAGCTGGGATGGCTTCCCGCACTCCGTTCTCAGCGAGGAAGGAAACATGGCTCCTATGCTCACTGAACTGCATACAGAAACGGAGCGTTCTGTTCGGGGCTCACGGCTGACTTGTGACCACATATGGGGGGCAGCGTCTCAGATGGTCTCCAGGGATCCCACGCCCTGGTATTCACGCCCTGAGTGCAGACCGGAACAGGTGGCTTGCTTTCGACCCCCAGGATGCAGCAGAAGAGGAACGACATGTCACTTCCGAGCCAAGGTTATCAACAGACCACGGCTCTTGTCTCGGGCTCTCTCTCTCACCCTCTCTTGGGTGGTTTGCTACAGGGAAGCCCTGGAGAGGGAGCCTGGTCGAGAGGCCCAGGGATATGAGACTGAAAGCGGATCCTCCAAGGCCTGCTGACAGCCTTGGCAGTGAACTTAGAAGTCGAATCTCCTGCGGTTGAGCGTTGAGATGAGTGGACACCATGTCAACACCCTGACCACAAACTCATGAGGGACCCTGAATCGGAACCACCCAGCCAAGCTGCTCCTGGACTCCAGACCCACAGAAATAACCTGTGATATAATAAACAACACCCCAGTGTTGTTTTCAGTCACTAAGCGTGGGGTAATTTGTTGCACAGCAAGAGAAGACTGAGAGACCACATGACTTTTGCTTTGGCCACAGAAACGTAAGGAGAAGCTTCGAGAGCCAGTGTGCAACTTGCCACGGCCTGGTCTCCTGCCTTGGCAACTGCGCAAGCTGGGGTCAGATGAAGCTTCTGTGACCTGCGTCCTGGAGTGACCGTGAGGAGCCAAGCCTCACCCTCCCTAACACTGCCATCCTGCACTAGATACGTAGCATGCCCAAGAAGGAAACTTTGGTTGGATAAAATCACTTAAGATTTGGGAACCGTGTGTGACCACGGTACAACCTAGCCTATGTTAACCAGCCCACTGGTGGATCAAAGTGTGCCTAGGGTCTGGGGGGCCCAGAGCCGTTGGAGAAATACACTTGCTCTTCCTGCTAGGAACCAAGAAGTGTTGCTTGAAGTGGTTCTGAGCTATGGTACATTTCTTCATAGAGGCCTCTACAACACTGCCTTGTAGAAGGGGGTTTCAGATACTCTGTCTCATCGACCCCGTTTGTACATCTGCATTTCCAGAACACACTTAGAAAGTGGGGTTCTCATATAGGTTAATGGACTAACATTCAATGAGAAAATGCCAGGCACTCTACATCTATCCTCTCATTTAGTTCTTATAGTGGCCCCACGAAGCAGATAGAATTGTTACCCTTAATTTACAGATGAGGAAGATCCAGATTTGAGGAGTAAAATCAACCACAGAGATTATTCAGCCTCCGGGTGGACACTGGTGGAACACCACTGGATCCGAGGCCATCTGAGCCAACACTCATGCTCTTTCCTTTGATCTCTGGTGGGCTAGCAGCTTGAGGTCCACGCACCGAGGCTGCCCCTCAGTAGGAAGGTTTTAGAACCCAAAGGCTGAAGGGCTCCCTTATGATGGAGGACATGCTCGGGGGTGGCGGTGAGAAGTTGAGATATACTCCTTACTTGTGTCAATGAAGACTGCATCCACGTAGATTTTGGTACAGAAAGAGCCTAGGATAAATCCACAGGCTGGTCCAAATACCAGCATCGTGAAAAGGATTCCTGAAAGAAGAAGATAAAACAGAGATTAGATTAAAAAAAAAAAAAAAGCAAAAGCCACTCAATGAGCAAAAGAGTCAAAGATCAAGGATATTATTTCACATCAATCAGATGAGAACCTGGTTTATACAAATGACATTAGAGGAACTAGTCAAAAAATCCTACAGGGGGAAAGCTAGTACTGAAGCACCGTTATGCAGAAATTCTATAGTTTTTTGGAGGTTGCTCTGAAATATCTGTAGGCCCTGAGTGCACTTCCTTTTAGAGTACTCCATCCCACACCATATCCACCATATTAAAACACACCCACGTCTGTCATTAAATGGTTTCTATCATAAACATTTTTGAAACTATTTTTATATTTTTGCTTTCACATTTATTTGGCTTTATGGAATTCATTTAATTTATGGTTGGCTAAGATTTCTCAGCACTCATTGTACAAATTCAGGAATTGTGAAGGGAGAAAAGTCAAAGCCACAAATTATTTTCAAATGTAATGAAATGTTTACGAGCATTAAATTTAGCAAAAAACGGAGTTGACATAATGGTATGCTTTGAAAACATTTAATTAGATGTTTTATTAATTTGAATTTTGCAGATCTCCCCTACCCCTGCTTTTTTTTGGAGTTGCTATCTATTGTTTTAATAGTTGTTCAAGACTCAACCTTTTCCTTAGGACTTGAGAAGATGGTACTAGGCATGAACTTAAGCATCTGATGGATATAATACCTGGGATTTTCCACAAACCCTTTTATTCATTCTGGGAAAGTACCAAGCCCAAACTAAAACCCACAGGCTATATCTATATAACTAAATTTCAGTTTGGTAGAATGTTCCCTGAGCAAGGACAGTTCTCAAGGCCCTGGGAATAAAAATAGGAAGTGGCCCTTCCTACAAGAGGCTGGCTACCTGTGGGGACAAGTGGTATATGAGTTGATCCAACCCAAACAGCCCAAAAGAGGGGTGCTAACAGGTCCATGAGGGCACATGAAGAGCAAGGCTGGAGATGAATTCAAACAAAGGGAATTTGAGCTCGGCGGAGGGTACTTCTGGTCTCTCTGCTCACAGGTGTAGACTAACTCATTCTGATTTCCCTCGATGATGTCGTCATGGAACCACTCAAATATTCATTCAGTCAATCAATATTTATTGAGCTCCTTCTTTGTGCCAAGCAGTAGTCTCAGGAATGGAGATTCAATATTGAGCCAAATAATTAAGAATCCTGGCCTTCCAGAGCTCATTGACTTGGAGGTCGGGAGAAAACACAAACTATAAACAGGAACTCAACTGGTTTATAAATACTTGGCAAAGGAGGCCACATCTTCCAGATTTACAGACAGAAACCCAGACCCAAAGCAATCATTGAGGGACAGTTTATAAGGAATGTTGTTCGATAAAGGAAGAAATGAAAAGAGGATGGTTTAGGGCGCCTGGGTGGCTCAGTTGGTTAAGCGACTGCCTTCGGCTCAGGTCATGATCCTGGAGTCCCGGGATCGAGTCCCGCATCGGGCTCCCTGCTCAGCAGGGGGTCTGCTTCTCCCTCTGACCCTCCCCCCCTCTCATGTGCTCTCTCTCTCTCTCTCAAATAGGTGAATAAAATCTTTAAAAAAAAAAAAAAAGAAAAGAAAAGAGGATGGTTTATAACATGGAAATGGGGCCAACTCCACTCTCAGTGAAATCCTACTCTGTGATTTGGAGCAATCTAGAAGTTCTAGAGTCTCAAAGTACCTGCTCCCATAGCTGGCCAGAGACCTCCAATCTCAGTTATTCTTGTTTCTAAGAATCTTGAGAAGAGCAATATCCATTTTATGAGTACATGGACTCCGTTTTGTCACAACTCAGATTAAGATAACCAAACAGAGGAAGTTGAGTAAGTTGGGGGTATTGGAAAATTCTAGAATATGGGGATCTTGCAGATATGGGCTAGAATTAGGGGGGCTGTCCTTAGCACGGTAGGGTTAGGAACCAGAGCTACGCTTGGCCCCATTCCCTGGGAGGAAAGTGAAGCAGAAAGAGATGCTGAGGAGGACCCCAGGGGGCAGGGGTGGGGCATGGACAGGGGGTGTCCAAGGCAAGAGCACCACCCAACATAGCCTAAAGGGATTTCTGCTTCAGGGCAAAACTGTGAAGCCAGCCATGTCCTCCTGTCCAGGCTGCAGGCGGAGGTGAGCCCCTGGTCAACCACGGGTACTCTAAAGATGGCTGAGCAAGCAACGTATCTGCTCAGGCAGTCCCGGAGGAAGGGACACAGGGGACAGGAACACAATTCTCCTGCCACGGTTGCTGCAACTACCCTGCTGACTCCCTGTTGATATTCCAGCAGCCGCTCTATCCACCCCCCACCCCCGCCCGGAACCCACACCACTCATAATAATATGCCTTCTTTCATGCCAATTAGATAAAACCCCCAATCAACGTAATCATCACTGATGCATGGCCTACAGATTGCATAACGCAAATTATACCTAATACTTAATAGGTCAAAGGACTAAGCTTTTAGTGTCCTTGGAAGAAACAACTGATGGGCTGAAGAGGTTGTGGAGATTGTCCTGTTACTCCCTCCCCCACCTGGGGACAGCAGAGAGTGTGTGGATAGGCCCCTCAGCTGAAATCTCTGGTGGCATTTTATTTTTTTCTTTTATTTGAGAGAGGGGCAGAGGTAGAGAATCTCAAGCAGACTCACGGCTGAGCACAGAGCCTGACACTGGCCTCGATCTCATGACCCATGAGATCACGACCTGAGCTGAAACCAAGAGTCGGATGCTCAACCACCCGACCCACCCAGGAGCCCTTCTGGGGGCATTTTCCAAGCAGCTCCTCCTCAGAGAGATGTTAAAGAAACCTCTGGCAATAACAAGTTCTCGAATCTTTTCCAAGGAACAATCCAGTAGAGATGTGGGAGGGGGATCTTCACGCATCAAGAAACACCCTTTTTCCACCTCAGCAATATCTTAGGATAACACCTCAAATAAAGCAGCATGCAGAGCACAACCCTGGGTTTTTAGGGGAAGTTGTTTTCCTGCGAGGGTATGAGGCAGGCCACGATCTTACAGAAACGTACTTCCGAATGCACTTCCTTGCTCTCCTTTCGATTCATCCTCCTAGGCTGTGAATTTATTCTTGTTTAATGAAACCACCCCACATGTTCTGCCCAAACAGGAAAAAGACTGGCCAGCACTAAAATCTGCAATCCGGGTGCTGAACAGTGGAGTGCCTCCAGGACAGGAGAGGATGTGCTTTGTGGCTCAGTGCTGCCCCCTGCTGCCTGCCAGATTCACAAACATGGGAGGGGAGGGGCGAGGTGGCTGAGGAGAAGCTGAGACACAGGAAATAATACTAAAAATAAAATTAAAATATTTTTTCTTTTAATTCACGTGCATTATTTTATCAGACATTTATTACGTAGTTTAAACCTAACTGCTTGATAAACAAAACTGCTAGGTATTTCTTTTAGACTCAGGGCTCTGGGAAAATATAATTAAGATACTAAGGGCATGGGGAGCCTGCGTGGCTCAGTGGGTTGAGTGTCTGACTCTTGACTTCGGCTCAGGTCATGATCTCGGGGTCCTGGGATCAAGCCTCGCGTCTGGCTCCCTGCTTAGCTGGGAGCCTGCTTCTCCCTTTGCCTCTGCCCCTCCCCCCCCACTCATTCTCTGTCTCTCTTGATAATAATAAAATAATAAATTAAAAAAAAAAAGAAAGCAGCAGCAACTTGCTGCCCCACTGGAGAGACTTTCAACCATTCTTAGTCACTCAAAATACATACTGGCAACTACTAGGGGCCAGGCACTGTGCAAGCTGCTGAGACACAATAGTGAACAAAACAGACAAAATCCCTGCTTTTCTGTGGAGTTTGTGTTATGGAAGAAAGGCCATAAACAAACCAACCTAGCATGCTGTAGTCAGGAGTAGTACCAAAGAGGAGAGAACACAACGGCGCAGGGCTGCAAAGACCTTGCATGGCACCGAGTCCTCGATGGAACGCCCAGCACTGGGTCAGCTGGGCTACTGAGCTGGGGCCACTGTGTGGGAGGCAGACTAATGGCCCTCAAAGATGTACCTGTCCTAATCTCTAGAACCTGCCTCTGCTGGCTTAAATGACAAAAGAGAATTAAAGCTAATATGGAATTAAGGTGGCTGATCAGTTGCCTTAAAGAGATTATACTGATTATCCCCAAGGACCCAATCAACAAGATTCCTGTAAATGTGGAAGGAGAAAGAAGAGTCAGAGTCGGAGAAGGAGATAAGATGACTCGACCAGAGACATGGCCTCCTGAGAAGGAGGTGACCAGTGATTCCTGGCTTTGAAGATGGAGGATGAGGTCAGGAGCCCAGGAACGAGGACCACTTCCTGAAGCTGGAAAGGGCAAGAAAATGGATTCTCCTTTCCAGAGAGGATCCTCCAGAGGACGATAGCCCTGCTGACACCTTGATTTGAGCTCAGTGAAACCCACTGTGGGCTTCTGACCTCTAGAACTAGAAGATCATAAATTTGTGTTATTACAGGCCACTAAGTTTGTGGCAACTCATGATGGCAGCCATAGGAAATTAATGTAATTGCTAATCAAATTTGAGTCAATTCTCAGATCTCACAACCATGAATATCCATGTGACTAAGAACAGGACATTGCATGAAGTCGTTTGTTAATTACTTGACCACGGAGCATTTTTTGTGGGACATTTTTCACTGCTGGTGTTGACTGGGGCGTACTCACAGAGAAGCTGGAGGAGAGTCCAAGCTCTATGAGACAGAGAAGGTGTTTTATTCTTCTTTCTATTCCTAGTTTGGTCCAGCATAACGAAAAGTTAGTTCACCAGCTATTGAAAGGGTGCAGGAAAGTAAACACTAGTTCAGCATTGCCATAAAAAGAGGGAGTGTCTGTGCCCAAGCTCAGGCCCCTCAACCTGCTATTTTCCTGGACAGTGCTCTCTGCACCTGTCTCTTTCAGCACGGGGACCCTCCCATTCAAGTGCCTCCTCCTAGATCCCATGAGCCACGGGACTCGAGGGACAGAAAGGGTCAGGCCAGATGTACAGACCCCGAAGAATTTGGAAAATCCAAACGGCGACTTCAATTTAGAATCTGATGGCCCAGGAAGCATTAGTCAACTTTATTATACTGATATATAATTAATAAAAGTACTACAACATTTTTTATGTAAGTAACGTGACACACTGATTCTAATTTGTTTATAAAAATGTGGAGGGCCAAGAGCAGCCTAGATATCTTTGAAGAAGAATTATCAAGACTTGTCCTACTGAATAGCAGGACCTTTTTTTTTTTAAGCTGTAATGATGAAGACAGTGCATTTCTGGCTTAAGGAACAACAAATACAGCAATCAAGCAGAAGAGCAAGCCCAGAAACAGAGCCACACTTACGTGGACACCTGATTTATGGCAAAGTTGCATACAAAGCAGCAAGGGAAAGGAAAGGATGATCTTTTCCATAAATAGTGCTGAGGCAATTTGAAATTACAGTGGGGGGCGGGGGAAGCCAGCCTCACAGGACATGCAAAAATCAATTCTAGGCAGAGCAGAGACCTGGGTGAAAACCAAAACAATAAAGCTTCTGAAAGATAACAGACAAAAGTACTGTCATGGTGTCGGGGGTAGAGAAAGATTTCTTAAACCGAACAAAGAAAGCACCAGTCATTATAAGAAAAGCCTGGTAAATTGGTCTACACTAAAATTAAGAAGGTCATTCATCAGATTCATCAGATTCACTCAAAGAGCCCACTGACAAAGTGAAAATGTGGGAAAATATATGTGTAATGTACATTCTTAAACACAGACAAGAATCAGCTCATGTCTAGACTATATAAAAACTGCTAGAAATTGATGATAAAAAGACAAACTAGCTGAAAAGAAATCTTAATAGGTAGTTCACAAAAGAGGGAATTCAAATGAACTATGGACAAGGACAAGATATTCAACCTCATGAGAATTCAGGGACATGTGCATTACAACCCAATAAAATGTCCTTCCCTTTTCAGCTGGTTAAAGAGCTCTGATCATACCAACTGTTGGCAAGGCTGTGGGGCATCTGGGAGTCTTGCATGCTGCTGGTAGGAGTGTAAACTGGATAACCCCTTTGGCAAAACTTTGACAGTATCTGGAAAACTGAAGATAAACTCACCCGATGACCCATAATTCCAACTCCTAGGTAAATACCCTACAGAAAGTCTGACAGGTACTGGGAGACACATCCAAGAATGCTCATAAGGAACTGGAGACAACCCGATACCCATCAATAGTAGAAAAGAGAAACCAACTACCCATACTCTGAAATTACTGCACAAGCAAAGAAAACACATCATCAAGAACAAGGGAACCTTCAAAGATATAATGCCGAGCAAAAGAACGCAGGTGAGAATACATACCGGTGTGATTCTACCTGCATAGAATTCGAAACAGCAAAATTAACTATTTAGTGATATATAACTCGGTAGTCAGAGGATAAAGAAAAACAGGGAAATGAATAGTATGGAAGTCAGGACAGTGGCTGCAGTGTGGGGAGGGAGGGAATTATGATCCAGAAGGAGACAGGGCATGCGGGTAGGGAGGGCAGTAAGAGGGTGGGGGTGGGGATGTTTCTGGGGTGCTGGTTTTGTGTCCAAGTGGATGCTTGTTTCACAACCATTTGTTAAACTGTAATATGTTTTCTGCACAAAGACCGGACTGTTACATTTTTCACATACATAAGTATCTGTAACGTAAGTACCTATATACAAACAGCTATTCATTTTCTCAAAGTGTATCAAGGGAATCTCAGCAACCCTCCAGAGAAAACCACAGACTTCCCCTGAAGTGATCTTTCATTTTGTCAAGCCCAGAGCCCTCAGCTCCGCCCTTCCCCTCCCCTGCTCAGCGCTCTCAGAAATCCTGCATGACCCTGCGTGGAAAGTGACTAGGGTGGGTCTGTCCTACAGGAAGGACGGTGCCGGCCTCCGCTGCCATCTGGGTCTGCGAGCGCAGTATAAACGCTCCCTGCACCTCAGTTTCCACCTCCCTACAATGGGCTGACAACAACCCCTCCCCTCTTGGGGGCCTTTGAGGGTCAAATGCGTGAGTGCACCAAAACAAAATGCTCTACGTAAGTTCCTGGAACACAGATGTTCTCAAAAACAAACAAACAAACAAACAACAACAACAACAAAAAACCTGGTAGGTGCCAGGAATTCTTACTGATGGTTCCAGTAGCAGGATTTTCTCTTCTGCTTTCTCAGTTTTACTTTTTTGTTTACTTAGGTGGGAGATGCTGAACTGACTGTGGAAAATCCAGAATCGTATAACAAAAATACTTCATCGTTCTCCTATTTCCTTTTGGGCATGACTGTCTTTGAAGTGTATTTTCTTCCTACGCGTTTTTGCATTGGTGAGACCAGATCGGTTCATTTAAACACAAAACCTCTTTTCCTCCTTTTAAAAGAAGCACATGCTCACTGTAGAGTGATGTGAGAATAAAGCGAGGACGGAGAAGGACCCCACACCGTGGCCAAGAACACAGAGCCTAGAGCTGGCCAGAGTCGGCATTCAGGAGCTGTGCAAGCTTGGGAAAGCGACTGACCTTCTTTGGGCCTCCATGCTCTCACCCAAGGCCGGGGATCATAATGGTACCTAGCCCACAAGGTTGTTTCAAAGTGTAAGTGATCAGTGTGTGTCCAGGGCTTTCCATAGCACCCGGCATACAGTACGTGCTTAATAAATTTTGCTATTACTATTACAAAGAAAATGGCACGAATCACCATCTCTCACCAGCCAGACAGAAACACTGATATTCATTTAGATATTCCTTCCCAGTCTGTCCCTATATAGAAGGTTAATTTTTTAAGAATAATTAAAAGAAATACACAACACAGGTCTCCTAACAGAAACCCTGGAAATAAACGATAATATTTTCTAAAGAGTATCTATTTTTTAAGAATTGAATTATCTCTGTAAGTAGCATTTAAGGCGCTGATGGAAAGGGATTCCAAGGGCCAGGCATTTCTCTGCTGCCCTCAGGGGGATGGCGAAGACAGAGCTAATACACTGCAGAACCACACTGCCCAGCACCCCAGGCCCGGCTCAAGATCCCTCCCTGGCCGTCAGGAGGGAGGGCACCCAGGGACACGGGGATCTCATGTGACAGCAATGACTTCTTCACAGTGAGTGAGAGCACTGAGCAGGGCAGGGGAAGGGCGGAGCTGAGGACTCTGGGCTTGACAAAATGAACGATCACTTTGGAGGGGGGGTTTGATTTTCTCTGGAGGGTTCCTGAGATTCTCTTGATACAAATTGGAGAAAATGAGACAACATTCTCTCCAGCAGTACATGCAATACGCACAGGTGAGTGCTTTGGCCTCTTTTGGAAGGAAAGTGGTCTAACCAATCCTTTGTTTTTTGTCTGATTATTAAAGCAATGCATTCAGAAAGAGGGACAATTTACTATTATCCTACCATCTTGAGGCAATCGCTTTTAAGTCTATATCCCTTGTGATGTACTTGAGGTCAAACAAAAGTTCTCATGACCACTTTATAAGGTACATGTTACGATACTTTTTGTACAGGAGAAACAGAAGCTCAGAGAGGTTAGTCAATTGCCCCAAGGCTAAACAGCATGTAAATGGCGGAGGTAAGTATGAACTCAGACCTCTAGGATCACCTAAGTTCTTAGAGAAAGAAGAGTCAGGACATGATGGTACAGCAGTGAAGCCTTTGGAATCCACCAGACTGAGCCTGGGATCCTGGTTAAACTTCTCAACTTCTGGATGACTCATCTCCCAACCCTGAGTCTGAGAATAGGAATAGCTACCTTGCAGAACAGTGAGAATGAGATGAAATGCATGCAAAGCTTCTGGTGCCTAGAATGTAGTAGATGCTTTCTAGAATTTTCCTTGCATCCCAGGGGTGATGAGTCCAGGAAGGAAGGCCTGCATGGCTGGTCTCCCCTAGACACATGTCTTGGTCTCTTTGGCTGGACTCGGCAATTTTAACCCTGGATGGGAGTCCCCTCAAGTGCGCAGAACGGAGGAAGCTCAGGTTGGCTGTGGCTTTTCCCCACTAGAGGGCAGCGCCGGCCCAAAAAAGAGAAGAGTCCCGCCTTGAACTTCCCCGTCCTCTACTTCCTAACTGCCAATGAAACCCTCAGTCTGAGCATTGCTTTTCTCATCTCCCACTTGCCTTCCGTGCCCTCAATTTATACAAATGTATTCTTCTGTGTTGAAATCTGCAGGGTGAAATTTATCCCCTGAGATGGAACATTCTGCATCATACGTGCATGAATAAAACATGATCCATAAACAGTAGGAGGCCTGCAAAACATGCAATACGTATTTCTCTGGTGCCCACTGCCAAGAGCCTGGCAGGATTACGTAACTGACCTTGCTTATCTCTGAGGGGGAGGAGGAGGGGAAGAGAGGATGAGGAGGCGAGCAGTCACTGAACACGGACCGTGTGCCAGACCCTGGCCGCAATTTGTTAACAGAAGTATCCCCATTGCGAGGTTTATCAACCAAAGCCTCCAGTTGCTAGTGCTGTCTGGTAAGCGCAGAGCCTGAGCTCCTGCACTTCCTCCCGCACGACCCTACCTGGGGCCTCCTAGGGCAGCTGCATCCCGGGGTCTCGAAGTTGGCTGCACTTTGGAATCACCTGGGATACATACTAGAGGAAATACTCCTGTGTAGGTCCCACCCGCCCCCAAGATCTGAAGGTGCTGATCTGGGGGCACAGCCCAGGCACTGGGATTCTTTTCAAGTTCTCCAGCGCTGTGCAGCCAGGTTGAGAACCACTGAATTTGCTGACCTTGACCAAGGAACCAGGTGGTAGAAATGCACCTGGGCACATGGGAAAAGGGAAGGACGTGAACGCTATCTGCTATCAGCCTACAAGGTGGAGGGGCAGCCGGAGACTGGGCGTGGCCAGGCTCGGGTCAGTGAGCTGGTGGCAGAACCTGAATGCTCTTGTGTAGCCAGCCCAATCAGCCCCGAATGCCACGAGACCACAGGACACTGCCTGACATACCTGGGGTGGCCCCCAGGCCTTACTTATGCGGGTCCTCCACTCAGATTTCCCGTCTCCTCCAGGCCCTGAACACTGTATCAAAGGCCTACTCTCCACACAAAGCCTGCCTTCCATACCACCTCCTCCAAGGGGCCCTCCTAGATCTCCTCCTCTTCTTCCTTCTCCTTGCTTCCTCTGCCACAGCACCGAAGCCGAGACTTTTTCTACAGTTCTGCTTACAGTCTGCCTGGATGCAAAAAGAAAGTTCCATGTTGTAGGTATGCCAATAATAACTGCAGACTCAGGGAAAGCAGAGACCTTATTTAAACACACACACACACAATCTGGTTTTCCACAGGGGTAATGATGCAGCCGTTTGCCTAGAGGAGGGACCAAGTGTTTGGTGGGTGAACTGTGAACTGATTACTCCCCAGGCCTGGGAGAGGTGGAAGGCCCTAGCATGATGGAAACGGTGCCTCTAAGGAGGGTCATGCTGTAAGGCCAGGCTTCTTGGGCTGCTCAGGAAGGATCTGCAACTGGTCAAAGCTTTGGGTGCTGCTAGTCTTGATTTCTCAGCCCAGCTAACAGAAGCCTCTCTTCCTCCCCTCCTGTCTAGCAGGGCCCTATGTGGGTGAGGGCACATGTCCCTTAGGCTGGTCAGCCCGTGGGCATCTGGACGTGATGTCCCGAGGGAGGAACCCACTGTCAGCAGGGGCCAGACCTGGGGCTCCCCGGGGACTGATGTGTCAGGGCTGTGACCACCATCAAACTCTCCTGTAGCTTTCTTTGTATGTGGCAGGTATCGAGGGGCAGGGCTAGAGCTGTCTGACTCTTCAAAGCAAGTGAGAGCACGCCGGCTCTCCCCCCATGCTCCGTTTTAGCCCCTGGAAACCCCAGGCGTCCCCGAGACTGCACTGGCTGATGAAATGAGAAATGCAGCTGGTGGGGTGAAGGCCAGGAAGCCCTGAGCCCTGCCAGCAGGAAGCCCACCCAAATCAGCAACAGGCTGCCCCTTCCTGAAGGGCCCACATCCTGTCTGCTGGCCAAGTAGGGTCTGCCCAGCAGCTCTCTGAGGTCACGGGGTGGCTTCCTGTTGTCCCCACCCCAGCCTCCGGGAGGGGACAGTGGAGAGATGGGGGCTCCGCAGTCCAGAGTCGGCTCCTCCATGGAGCTACAGCAGCCCCTGGCCGCGCTCAAAGCACTCCACCCCTCTGAGCTTTGGCAGCTCCGGCTGTAAAATGTATCCTCCCAAACCCATCTGCTGAGGCCCTAACACCCAGGACCCCAGGATGTGACTGTGTACCAAGACACGGCCTTCAAAGGGGCGATTAAGTTAAAATGAGGCTAAGGTGGGCCCTCATCCAAAAGGACTGGTGTCCATGGGGCGCCTGGGTGGCACAGCTGGTTAAGTGTCTGACTCTTGGTTTCGGCTCCGGTTGTCATCTCAGGGTTGTGAGATTGAGCACAGAGTCTATTTAAGATTTTCTCTATCTTTTCCCTGTGCCCCTCCCCCCCCGTACACTCTCTCTCTCTCTTGCTCTCAAATAAATAAATAAATCTTAAAAAAAACAAAGCAAAACCAAAAGGACTGGGGTCCTTATAAAAAAGAAGAGGAGACACCAGGAGGGTGCACGCTCAGAGAAAACATGTGTGAGGACATGGGGAGAAGGCGGCCATCGGCAAGCCAGGGAGAAACCAACCCTGCCAATGCCTTGATCTTGGATCTCCAGGCTCCGGAACCATGAGGCTAAGTGTCTGTGGTACCCAGTCTCCGGTATTTTGTCACAACAGCCCTAACAACCAAGGCCCCTCCCAAGACTGGGGTGAGGATCCCATGTGAGAACGCGTGAGCGAGTACATAGAAACTGTATTGTGCCACCTAGATGGCATGGAACATGAGACGCATGGGGTGACCCACGGACATCAGTGAAGCTGTCCCAGGACTGCGGGGAAGGGGGGTCAGGATGAACTCAGCACAGAGCACCCTGTGTGCACGTGGATCCCTGGTTAGGTCTGGTGGGACGTGAAACTAGCAGGGAGCTCTGTCTGTCCGGGACCCTTGTCTTATTTATGACCTCTGACCCCTCCCTGTGCTCAGCAAGGTCCAAAATACATTTGCTGAACGTTGCACACAGGACAAGGTGCGTTTGAAGGTGGTGGAAGGGCGGCAGAAAACTGGAGGAGGGAAATACCCCATTCATAGCCTAGGGTGGGGCTGGGATTGAAGCAGGACTCTCGTGGGGTGTGGGGGGGGTGACCGTGGCACTGACGCGGAGACTGCCAAGGGCCCTGCACCAGCATGTGCCATGCACTGCCTCACTTCAGCCTTAGGACAGCCCCATCAGCAGATGCACGCCCACTGTCCACATCAGGAAACTGAGGCATGGAGAGTGGACGTCACTTGCCCTGTGACGCACGTGCTGCAAGCGGGAAGGAGAAGGAAGAACAAAGACGGAGGGTTTAAGGAAGGCGAGGCAGGAAGGGAAACGGCAGTCCAGCAGAGAGGTGGGAGCCGCCCAGGATGCAAGACCGGCAGCAGGAGGCGGCCCCTGCAAACAAGCGGGGTCCGTGGTGCCGGCCACGGGGGCACCGCGGGGTGGGGAAGACAAAGCTGGACGCAGGACGCGGGGGAAACGGAGGGTCCGGGGGCAGGTGGCAGGGAGGCCCGTCGGGGCTCCGGGGGTGCGCGTGCGGGTGGGGGGTGTGCGCTGGGATTAACTCCGCCCCACTGAGGTCAGTGCGGCCCCCTTCCTCCCTCCCTCCCCCAGGGGGCGCTGCACCCGAGGGGAGTCACGCGCGTGGCCTTGGCGGACCCACAGGCCCGCGGGGTCCCAGCTTCCCCGACCCTCCGCTAGCTGCTGCGCCACGAGCAGTTACTCGCTGAAGGGGTCCTGTCCGTCTTGTGACCTCAGGCACACCCTGCATCTTCAAAGGACTTTAGAACCATCACGAATGCTCTCGGTGGCCTCAGGGGGCCCCCCCGTAGGGAGTGGTGCTTGGAGGTCACCGAGGCTCCAAAAACCCCGGGATGGGCCCAGGCCTGGGAGGGGAAATACAGGACCTGGGGGCAGAGGGTGGGCCGGGCCCCAGCAGGTGGCGCTCCCACAGGTCAGTTCCTGGCTCTTGGTCAGTATTTCTCCTTCACCAAAGCAGCCAGGTGCTCACCGGACGTGACCTCTCGCTGCCTTCACTGCTCAGGAGCTGCAAACCCACTGGTACTTCCACCCGGCCACATGGATGCCACTGCCTAAACCAAGACCGCTCTCTGCCTCCACGCACCTCAGGGGCCAGGGGCTCCGACCTGGCGCACATCTGAACTCTGACACATGGGTCTTTCCACCTCCAGTTTACAGCAGAACCCGAGGCACAGAGAAATCAGGTTACCAGCCTAGGGCCGCACAGCTGGTAGGAGCCCAGTCCTGCACTGCCTCCCCGCTACCATTCGGCAGCATGAAACAGCAACAGAAGGGTTGTGGGCCACTGACATGCTTCTAGTAAATTCTACAGGAACTGGCATCTGCAGGGTGCAGAAGGCCCCGCTCTGAGCCTTAGCCTGCCTGTCGCTGGGATGCCAAGTGGCCTGAGGGGGGACAGTTGGACTCAAGCACACATACACGGGGGCTCTCCCCGTCCCCCAGAGTTGGGGGAACTTTGGACCTTAGTTTACCCTCAACTCAACAAGTGTGGGTTCCACCGGCCTTGGAGATGGGAGGCCAACGCTCAGGCATTTCCTCTTGTCACCAGAGGGAGCCAGACACCTTGTCACGCTGCTTCGTGAGGGCGGCGGGAAGTCTGTCCAAGGTAGGAGGGCCACCCACCTGCTCCTGAGGGGGCTTCCTCACCTGCACAATAGCGACCTGGCAGATCTGTGGCCACTAGTGAAGGTCCTCACACTGTCTATCAAGAAAAACTACTTCCCAAATGCCTACGGAGGAAAAGGGAAGCCTTCGAGATCATAAGAGGTTACCCACCCAACCACGGTGCCTCGACCTCCCCAATCCACACAGTCTGTACCTCACTAGATGAATCTTCTTAAAACTTGTGGGATCCTATTCCTCCCCTGCTTGAAAACACCAGGGGCTCCCTTTATAATACAAAGTCCCAACTTTGGCTCGGCACTGTCATGGGTGGTGGGGGCAGGGCCCCGATGCCAGGGCACACATGGTGGTGGATGAACTGGCCTCCGAGAGCTGGCCTGAGACAGCAGGATGGGCAGGGGTCCCACCCCGAGTCTCCCACTGAGGGCACAGGGAAGGGCGGGGGCTGGCCCAGCGCTGAGCTGAATGGTGTTCGAGGAGGCCAGGGAGAATGGACCGAGTCTGGGCAAAGCATCATAATCGGGCACTGGGGCAGGGAGGGTGGGCTAGTACGGGGTCCCTGGACACTGTCCATCGGCCTATCGGTGGACTCAGGTCCAGGTCCCTGAACAGGAAGCCCTTCCTATGAGCAAATAAGCCAAAATCCCATTCTCCAAACTGTCCTGCATCCAGGAGAACTGGCAAGCATGAAGGCCCGAAACATGGGCTCCAGCTGCCGAAATTTCTCCCATGCAGGGGCAGGGTCTCTTGACGTCCCATCTGGGACGAGACAAGCAGACTGTAGCCGTGACAGCCAGCGGGACCCGGCGCTCCTTTCCCCCATTTCCAACCTCCTCTCCGGCAGTGCCCTGACACCCGGGTTTTGAAAACGGTCGAGGTGGGAATGAAATGCAAAATTCACCCTGATTTATCCCCCAGGGGGACACAGCTGCTGGCTGAAATGCCAGTCTGGTGATTTTGAACCGGGACAAAAGTTGAGGACCGGCTATTAAACCCCAGGCTTACGTGCTCTGCAAGAAGGGAGCCGCCATTGTCCGAACTCGACAGAGTTCACCAGGAACGAGTCGTGCCAGACCAACCTCACTCCCTCGGTGGTTTTCTGCTAGGGTCAGGAGGCTAATTCGATCAGCGGAAAGTCATAAACACATTACATCATGAGGCAAGCAGAGACTGGATGAGAGAATTCACTTTACACGAGAGAAGGTGCTGGGACACGGCTGCCTCAACCTCCCCCAGAGGATGGAGCAGGTGCGGGCTCCTCTCCCGGGCTGCACACGTGTGATGGTGCGCTGGGACATTACGCTCATCTGAGAGGGAAGGTCAATATGCCGGAGGCAGATTAAAGACTCAGGATGAATAAAACCAGCTGAATCGATAGACCCAAAGGATGAGGATGAAACGTAGCTAGCATGCACATACAGGAGACTTTAGGGGAGGCTGGGGAAGGTGCCCTGCACCAGCCGTTCAAGGCACACATCCCCATTAGTAAACATTGGTCCCAAACACCAATGCCACCTTGGTGGCATAAACAGAATCTGAGTACAAGTGGGCAGACACCATATCCTCACATGATGAGCCTGGAATACGACATTTAGAGAGAGCCAGGCCATACTGGAGTATCTCCTGAAAGGGCACCTGGGGGAGAGGGAGGTATCTAGAATCATCCATGCCTTAAAATGACTAAAGGAACCAAAATGAAGAACGAGCAGGTGGTAGGACTGAAACACTGTCATGAGCTCAACCACTGTGGGTCTTTCCAGAAGCCAGAACCATATTCAGGAGGTGGTTATAACAAAGCAGGTGACCAGGAGCATTGGGCACAGGTGGACTGACTATCTTAGGAGCTGGTGAGCTCCTTGACACTTGGGGGGCGGGGGGGAGCAGGAGTGGGGCTGTGTATGCAAGTGGAGGCTGAGTGGCCAGGTGTCAGGACTGCAGGGGAGGGCTTTCCTGCTGGGTAGGAGGAAGGCAGCCAAGATAGTCCCCAATGCTAAGATTCTAGGATTTTCGTCTGGGCAATCTTCCAGGAATTATCAAGCCTTTCCACCATCCCAGGCACACAGAGGATTGGAGAACCTTCTGACCGACTACTCCAGGATACAGGTGTGAAGTCCCTTCCCAAAGGGGCCGTAGTAAACTCAACATAGAAAAGCAGGACATGGGAGGTGCCGGGAACTTGCAAACGTGACCTTATTTGGGAAAAGGGTCTCTGCAGACGTCATTAAGTCAAGGATCTCAAGACGTGATCATCCCAGATTACCCTGGTGGGCCCATAAATTCAAGCGTCCTTATGAAAGACACACAGAGAAGAGACAGGGAGAAGAGAAGGCCACGTGAAGCCAGGGATCGGAGTGACGCAGTCACAAGCCAAGGACTGCCGGGAGCCACGAGAAGCTCGAAGCAGCAAGGGAGGATTCTCCCCTAGAGCTTCTGGAGGGAGCACGGCCTTGCCAATACCTTAATTTTGGACTTCTGGCCTCCAGAACCATCAGCAAGTAAGTTTCTGTTGTTTTAAGCCACCAAGTCTGTGGTAATTACGTGGCAGCCCTGGGAAATTAATACGGTTTTGTTTAAAGAAATGGTCTCATGGTCAAAAGTTTGAAAGTCACTACCTCTCCTGGGCCATCTCCCCAGGCCTTCTGTTCACCTAAGTCCAGAGCAAGGAACTCAGAACACAATTGGATGAAGGTGCAGTGAACGACGCTTTGAGGCTGGGCTGGGCCAAATCTCCTCCCAAATATAGGATTCAAAACCCAGTGAGAGGGGAAAAACGAAAGGTGGCTGAGCTTATTAGGTTTGGAACTCTACATTTCTTTCAAAAAGCCCCCATTTCGCCCCATCCAAAATCCTTTGACATCTACGAACTAACTGGACAACTCTCAGAATCCACAAGGAAACAAGAAAAAAGACTAGCACTGCCCTTGCCGTCCAGGCATCTCACACAGGGAAGGACAGATCAGGGCGACTAACTGCACCCCCCCGGTGGCAGTGAGGAAGGGCAGACCCCGGGCTCAGAGACCTCCCTGGGTCTTGCTGCAAGTTCCTCAGTGGAAGCAACAGGAGCTTATCACACCCGGACTCCAAAACCACGGCCACGCTCACGCTCATCTGAGCGTGAGAGACACCTCCCATATGATGCACCTGCCGGGGATCGACCCTACAAATGGCCTGTCATCGTGAGCTCAGTCACAGAGCGGTAACCAACTTCTCCAGAGACAGTTCACCTCATTTCACAGGTGGGGACACAAAGAGCCTGAGAGATGAAGTGATGTGTCCCCAGGTGTCACAACTGAAGAATTAGGGCCAGAAGAGAGGCCACAGCCCGCCCAAGGACCCGGGGCTCTGTCTCAGCACCCTGCCCGCCCCTCCACCTATGCTGGTAACTTGGCATTGCCCATCAGGAAGAGCACTGGGGGCCACCAATCGTTTTGTAACCCCGAGTGCTAGAGGAACATTATTCCAAGACAGCTGACGCTTAGCTTCAAATGGCTCTGACAGGTGGTTTTCACAAGGCTGGAGGGGAGTGGTTATAGCTCCTACTTCATCTGCTCCTGAGTCCAAGAGGAGCCCCACACTGCCCTCTGAGTACCTTCCGGCAGGATGCCGTCATGGCCCATGGGGAGGCCCTGGTGTTCTCTGAATCGCTTCCCCCGTAGACCATGAGCCTCCCCAAGCACAGGCCACACTGTCTTCGTCCTCACATCCTGGGGAAGGAGCGTCGGGCCCAGCCGTTCCTCTCTCGTCCACCACCTCCATCTGTAAGCTCCTGCTCGGACCAGCGCCCCGGGACACTCCTGCCAACATCCCAGAGTCACCTCTCTTCCCCAAAGCCCCCAGCCAGGAGAGAGGCCATTCCCTTCCCTTGTGCTCAGAAAAGGGCATCGTGGCTTGCTTTTTCCCCTCTGATCCCGACTTTCTGTGCTCCCCTCTGCCCCCAGTATACTGCTGATTTGAATCACTGGTTTTAAAAGATACACATACATATACTTTTTTAAACTGTGGTAACATTCACAGAACCCCAACTTTATCATCCTATCTACTTTGAAGTATAGAGTTCAGTAGTGTTATGGATACTCGCATTGTTGTGCAATCTCCAGAACTCTTTTGTGAAAAGTAGACACTTGGAAAGGACGGAAAAATTCAAATATAAAAGTAAAGTGGACAGACTAGAATAACAAAGGCCCACATATACACCACTAGCCTGGATCATCACCAAGGGCAGTCTGTCCCGTCTATGCTGTCCAATTCTGTCACTGTGTTATTTTAAAGCAAATCCATCATTTTGTCCATAACCATTTTAGGACCTCTATTTTTTAAATTTATTAGAGAGAGAGAGAGAGAGAGAGAGAGAGAGAGGTGGGGGAGGGGCAGGGGAAGAGGGAGAGAGAGAATCTCAAGCAGACTCCCAGATGAGCACAGAGCCCGATGTGTGGCTTGATCCCATAACCCTGAGATCATGACTGGAGCTGAAATCAAGAGGTAGGATGCTTAATCAACTGAGCCACACAGGCACCCCTTAGGACTTCTCTTTAAAAGGTAAAAAACAAAACCACAACCCCAATATTTAACAATAACTACAGAAGCTTATTTAAACTTCGAATCCCCTTCACATGCCTAAACTTCTTTATCATCCAAATGGTGCGGTGGGGGAGGAGTGCCATCAAGACACCATGCTGTCCAAGGAACCAGTGAATGCTCAGAGGCTCAGTGATTTCCTAAGAACACTGCTGTTGAGACTGGAAGTTCCTGAATCAGTCTCATCTCTCTCCACTCCCCCTTCCCCTCTTGGGGACAATGACTTGTTGGGAGAAAAGCCGGTCCTGAATGAGTCTGATGCCCACGCAACGGAATAAACTCCTCATCGTGCTGAGACCTTCCTGTATTCTAATTTGGGTAGCCTCTCAGCTCGACTTCTTTAAAAATTTCCGCTTTATATTCTTATTATGAAAGTAGAAAAGTCATTGCAGTAAGTCATCTTAGCTATTTTACATTTTATTTTTAGTCCTTTGTGGGGAGAGGCAAGAAGGGAACTGAGAAAGTGGATTTATGTCACCTGGGTGGGTTCTCAGCTGTGGCTCTTGGGGAGGAGGGCTTTCCCCAGTGAGTCACTGGGTGACTCATTTATAATTCTGCCTCGCAGAGCTTCGTGTGGGGCTGCGAGCCTTCAGATGAGAAAGATAGGCGATCGCAGAGAACTGCTCATTGCTGAAGGCCGCCTCCTCCCCCAGCAGGCCTGGCCCCATTCTGGGTTCCCTCTGTCTCTGGAGCCCAGAGACAGGGATGGGTTTTGACAGAGCTGGGATAGACAGCTGGGAGCGCACCAGATCACACGAGCCAGACTTATATCAACCAGACGGACCCCTCTCTCTTGTGCAATGGATGCAAAGTCTGCTTTCTTTCTCTGGATGCTTGCTACCCATGTGAGTCCTTGAAGAGGTACAGCGTGGATGACCTGTCATGGAGCACCAGCAAATCCAGGCCACTGGATACGAGTGATTTATTTCATGCTCTTAACTCCTACATCACCAAAATTATTTGCTTAGACATCCACTTCTAAATTTCTTTCAAAAAGCCCCCATTTCGCCCCATCCAAAATCTTTTGACAACTACGAACTAACTGGACAACTCTCGGAATCGGGCTGGTCTACTCTGATCACTGTTTCTCAACCTCGCCGCTATGGACACAGCAAGGCAAATAATTCTTGGTTGTGGAGGGCTGTCCTGTGCACTGTATATTTAGCATTGCCTCTAGCATCGGCCTATGAGACAACCCAAAATGTCTCCAGTTATTGCCAAATGTCACCTGGGGCTAACCATGCCCCTGATTGGGAACCACCGATCTAGAGCATGTACTTTGAGCAAGCGTGCCCATCTTACAAGCACAGTGCCTGGCACAGAGCGGGAATCCCAAATGTTTGTGCATCTCTTTAACAATCACCCTCTGAAATGGATGTGCGACCCAGCGCGTGACAGATGGGGCAAGTGAGGCCCAGAGAGGTTCTGATCTCCTGGGTGACACAGCGAGGGAGTGACAGGGCTGGGAACCCCTCAGCGGCATGGTTTCCAAGCCCGTGTGAGGGGTGAGAACTAGCAGGAGCTCAAAAGAGGCTCTGCTGGGGATTCTTCTTTCTAGCTCTGGCCGCCAAAGGAGTGAGGCTGTTCGCGCCATTTGGACAGAACATTCCAAGTGCCTGCAGCTGTTAATTAATGAGCATGCTTCGAGGCTTCCTTCAGTGTGGAGCCTCTGCACTGACCGGGATCAAAGTGACTGGAGCCGAGTGGCCCCACCTGCACGAGAAGAGCAGTCTTCTTCTTCTTCTTCTTCTTTTTTTTAAATCTCACTAGTAGCTTCAACCTGAATAAACGATAACAATTTGAATCAGGTTTGCAATAGGAGGCAGCAAGAGGAAGCTTGGTCCCAGTGCAGTCGGGCTGTGAATGAATTTAGTTACAGACTTGAAGTGCTGTCTTAATTAGGTTTGGAGTCTGCTTTCCTGTTTGAAGAGGAAAGCAGAACAGAGTATGCCATCTGATTCATCCTTGCAAGTGGGAGCGAGGTGGGGGTGGGGGGTGGCCTCACGGGGCTGGGAATCTCATACACGATTTGCTCGCTGGGCAGCAAAGTCTCATTTCTGACTCTATCACGGCCGGCCTACCGCTAAGTTTTGCTTTGAAAGCAATGCCAATTATGAAGAACACAAATAGCTTCATGCGTCTCTACCGTGGAACTCAATCAGGTCCACACCCCCCTGCTGCCGCCCAGCAGTGTCCTCAGCAGGGAGCCAGGGCCATGTGTCATGACTTGCAAGTGGTCACGTGGCTACAAAGGAAAACAGTCGTCTGCATCGATGATCCTGGTTCTGGAAAGCCAGTCCCAAAAGTGGCACAGTCCACTTGCAGTCAGGTGATGTTTAATGCATCTTAATGACCCAGCTGGTGACACTTGACACCAGGTTAATGCCTTAACCACACCATGCTTGTGGGTCTCTCGATTGGCAATGTGGGAGAAGTCCCTTGTATGTGTGTTCAGAGAGGAAAAGAGAAGCTAAAGAGAAGTGGATCCGGGCAGGACCATCCCGTCAGCTGGCTTCCTCTGCAGTGAGTTCCCTCACTTCTCCCTCAGGGATGGAGGTCATGTGGCCTGGGACCTAGGTGCTGGGTGCTGCCAGGCTGAGGGAAGGGGCAGGCATGCAGGGCTGAGGACACCCCATGGCAAGGGGAGGGAGGTGGGGACTGGATGTGGCCCAGAGCAGAGGGCTGTGAAACTGGTCTAGGCTGGGTCACAGGGGACCCAGAGGGCCTGGGTCAGCACTAGGCCTGCAAACAGCCACAGGGAGGCTGAAAGGTTTCTGGGGAGAAGAGCCATGCCCTAGGTAGGTTACCCCGGCAGCTCCCTGGGTGCGTGTAGGGAGGATTAAAAGAGAGAAAGAATTAGATGAACACACAGACTTTCCGACACGAGGCAGATGCAGTGGACCCTACTAGGCCGTGAAAGCCCCAAGAGGAGGATCCTTGTAACCACCCCTAATGCCCCGAATCCCTAGCAAGCTGCAACATATCAAGCTCTCTCAGAAAGGTTTGTCGAGTTGATTCAACAGAGCAGGCGCTTATCACCATTTTCAACCCTTTCTACCATTTTGGGTGAGTCTCTTTGCAAAGCAAACCATGTTCTCAAGTTGCTGATTGCGTTCTTGGTGGTAGAAGTGAGATCCAGGCCCACACAGTCTCCTATGGTCAAAGGCTTGGGTGGGGCGGAGCTTCAGAGGACAACAAGCAATTACTTAAAATGTGGCGAACAGGTTAGAACTCCTAGAAATCTGCTGTGGACACTGAAGAGAAGCTCAAGTCAGAAGCTGGTAAGAACTTGACAGCTAGAGAGCCCACATCTGATTTTCAAACACTAGTGAGGAAGAGGATTTCTGCAAGAGGCCACAACATGGGATGTGAGTGACAAGGATGCTGGAAGGGACCGTCACTCCTCTCTGAGGGCTTAGTTTGCTCTGCCCTCCAATGGTGAAGAGTGCATGGAGATTCTAGGTGTGGAGGGGAAAGCTCTCATTTCCTGGCATGGATCTCCTCCAGGTGTTTCCCTCAAACAGCACCTCCAACCTTTGCTACGCCAAGTGCAAAGGCAGGAACATGTATATGGCCTCCAAGGTGAATGGACAAGGCTACCCTCTGCTGCAGTGACCAGCCAGGGGGCTCAGCCCACCGGTGCATGCCCTGCCCAGCCGCCTGAGGGTTGGAGGATCACATCCTGCCACACCTGGAACCCCTGCTCAGGGACGAGGAGGCTCTTCCCTGGAGAAAGGTGTGCAAGAACCACAGTGCTTTAGGTGCTTGGAGATACTCTAGCCTAGCGAAGACCAAACTTGTTTTTCTCTTTTTGCAGAAGTCTTTCTTCAAACAAGCTCACATAGAAGACCAATCTCAAAGAGATGCACAGAAAGATGCTCTGATTGAAGGGGGCTGAGCCCACTGGATCCACTCCGCTCCTTGGTGTCTCCAGAGGCACCTTGGTGAACCCTCAGCCCCCACAGAAAATAATTTCAAAACCGAGGCTCTAATCTAGTCCAACTGCTTTATTTAACACAAAGAAAGGGTAGTTCTGAGATTCAGGTTATGAGTCCTTGCTAGGACTCCATGGCCCTTCCTAACGTGCAGCTGGGGCAAGCAGCCTGGAGCCCTGGCATGATGCAGGGGGCCCTGGTCTGCAGAAGGGGGAGTGATCACGGTGGGCTGGCCACCATGGGACACACCAGTAGCCTCTAAAGCACATACACACCTGGTGCCCGACCCGATTCCCCCCAGTGCTGCTAACCCCACCCCCAGACCAACCACTCCCCAGCCCTGGAGACAGACCACGTGTGAAAAGTCCCAGCCCACTGGGAAGGGACGGGGGGAGGGAGGAAAAGGGAGCCTTGCAAGAACTGAGGCACCTGTGGGTCCTGCTCACCCCACCCCCCAGGTTCCCAGAGCAGAACTGGATCTGAGCCCGGGCACAGCTGCTGAGGCTGGCCCTGGGCCTCTGAGCCCTTTGGCTGTTTCCCTGTCCCTCTGTCTGTCTCTTCGCTTGTCTGTTGGTCGTTCTTGGGAAGCTCATTGCTAGGGGCCCTGGTAGCTTCCCAGTCTGTCCCACACTGTTATCCATAAATTGATCTCTTATTAAAAAGAAAACACACACAGACACACACAGACACACACACACACACACCCCTACATGCCATCCACAGGACTGATCCTCAGACTCTTCCGCTTTAAGCTCCAGCTCTGTCTTTCCCACTATGTACATACAAGGTGTGAACCAGCAAACTGAGACTCCCAGAGACACCCTAGAACTGCATCCGAATTCTCAACAGGCTCTTCACTAGGCCTGTACTTCCAAGGGTTCATGCATTCATCCACATGCAGACTTTGGTATTAACTGAGGAACAGGGAACTTAATATCCACAGAGAACAGCCAACCTTGATGGGACCCTGGCAGGTGCCAGGCCCTAGCTGAGCTCTACGTGCACGGTCTCATTTGATCCCGCCCCATCTCCACAAGGCAGGAACCATTCTTAGGCTCACCTTCCAGATGAGGAAACAGGCTTGGAGAAGTCAAGCAACGTGTCCAGAGCCACATGAATACAGTAAATAGAAGAAAGTGAACTTGAATGCACTGCCATTTCCCCTAAGGGACCAGATAGGTCTCTAGGCTTGCCTCCCTCCGATGCTGCTTTATCTTGACCAATAACAGCCATCACTTCTATTTACTGAGCCCTTATTATATCCTAGGACCCCTGTATGCACACTGTCATTTCACAAAAATGCCACAGACAGAAACAACTGTTTTCTCCAACGTCAAGATGAGGGTACTAGGCTTAGAGCAGGTCACTAGTAGAGCCAGGATTGAAACCTGTCTTTATAGTTCTTCCCCCTGGACCACTCCTCCTCTGAAGAGCTGGAGGACATCTCAAGGACACTTGCCCTCTGGTACCAACTCCCCTCTGGGATTTGAACTTGGGCCAGGCTTTTCCTCCCCACTTCCTTGACGAGGGATTCAGGAGGTCAAGTCTCCTGAGGCTGTTCATGTTCTCCCAGAAATTCTGCCCACTGATGCGGGTGTGCTCCCCCCAGGGGCATGAGCATGGCCCCAACACCTGGGCCCCCACCGGCAGAGTGGACATGACCACTCCTCTTCTTGGTGTCCCCTCTGGGACTGCCACCCATAAACCACATCCTGGCTAGACAAACTTCTAGCCTTCTGATGCACAGCTTCCTTATTTTCAACTTTCCACTCACGAGCTCAACAGGACCAGCATGTAACACGTTATCCACTTTTAAACAGAAATAGGGGAGTTGTAAATGTTTTAACGTTCGATTGTGGTGACGACCATACAACTCTGTAAATTGTGCACATAAAATGGGTGAATTTTATGGTATATAAATTATACCTCAATAATGTTGTTTCAAAAAAGGGGGGGAGAGAAGAAATAAGAAGGTTTTAAAGAAGAGCTATAATGGGGTTTGAGCACATGGATCCTCTTTAATTACTGCAGGAAGTAGGGGCTACGCAGGGAAGGCTGGCCACATATTTATGGCAACACAACTGAATGATCTAGTCTGTTCTTTTCTCCTTGCAAAAAAAAAATTAAAAAAAAAAAAAAGGGAACGGAGACTCCAATTCAGCCAACGGATTCTTAAGCTCTGGTGAAAGTTCTGCAGGTAGGGGAGGAGGGGAAGATGTCAGAGACCCTGAAGCAGAATTTAGCTTTAAGCTCCACCACGGGGCTCACCCACGGGGGGTCATTTATTGAAATCCCAGCAGGGCCCTGGTAGGAGTCTGTCTATCCAATGCAGGGCCCATGGCTTGAAGCTGCCAGGTCAGCCTGCTGGAAAGGTTAACTTGCCCTCCATCACTAAGAAGCTCAGAGTAAACACATCCCCAAATCTCATTCATTCACTCTATAAAATGATGACACCTTTAGTACTTACTGTGTAACAGTGCCCTAAGGGTTAAACAAGATAATCCATGGAAAAAGTAAAAACTCAGAACAATGCCTAGCTTGATGACTTTTTTTTTTTTTTAAAGATTTTATTTTTTTTATTTGAGAGACAGAGAGAGAGAGAGTAAGGAGAGGGGCAGAGCAGGATGGAGAGAAAGGGAGAGAATCCCAAGAAGACTCCACACTAAGCATGGAGCATGACACAGGGCTCCATCCCACGACCCTGAGATCATGACCTGAGCTGGAACCAAAAGCTGGACGCTTAACCAACTGAGCCACCCAGGCGCCCCTCAATGACTTTTTAAAATTAGATTTGTTATAATGCAATATATGTTAAGAAAAAAAAAAAAAAGAAGAAGAAGGTAGCGGGAGGGGAAGAATGAAGCGGGGGAAATCGGAGGGGTAGACGAACCATGAGAGACGATGGACTCTGAAAAACAAACAGGGTTCTAGAGGGGAGGGGGGTGGGAGGATGGGTTAGCCTGGTGGTGGGTATTGAGGAGGGCACGTTCTGCATGGAGCACTGGGTGTTGTGCACAAACAATGAATCATGGAACACTTCATCTAAAATTAATGATGTAATGTATGGGGATTAACATAAGAATAAAAATAAATTAGATTTGTTATACTAGTTCAAAGGAAACAAGGATAGGCAGGAGCCATCATCTTAACTCCAGCAGTGAGTTTATATATTTCGTTCAATCTGCTTGATAATCCTTGCAATGGTTTTTACTGTTCCCATTTTATAGACAGGGAAAGAGAGGCTCCCAGAAGTTAAAACACTGGCCCAGGGGTCTAGCAGGTAGCCTACAGATAACAGAGCTGCCGGGATTTGAACCCAGGCCTGTCTCTGAAATAACTGTTACTCCACTATGCCATTACAGGGACCCCACCCACATTTCCAGGATTTTGACCGAAATGGGTTTACCTGCTTATCTCTACACATGAGGGGCCCCGACAAGCATCTGTCACATTAACCACACGCCCGTCTTTGCCGAGGTCCATGCTCAGTTGTCGTGGCCACATCCTCGAAAGGTGCCCCAGTGACACATCACAGTACACCAGGCCCCTAAATGGTTAAACTTCCCTCTAGCTTGGAGCTCAGTACTTACAAGCAGACCTGCACTAGCCCTAAGGGGCTATTTTTAGCTGTCCATTTTCCCTGTCCTTTTTGGGAGATCTGACAGCACAGGCTGGGCTGATGTTTTCTCCTGCTGGTTTCTTCTCACCAACTCCTACCTCAGGACTGGCCAAGTGCGGGGGCTGCACCTTCCTTGCTTATCGAAAGGGAGCTGAAGGAGGCAAGCAGGCCCTGATCCAGGCGCCCTCCCAGGGCTGCCCTGGGGTGGGAGAGGTTGGATGGGAGCCAGCGGCTTCCAAGCACACTGGTTTCCAGGGAAAGCCTTCATGAGCACACGGCAGGGGGGACCACAGTGATCATCTCAGTGATTTCAGATCATCTCCATCTGAGCCCCAAGCAGACCGTGCCAGCAGGAGCCCCAGAGAATGGTCTGGGTGTCGCAGCCTGCTTCTGGGCTCTGGCTCTGGGTCTCACCACCCTCACGTGCCTTCCGTAATGGCATGTGCCAGGATCTAAGAGCCCACAATTAGAAATTCACGTCTTGGGCCAACTGGCCTCCCACTCGCCAAGCCCTCCCTGTAACTAGTTTTTCACCGCACAGCCAACAGAGGTGCCTGCTCCAGGACCCAAGTGTGACCACACCAGCCCCTCCTCAAAATTCATTCACATTTGCCTGCACAGTTCACAAGGCCCTCTGGCCCCTCCCGGAGTCCCCCTCCTGACACCCCACACTCCAGGACGCTCTGTCTATGTGCCTTTCAGAGACTGATCTGACCTGGACAGGGTCTGGCAGCTCCTGAGCCATCCCCATGAAACCCATACGGAACTCCAACGTCACCTTCCGACAAAATTGCCCCTACCAGCCCCACTGAGCTCTCAGGATCTTATTCCTTTGAGCATAATAAATGCTCAAAGCTTTGTAATAGAACTTAAAGTCCGGAATTGTGATGCCGCCAGCTTTGCTTTTCTTTTCCAACATTCCTCTGGCTATGCGGGGTCTTTTCTGGTTCCATACAAATTTTAGGATTCTTTGTTCCATTTCTTTGAAAAAAGTGGATGGTATTTTGATGGGGATTGCACTGAATGTGTAGATTGCTCTAGGTAGCATTGACATCTTCACAATATTTGTTCTTCCAATCCATGAGCATGGCACGTTTTTCCATTTCTTTGTGTCTTCCTCAATTTCTTTCATGAGTATTTTCTAGTTTTCCGAGTACAGATCCTTTGCCTCTTTGGTTAGATTTATTCCTAGGTATCTTATGGTTTTGGGTGCAATTGTAAATGGGATCGACTCCTTAATTTCTCTTTCTTCTGTCTTGTTGTTGGTGTATAGGAATGCCACTGATTTCTGTGCATTGATTTTATATCCTGCCACTTTACTAATTCCTGTATGAGTTCTAGCAGTTTTGGGATAGAGTCTTTTGGGTTTTCCACATGAAGTATCATATCATCTGCAAAGAGTGAGAGTTTGACTTCTTCTTTGCCGATTTGGATGTCTTTGATATCTTTTTGTTGTCTGATTGCTGTGGCTAGGACTTCCAATACTATGTTGAATAGCAGTGGTGATAGTGGACATCCCTGCCGCGTTCCTGACCTTAGGGGGAAAGCTCTCAGTTTTTCCCCATTGAGAATGATATTCGCTGTAGGTTTTTCATAGATGGCTTTTATGATATTGAGGTATGTACCCTCTATCCCTATACTCTGAAGAGTTTTGATCAAGAAAGGATGCTGTACTTGGTCAAATGCTTTTTCTGCATGTATTGAGAGGATCATATGGTTCTTGTTCAAAAAATAAATAAATAATTCAAAAAATTTTTTAAAAACGCTCAAGTTTGCTGCAGTGAATTAACTTAAGGCATCTGCCTCCAATTAAAACATACAAATTCATCTGGAAAGGAAGTATTCTTTAGTCAGTAGCACTTCTATGCCAATGTGCTTGCTGGGTGCCTCCCTGATCACGGGATCTGAAGGGAGAGGAAGGCCTGAGGGCCAAAGAAGGGAGAAGAGAGAAGGGTGTGCATGGAGCTCTGGGAGCATCTTGCCTCCCTGCCTGGGCCCTCATGGAGGAGAGTCCTGGGGCAGCCACCTGGCAACCTATGCTCCCTCTTTCCACACCCCCCACACCTCCCCACCTGAGTGTTTCCATATCTTGTTTTTCATAATGGTGTGATGGGAGGTTATTAACCAAACCACACAAGACTTGACCAAAAAAAAAAAAAAAAAAAAAACTCTGCTAAATAACAGCACTCGTCCTCAGACATCTAGTTCTTGCTATGTTTCTGCTGAAACTGGAATCGAGCTCGAAGTCTGATGGAAGAGACTAGGATGGGAACCAATCCTTCCAGAACAGTCTGTGCCCTGGTCCAGTGGGAGATGAGTTTCTTACTCCCTGTCACCATCTGCTGCAATCAAGGTAGAGTCCTTTGGTCTCATTTACAGATGGAGAACGAATGTGTGATTGTCCATGATCTCTGCATGGACACCACACTGTAGGTCTGACCACATGACATGAAGGCCTGTGTGGCTGATCCCTGGGTCCGAGGCCAAGCGGCACCAGATGCAAGAGGACTGAACTTCTGTCCCCATCTTGAGAGGACTGAAAGTCACAAATTCAATCTCTGACACAAGTAACATTCTGGAGAGTTTTCTAGCAAAAAATAAAAGTATTCCCATACAGAAAGGAAGAGGGCTGACTCTGGGGTCCTCTACTCTCCAGGCCTGGGGCTGATGTAAGCTAGGGTCCTCTCCTTGCCATGCCCAAGGAGGGGGCCACATCCAGGCACACAGACAACACACATGTGGCCCACAGACCATGCACAGACCTCAGCAGCAGCTAAGCAGGCTAGCTCCCAGAGACATCAGTTGGATTCACATCCAACAGTCCCCTCCAAATCATCTTTCAAGAGCTAACCTTTATCAAGTGCTTACACTGTGCTAAGTGCTTTGATCTTATTGAAGATAATAAGCAAAAGGTCCCTGGCAGATGAGTTATTTCCATCTACATTTTACAGGTGAAGAAGTTGAACATCAGAGATGTTAAGCCACTTACTCAGGGTCACATAGGATCTCGTGGTGGAGAAAGGATTTGAACCCAGAAAAGGGTAGTTCCCAAATCAGCTCATGTAACTGCTAGGCCACACAAGAAGACAGGGACCGGGCTTTGCAAGTCCTTCATACCCAGCACAGGGCCTGCATCCCAGTAAGTGATCAGGGAGTATCCATGAATGAAGGATCAAGTGAGTCCGGGTCTGTGAACCCACGGTATGCATTATTTTGAGGGATTATCAAAGGGCTATGCTTCATACCTCTTAACCAGAATTCTCAAGACAGATAGCCCAGGGATCCCCTGAATATACTCAGTCACCTGTTCATCCTTCCTCTGAGTAAATGCCCCTCTCGTGCCCATATGGAACGAGGAGGCACTGCCAAGTCCGGCCTCTTGGCTCATGGTCCCCCTGGGTTTCCTCTGCTCTTCCCCTCCTTTGCTCATCTTAGAGGCAGGAAGGCTGTCCTGCTCCTGGAGGAGTAAGACCAGCAAAGGTGAACCTGAGGCCTGATGTGAGCAAATCACAGGAAAAGGTCATGCAGGCAGGGATCCCCCTCCTTCTCCTGCAGTCCGCTGAGGAAAGCAAAGGAAAAACCCTGAACCACTGCACAAAGACTGAGGAGAAGAGGAACCTCCGAGAAGGCTTTTAAGAGACCGGAGTGTGGGGGTGACATCCTCATTGTCAGGCTGTGAGGGGCCGTGGGACAGGTCCTGCCAGACTGGGCTCTGGGGAGACTTGAGCCAACATGGGCTGTGCTCCTCAGAAATGCCAGGGAAGGTCAAGAGCCACAGTGATCCTGGGCCAACGCTGGGTCTCCAGCAGCTGCCGGGCAGAGCGGCGGCCTCGGGGGCCCCTGATCTTGCTCTCCCCATCTCAGGAGGGAGAAGGCGTGGGGCCACACCTCCCCCAGCCAGCTTGGGACCCTGACCTCTCTTCCCAGCTGAGGCCAGCCGTGCGAGGAACCGCAAGCAGCCCACGCTGCCCATGCTCCTGGGTCCTACGGCTTTGCCGGGGCTGCAGACGGACGCGGAGAACCTGGACTCTGGCCCCAAGGCTGCCACTGTCGCCCCGTTACCTGCGCCTCACTCAGCTTTACTGAACAGCTTTCCAGGATGGAAACACCCCTCCTTATTCCCTTGTACGGGGGCTAAAGATGAATCAGATTATTAAAAATACGTAAAACCCTCTGCTGCCCTCGGAGATCTAGAGAAAATCAGCGTCTGAGATCAACAGTGATAATCAGAAGTGATAAAGGCCTCTTTTCAGTTGTAAAGCTTTTTGAAATTGTACTATTTTTCACAGTGACTTTTTCACCTAAGACGCCAACAGGTGTCTCCAGGGCCCCCCAAGGAAAATTTTCCTTTTCAGGGGCTCAGATTCCAGTTGAACGCGGGATGACCTTGGGTAGCGCCCCTGCCTGATGGGTAACCCCTCACTCACACACAGAGTCTCCCTCCGTCTCAAGGCTTGGTTTTGAGGGACACTCACACTCTTTCTGTAAGAATATTTTGCCACTTTCAAAACTTTCTGGGACAGAAAGAGATGTGAACTGTGTGTGTGTGTGTGTTTGTCTTCTTGGGACAGGCCTTTGAAAGGCTTGGAGATGGACTGTGGCTCAGGTCTTCCTCCTGAATTTCTTCAGCGTGCACGGTTTGCTCTTGGTCCTATTTCAACAGGGCCCCCAGGAAGGGCCTGGGGAGCACTGTGGATGGGGGCGGAGGCCGGGGTGTGCCCTGGGGGGAGCTCCATCCGCGCCTCTCTGCACAGTGTAGGATGGTGGCTGCCCCCGCCCTGCCCAAAGAGCCAAACCCCAGGGCCCCAAAGGAGAGACCCTTTGTGTAGGGGCACGCACGTGCACACAGGAACGAGCCCGTGGGACTTCTGCAGGGGTGATGATGAGGGTGCCTGGGAGCGTGCCCCAGAAAGCCCATCATTTTCCTGCTCCTTCTCTCGTTCCACGGCTCTGGAAACTCCCGGGGCTCCAGGACCAGTGCCACAGTGAGCAGGGAGGTAGGCGCATACCCTCCACGTCTCTGCTTTCTCAGGGTCCTCCCGGCAGCTCCACCAGCCCTTTGGGGCTTGAGAGATCCCACAGCTAATCACTGTAGGGAAGTACCCCTGGAGCGACCAAATGAACAAACCCCGGGGAGATTTTGGTCTCTCAGAACCCTCAGAGGGGCAGCTCTTGGTGAACCAGGAGTTGGAGTCAAATGGGCGTGGAGGAGGGAGGCTTCCTTTTTGATCCCTGGGATGGAGCTCAGCTCTCCCTCTCAGCCAGGTCCCGGTTCCTTTCTGTCAGCTCTTGTTGCAGTACTTGTGGCCCTGAAATCCTGATGGGGCCGAGCCATGGGCGTGAGCCAGTCAACCTCCCAACACTCCCAGACCCAAGTAAGGAGAGCCCCCAGAGCAAAGCTCACTTGCGGGGCACCTGCCATGTACCAGACCCAGGGCCAAGGGAGTCTGGAGGGAAACAGCCATTCATCCACAAACAGTAAGTGCAGTTAACCTGTGTAAGGTGCATCGTGAGGTTCGGCGGACACCAGACCTTGGAGAGCAGTGATGTAGCAGCTTAGATCCAACACACTAAACAAGCACGGACCACAAAGTTCTCAACGCAGGCTTGATGCCATAACTGGGTTGGCCGTGCTCACGACAGCCTCGGTGTAGACGCCACCACCTCTGTTCGCCCCCTCCCCACCACCCCTCAAGGGTTTTGTTTTCTAGATCCAGGGAAGCCACTGCTAGGCCTCCTGGGGAACGTGCCATCTGGTCAGGGGCACATTGGTCACAGGCTGGATGATGAGGGAAGCGACACACTCCCCCACAGGCCAGGCATGTGTCCTGCCAAGACCTAGAGCGCTATGCTGGACACAGACAAGGTAGTGGGACGTCTGCGAGGAAGCACATAGGCTGCCAGAGAAGGTGACGTGTGTCCAGGCGGGGGAAGGGCTTTGGGAAGTCAGTGAATCCAGCCCCCTGCCTCAGGGCAGAGGGAAGAACAGGCCCAGTGGCAGGGGGCACACACCTGCTTCCTGGGAAAATATAATGCAGCCCTTTTGAGAAACCCACGCCAGGACGTTGGCTCCAGCCTTTTTTTCCCAGTGGGACTCATGCCTAAAGAGGGATGGGGTCTATTTGGTCGGGAGGCTGGGGCAGACGGCTCACCCCCTTCTCACCCACTCCAAGACCCTTTACGGCTTCTGGAGCTGTTCATAAACCATGAGGGAACAGTGATCCAGTGGGTTGAACCGCATCCCCCAAACAGGCATGTTCAAATTCTAACCCCAGTACTGCTGAGGCAAATGTGACCTTACTGAGAAATTACACTGTGGATGGAATTAAGGATCCCAGGATGAGAGGATCCTGGATTACCTGGGTGGGCCCCAAATCCAATGACTGATGTCTTTGTAAGAGAAAGGAGAGGGAGACCAGACCCGGAGGGGAGAGCCACGCGAAGACAGAGGCAGAGAGAGGCGTGATGCATCTACAAGCCAAATAACACCGAGGACTGCCAACCCCCAGATGCAAGGACAGGGGCAGGGAAGAGATTCTCCCTCAGCCTCGGGAAGGCACGGACCCTACTGACACCTTGATCTCAGACTGTTGGTCTCTGGAGCGGTGAGAGCATACATTTCTGTTGTTCGAAGCCACCCCATTTGTGGTACTTTGTTGGGCAGCCCCAGGGCATGACCACAACTGAAGACCTCAGCAGGCATGTATCTCCAATGGGGACTGTGGTGACGTGGGCTCCCAGAGAGCAAGTGTCCCTAAGTGGATGGAACAATGGGCCACGTTCGATTGCTCTCCTCTTGGCCCACTGTCAGATGAGACTACCTCATGGGGTGCAGCCACACTCCGAAGGACATCAGCATCCTGCCTTCAAGGTCATCTGAAGGCCGGCCTGCTTGGAGGGAACGGACTGATGATGTGGGTTAAAGCAAGGATCTCAGCCTGCTGGCTGATTTTAACTCAGAGAGTAAAAGGGGGTAAAACTCAAGAAATGAATCCTGCATATAACTCTATGTGCAGGTTAGACCTCACAGAGCTCTTAACTCTACAGAGTGGAAAGGACACTGAATTTAGACCCTTGGGATTCAATCTCCATTTCCCAATGTGTGGAATAATACTCCCCACCTTCCAGTGATGCATGTGCACGTGCACCTGCTCAGACAGGAATCCAGAACAATCAAAACTCAAAGACACAACCGTGGTGATAAGGCTCAAGTCCAAGTCCAGCCTGACCCCTTCCCAGCTGTGTGCCCATGGACAAGTCCCATCCCTTCTCTGGGTCTTAGTCTCCTCATCTACAAATCTGGGGATAACACTACACATCTTCCAGAGTTACAATAAAAATGGGAGATTACAAATGCCATGAGCCTTGAACCCTGCCTGGCATAGAGTAGGCCTTCATTTAATGTTACACGTGGTCACTACTCACTATTAGAGCTGGGTGCAAGTTCAAGTTCTGTTATTCTCTTGCTGTCACCTCTAGCAATGAACCTCCGTCTCTCCCTTCTGCAACCCAGTGTCCTCGTTTGTCCACTGGGGGATGAAAAGGGACTACTGTGAGGATCCAGGCAGCCTCTGACCATTAGTACTTCCGAAGATGGCCTAGGAGGTCCTACAGGAGACCTGCACCGAGAAGCAGCAAACGTTCTTGCCAACATCTGGATGCTACGCACCAGCCTTCTTCACTGCTCTTTGAAGACCAATGAGACCGTAAGACTGAAGAGCGACATCTGGGCTAGGCTGGGCTGGGCTCTCTGTGCCTGAGGTGGAGCCCATCTCTCTGGGACTCAGGCTCAAGGGTTGACTGGACTTACGTGTACATATGCAGGAGTGGTCTACCTCCAGGAGCTCAGGCACGTTAGTCCCCGAGGCCCACCTCAATGTTCTGATTGAAAATCCACTGCCCTTTTTCTCTCTAAGCACCGCATGGGATGTCTGGCACCTACCAGCCTTCTTAGCTCCAAATATTATTCTCAGGAAAAAGCAAGCAGCTCAAAAGTAGAAAGAACACAACTACAATAACCTCCTTCCAGAGCTGGCTCTTCCTGGGGTCCCCTTGCTCAGTGAGATGACATGCTGCCTAGACGACGGTGGGGAAGGGGGCACAGGATCCACCCTGCCCTCTGCAGCCAGGGACAGGGAGCCGAGCACCGACTGCAGCTACAGGTACACAGCTTGCTGACCACTCTGACATCCCAGAAGGGCAACTGCCAGGCAAGTGCTGCTTACTGGAAGGGGACAGACCCAGAAACTGTGAAGATATCTGAGAATGTATTTTCTGGCTGGAGGGAAAAAGGGGCATGACGTCTGTCCATCCACGACGAAAGAATCCACTGAGTGCCAACAATGAAGGAAACTAAAAGCCACATACTCCAGACACAAAAAGGGGATGGAGCTGAGCTTGTTCTCCCCCCAACAACTCTGGGTGCTAGAGGGGACCCCGGGGATAGTGAAGTCTGGGTGCCCCTAGAAAGCCAGTCTGGCGAGGTGTCCTTAGGCAGATGAGGGGCACCTTCTCTCCCCAGTGCAGGAAGCACAGGAGGTCGGGACGGACCCACCCCACTCTGGCATCCGTAACAGGGGGAGGACAGACCCCCTCTGGCTATTAGGACAGCGGCTGCAAACGGTGTGACAGGGAACTTGGAGGGAGTCGGACTCTGGAGAGAAGGAGCCCCTGAGAAATAAACAGTCTCCCCACCACCACACAGGAGGCAAAAAGGAAGGTGAGATGATAGTTTAAATGAGAACTCAGGGGCACCTGAGCAACCGACTTGTGGTTTCAGCTCAGGTCATGATCTCATTATGAGTCCTGAGATCGAGCCCTGTGAGGGCTCTGTGCTCAGTGGGGAGTCTGCTTGAGACCCTCTCCCTCTATCCCTACCCCTACTCTCTCTCTCTCTCTAAAACAAATAAATCTTAAAAAAAAAATAGGAACTCAGATCAACTGAGAATGCTAATGACAAATGATGGAAGGAATGACCTGTTTTTAAGGATGGAGATAGGAGAGAGGCAGGAACCTCTAAGCAATGGGTTTGGCACTGTTATGGCCCAGAAGGGGCTGAGGTTCTGGAAAGTGAAAAACCTCCGAAAGGCATTGCTGGAGAAGGATGAAGCAGCAGCAAAAGATGGGCCTTCAATTTACAGCAGATGGTTCAGCAAGAAATCAAACTCACTGAACGATGATTTTGTGGGGTTTTTTTTTATATCAAGGAAAATGTTCTTCAACCCCAAAAGAATGAACAAAAGTGGTTATGAGGGAACCAGAACACAGAAATAAAAAAAAGAAAACTCCTAAACATGTTTTCCAATGACTTCAAGGCCTCTTGCTCGCCCCAGGTACTGGATACAGACCAGAGTTCAGTAGCACACAGAAACTGCATGAGAAAAATATGTCAAAACAAAGAAAATGCCACAAAACCAGCACTAGGCAAGTGTCCAGTTTGTAGAGACCAATAGGCAGATTCTGGAAATGACATCAGTAAAATTACAGAGTGAATTTAACCAATGGTTCATGGACCTTTAAGGCAAAAGAAAAAAATAGCAGTAAGTACCAGTGGAAATGGATTTCCTGAAAACAAACTGAACCCAACCAACCTCATTTCCTATTTTCATAAGGTCACCAGATTAAATAAATTAGGGGAAAGCCAAAAGGCTGTGAATCTCATCTGACAAGGTCCTTCCTCATAGCCCGGATTCAAGATGGCGGACGGTGGTCAAAGGAGGGCCCCATGCAGACCCCCACTGGTTGATGGTATGGCAGGGTGGAGGTACTACGTGTGGCCCAGGCCGTACCTTGTCTGCCACGGTGAGACCTCTCTGTCAAATGCGGGGAGGCTACGAAGTGACATACAGGAATCGAGACTAGAGGTGACTGTGACAGGCTGCAATAATGCAATGGAATACACATGAGAATCAACAGGGAAAGAAAGTTCTGCGTTAGAAAAACGAACAATACAGGTATGGAACAAGGGGCTCAGACTTAGGAGGAGTTTCCATGAAAAAAGAAATCGGATCTTCTTTGCTTGACTCAAACTTCAGTGTGGTGATATGGCGGTTAAACGTTTTTTAGTAAAGAAGTATAGGGTGCAGTGAAGTGGGTGAAGGGGGTCAAAAGGTACAAACTTCCAGTTATAAAATAAATAAGTTCTGGGACGCCTGGGTGCTCCATCAGTGAAGCATCTTGACTCTAGATTTTGGCTCAGGTCATGATCTCAGGGTCATGGGATCGAGCCCCGCATCGGGCATCATGCTGAGCTGGGAGTCTGCTTGAGATTCTCTCTCCCTCTTCCTCTGCCCCTTCCCCCTGAACACTCACTCTCTCAAATAAATCTATCTTTAATAAATAAGTCCTGGTGATGTAACACACACCATGTGACATTAATCATACTGCACTGTGTGTGCAAACTGCTAAGAGAGTAGATCTTAAAAGTTCTCATCACAAGAAAACTAACACTGTGTGGTGATAGACATTAACTAGACTCACAGATATCTAATCAGAAATTAATTTAATGTTCTTATGTCAATTTTATCTCAATAAAGAAAAGTATTCAGGGGAAAAGCATTACTTGTAGTAACTCATTTAGTTTTCAGAATAACTCCATGAGATAAGTGCAAAAAGGATCCTTATTTTAATACCAGATGAGTCTGGAACATGTTATAGTTTGTACTGCCAGAAAGTAAGGAAGTGTTAAAAAAACAAAAAACAAAAACAAAAAAACTATACTAAAACAAACTAAACGAAAACGAAAAACCTACACGGATGGGGATATGTCAAAAGGACACCGAAAAAGCATCCAACAGCCGAAGTTGGAACAACTGCCAACAACACAGTAGTATTGCATCCTAGCCCAAAGTATGAAATAAATATTCACGAGTCCATCCTGACATAAATCAATAACTGAGTAAATAAATGGGGGAGAATGGATAAATGCAAAAGAACTCCAAATAATGTATGTAGATGCTCCGCCCTCAAGGAGGTGGGGCATAACGCCTCACTCCTTAACTGTGGACTGCACATGGTGACTTCTTTCCTAAGAAGACCATATGGGGGGGCGCCTGGGTGGCTTAGTTGGTTAAGCGACTGCCTTCGGCTCAGGTCATGATCCTGGAGTCCCTGGATCGAGTCCCGCATTGGGCTCCCTGCTCGGCAGGGAGTCTGCTTCTCCTTCTGACCCTCCTCCCTCTCATGTTCTCTGTCTCTCATTCTCTCTCTCTCAAATAAATAAAAATAAAATCTTTAAAATGCTTCTTTAAAAAAAAAAAAAAAGAAGACGACCATATGGGGGCGCCTCGGTGGCTCAGTCTGTTAAGCATCTGCATTCGGCTCATGTCATGATCCCAGGGTCCTGGGATCGAGCCCCGCATTGGGCTCCCCACTCAAAGGGGCGTCTGCTTCTCCCTCTGCCTTTCCCCCTGCTTGTGCCCCACCCCGTCAAATAAATAAAAAATCTTAAAAAAAAAAAAAAAAAAGACGACGGTATGGAAAGGAGGAAGTAAGAGTTAACTTCACGGTGTTTATTGTAAAATAACAAATGTACTAAAAAGGAGGAAAATGGGGCGCTAGGAGGCCACATGTGGAACCACAGTCCTGCTTGTGAGACTTGATAGGGTCTACATCCCCCATCAAAGTATAGCTCCAAGAGCGCAAGGGCCGAGCCCACTTTGTTCACCATCACATCCCACCTCAGCACCTAACACAGTGCCTGGCACATAGCAGGTGTTTAATCAATACGTGGGGATAGACGAGAAGACAAGCCCTGGGGCATAAAATACGTATCTTAATATATCTGAAGGGCCGCTGCGTAAAAAGGCCGGATCTAGTTTATTTTGCATAATTCTAGACCAGCGCTGTCCGATGATGATAATAAAGTATAATGTGAGCCACAGATGTAATTTAAATTCTTTGAACGGTCGCATTATTAAAGTAAAACTGAACAGGTGAAATTGACTTTAATATTTTCCAGAATTCGATGTATCCAAATTATTTCAACATGTAAAAGATGAAAACAAAATTAACATACATATAAAATGTTCTTTTTTTTTTCAAAGATTTTATTTATTTATTTGAGAGAGAGAGAATGAGAGAGAGCAAGCACATGAGAGGGGGGAGGGTCAGAGGGAGAAGCAGACTCCCCGCCGAGCAGGGAGCCCGATGTGGGACTTGATCCTGGGACTCCAGGATCATGACCTGAGCCGAAGGCAGTCGCTTAACCAACTGAGCCACCCAGGCGCCCCATATAAAATGTTCTTTACACATGTATAAATTAATGAGATTTTCTGTTCTTTTTTTCCACAGTAAGTCTTTTGCAATCCAGAGTGTATTTGTCACTGACGACGTATCTCCGTTCCGACTTGCCACATCTCAAGTGCTCAGTAACCGCATTCGGAGCGGCTACCATGCTGGAGAGCAGGGCTCTGGAGCGCTTGAAAACCAGAAGCTGGGAATTACAGGGGTAATGTCGGGCTCCACAGAAAGGAGTGCACTGAGCTCTGAACCCTGTCTGCGGTTGGAATAGGGGACCTTGGAAAAAAGCAAGCTCCCAAAGACAGGAGGAATCCAAGCAGGGGCTCGTGATTCTCTGTGGAGACCCCTGAGAACGGGCTCTTTCATTGGCTTGGAGTTCAGACTGGATGAACCCCTGAGGTGCCAGCCAATTCTTACATGCTCAGGGGAGAGGCCTGATGCCTTACTTAGAAGCCTGCTGCCGGATCATTAGCATCTGTATGGCGCCTTCCAGAACGCGAAAGGCCATGGCACACAGGATCTCACCGGACTCTCGGATTCTCTGCCAGGTAGGTGTTCCTTTTTTCTTTACTCATAAGAAATTATTTATTATCTATTTATTTACAGATGAAGAAATAGGGTCTCAGACAGGTTAAGAGGCTGACCTGGTCACAAAGGGCTGCCCCGACGAGTACAGGAACAAGGCCCTCAGCAGAGTACAGGTGTCCTGTCCCTGGAAAATTCTCTCAAAGGCCCCAGCGCCACTCCCACATGTTCTGAGCTCACCCAGCAGCCGGGGGCAAGCAGGGCTTGAAGGCATTGCTGGTGTTCCCACCCCCCAGCCCCTGGCAGGGGTGGTGTGGGGTCACCTGGCACGAGGGGCCCTGCAACACAGGGACTAGGAGAGCAGAGTCCGGCTTTACTCACTGCAGCTGTGTTATTTGGTTTTTAAAGTCACACCCTCGTGAGGTCATCACCAACTGCTCCCCAGAACATCTGCCCAAAATAGCACGGACATCTGGATGTTACAAAAAAGACTCATCGCTGTGGAATTACAAAGAGCATCTGACCCTCATCATGCAGCACTTTTGTGTCTGTGTGGCTTGAGTTAGCCAGAGACAGAGAAAACCATCAGTGGGAAATGTGCGTGTCTTCTTGGAACAACTTGCTAATTCTCCCGGCCACCGCAGACCTCCCAAAGACCAGTGCACAGGAATGCCACCTGGCTGTTCAGCTCAAGATGTATTCAGGAAATAAGACCTCGTCATCCCAAGGCCTCCCTTTGCTTCTCACTCCAAGCTGATGCTCCCGGTCTCAGCACACTCTCTCTTCCTCATCAGACTTGGCCCCCAGTTACTTCTGCCTATTTTTATTTTTTCTTTAAAGATTTTATTTATTTGAGAGAGAAAGAGAGTGAGCAAGCACGACTGGGGGGGAGGGGCAGAGGAAGAGGGAGAAGCAGGCTCCTTGCAGGAGCAGGGAGCCCAACTCGGGACTCGATCCCAGAGCCCCGGGATCATGACCTGAGCCGAAGGCAGACGCTTACCCTACTGAGCCACCCAGGCGCCCCACTTCTGCCTATTTTTTTAAAAACCCGACTTCACTTTCAAACCCTATTTGGTTCCATCGAGCAAATCCAGGAGGTCTAGCACACTACTCAATGTGCACCCCTGACTTCTCACTGTCCACAGGAGGAAGCCCAGATGCTCTAGCGTGGGGTCTCAGCACCCCCTCAACTCCCATTCTGCCTTCCTGTGTCATCTGGCAATAGGCATGCTGACTCAAAGTGGTTTTCTGAGGGTGACACACTCATTGGCCTCTGTCTTTGCTCATGCTGTTCCCTCTCCTAAAATTCCTTCCATCCACATCTTAACCTAGCAGGTCATACCTCAAGTTCCAGCTCAAATGTCACCTAAACCTTCACCTCCCTGCGGACCCTGAGCATGATGCATTTCTTACCTCTTTGTACCTCCACCACAGCAAAATAAATGGGCAAGATACTTCTAAAAACTCTGAAGAAAATCCAAGAGGAAAATGTGACAGTGGACGTGGGGTGAGAGGCAGATTTGGAAGGGTGGCCAGAGAGGTCTGTGGTGAGATGGTGCATCTGAGTTTAGGCCTGGCAGATGAGAAGGCAGCAGGTCCCGGCGGCCAAGAGCTCCACACGCAGGGAAGAGCACACGTGAAAGCCTTCATTGGGAGTGAGTGTGAAGGGTCTCAGGAACAGCAAGTGGGTCGGGAGGCTGCATCACCATGGACAGCGGCCAAGCGGAAGGACACAGATCCAGGAGGAAGGTGGGTTCTCTCCCGTGGTTCATAGAAGCAGTCTGCATTTATCCTACATGGAGCAGGAAGCCTATGGAATGTTCTGAGCAGGGATGTGGCAGACAAGGGGAATCTGGTTGCTGTGTGAGTAACAGAGGACAGAGTGGACCCAGGAGATGCTGGGGGTGATGGTGGCCAGTGAACGGGAGATGGAGAGAAGCCACTGCAGATAGAGCTGAGGGCACTTAACAACAGAGATGTAGCAGTGAAGGCAAGGGTTCTGACCACTTCTCCACCATATTCAGTGTGAGCTCTTGGAGTGCAGGAGTCCCTTTTATGAATGTCTAGATGGTGCCCCATGCTCCGTGTCCCTAGGCATAACCCAGAAAGTGCTCCCCACACCTGCTATTTCTATTCTGTTGGAACTCACAGCACACTGCAACGTCCTCTTTGCCCTCCAGCTAGTCAGTCGTTCCTCTGTACCCAGGACTCCACAAGGGTAGAGGCCAGGCCAGGTGCCCGGCCCACAGTGGGCTCACCGTTGCACCTGCTGAATGGCTACCAGACGTGGACATCAGCACCAACAGCAAAACAAGAGGCCGGGCTCCTTTGCACGGGACAGTCACCTAAGTGTGTTGGCTAGGGATCAGCCACAGTGACAGTCACCCAGTCACAGGGCAAGGGCCGGACTGACCCTAATGACACTAAAGGGTTCTGGGCCTCTGGGGGCCTGTTGGATTCATTCTGAGCTCAAGGAAATTCTGAGATTCGCTGTTCCTTCTGTTCTTAACTCTCCTGTGATTAAAAGTCTCCTCGAACAACTTGTGCTCAGCTCAGAGAATGCCAACATCAGTATTACCAAGCTGCCATTTAGTCTTCTCCCTCCTCCCTCCCTCCCTGTGCCTGAAACAACTCTGTGAATACTTCCTCCCGGATGTCTTCCTGAATGGCCCCAAATGTCAGTAATCTCTTGGAAATTGGCCACTGCTGCTGTCAATGTCTGGGCTGTCAGACCCCTAACAGCCTCTGGATTTGTCACGGGCTATTAACTAGCTAACTCTTCATTAAGTGTTGGTAAAGATCAATTTCTGGGGGGCTGATCTGGCTCCACTTGTTTGCTAAATGGAAGAAACAGATGTGTCTGCTCACACTTCCCGTGGCTTCACTCTGTAGGACACGGTGGCCTAGGTACTGGTCTGTAAAGCCCTCGCCTTCCAGGTGGTGGGAACATGGCCTCTGTTGTCATGGTGATGGGTCAGCAAGGACAGCTAAGGGGCAGAGACAAGGGCTCAGGGTGTAGGGGAGGCCAATCACTTCCTCCTCTCAGCTCCCAGGCCTTGACACACACACATGATTGGACCAGGAGCAAACCACTCACCCGGGCTGAGCCAACTGCACAGTTTCTCCTGGGAACATGGATTGCTGACACACAGACTGAGGCATATTAACAAGGTTGGGGACAGGGTTAGCATGGAAGCTATGGGAGAAGCAGAACCAGGAGCACCCTTCCAGCCACCAAGTGCAAAGACACAGGCAGAAGGACAGCCAGGGAGCGCCGAGAGATGGGCGCATAAACTTGGCTCCCAACCCACCAACTCTATTTCTGTGAGACCCCATCATATCTCGTTCCCTGTCTTGAGCTGCCTGCAAAATATCCCACTATTTCCTCAAAATAAACCCCGCCAGTGGCTTTGCTTTTCCTTGCAACCCTACCTCTCTCTAAGAGAATGGGCTTTGACATCAGACCAACCTGGATTCAAATCTTGGTTCTAGCACTTACTGTTATCCACTCATATGTAACCTCTGGGCCTCAGTGTCCTTATCTGTAAAATGGGGCTAATGCCACTCCCTTCACGTGGTTATTGTGGGGATTCAAGGAGTCGGGGTAGGTGAAAACACCAGCTCCCCAATAAAGCTGCTGAATGGTTCTCAATGCAGACAGAAAGAGAAGTTGCCCGCCACCCCCCGCCCAAGGATATATGATGATGTCTGAAGACACTTTTGGTCATCACATCTGCTGCGGGCACCTGGCATCTAGTGGACCGAGGCCAGGGATACTGCTAAGCATCCTACAGGGCACAGGGCAGCCCCCCACAACAAAAGATGATCCAGCCCCAAATGTCAACAGTGCTGAGGCTGAGAATCGCTGGAACATTGTTGTCAACTAGGTGGGGAATTCCTCCCCAGTGACAACAGGGCCATATTTCGCATCAGCAACAGCACTTCTGAAGTGGGCCCCTTCCAAGGCCCGCCCTCTCCTCCACACCTCCTCCTCCCCTAGCCTCCTGCCCCCATCTTACATCCTCTCCTGCACCTCAACCCTCCTTTTCTTGAGGGTAATGAAAAATGCCTTGTGCTCCACAGAAAGGACTCTCTCCTTTCTCTGGGAGAAGCCCTTGGGGACCTGATAATGAAAGCGAAGGGGCTAACGGCTTCACGCTGACCTGCTTATATCCTCAGTTGGAAAAGGAGGAGGGGAAGCGCTGGGGAGGACGGTAGCACCTGGAACCAACCCTTGTTTTTCTCCCTTTCTTTCTCTCAAAGACCCATTAGATGGTCCAGCTTTATATGAAGGGTCTCATGATCACCGTGATGGTCAGAGGGAGAGGAAACATGAACACCTTCAGCCACAGAGCAGTCAACGTCACTGGAGCAAGGGAAGATGGCTTTAGATCTTGGAGTAACAGAAGAAAATGTGATGGTTTTCAGAGTGGCTTTGGCCAAGAGTCCCTGGGACTCTGCAGAAGGATGGGCAGAGGAAGGGAAATGAGCCGGGGGGGGGGGGTCATTAATCCTAGGGGGCTTCTGGGTTTTCCCCTGGGAGAAGGGAGGAGGTGGCAGCCTAATTTCAGAGTCCAAAGGAGTAAGGCAACATCAGTTCCACCAGCACGGGCAGCCAGGCCTTGTCCCCAGGTCTGATGGACAGGCAGGGATAGTAGCAGGAGCTCCAGCTAACAGTAAATTTGGAATTTGGGTGTCCGAGGGTTGGATGTTGCATCTACCATGGGCTACCCAATAGAGCTTATCCCCTGACACTGTGGATGCCTGATGAGCCCCTCAGCATCTTCATTTATAAAATGAAAAAGTGCTTGCCAGCTCTAATTGCATCTATGATTAAGCCCAGAGGTGTGCATCTGACTGCAAAGAGGCTCTTCTAATCCAGCTGGGAGGGGATGGTAAAATAAAGAGGCTGCCCACTCCCTTCATCAAGTCTTAGCACTTGCCCACAGGCGTGAGCTGCTGTGCATCCTTAACACCATCACGGAGGGTAGGGCAATGGGGGCTGGATCTGGGATCAAAGGCTGCGCCCACAGCTGGACCTCATAATCTACAAACCAGATGACTGAAGTCAAGTGACTCAAGATACGGCTCCTGTCTTTTTTTTTTTAAAGATTTTATTTATTTATTTGAGAGAGAGAGAATGAGAGACAGAGAGCATGAGAGGGAGGAGGGTCAGAGGGAGAAGCAGACTGCCCGCCGAGCAGGGAGCCTGATGCGGGACTCGATCCCGGGACTCCAGGATCATGACCTGAGCCGAAGGCAGTCGCTTAATCAACTGAGCCACCCAGGCGCCCCACGGCTCCTGTCTTCTGCGCAAGGTGGCTCAGAGGCTTACGTGAGAATGGAAGGCACTAAGCACATGACAACCGCTCAGTAAATGCAATTTGCCTCTGCGTTATTAAAAAAATGCTAAACCATACGACACAGAAAACAAACAGCTAGAGTTAGGGAACCAGGACATTTGGTATTTATGATGCTAAAATGCTGGAAGCCACAGAAAGACCTGCAGGAGGAGACAGGCTAAAGGTCTCAACTGCACATCCACAGAACGGGTTATTACAACACAGCTTGTTAAAATGCCATTTAAAACTAGTGGGATGGGAACATTCTCACAGCCGGTAAATAAAGTATGATAAAATGTAAAAACAACACAATTCCAATTGTGTAAAAAATAATACGTGCTCTACAGATGCCTATACATTTAATCTTTGATAAATACAAAGTATCATTCCGCCACCCAGAAATTGCCACTCTAAGTTCTTTTTTTAATCTCTTCATTATACTTCTCTGTACTTTAAAACACGTTTTACAACAAGCACGTATTATTCTGAGAGACAATACATTTGTAAGTGTTAGAAAGAAGAGGAAGCAGGTTTGGGGGTCAAGGCCTGGTGGATGGCTAGAGATGGAGGATGGAAGCAAGCAGAGAGGGGGGTTCAGGTCCGGGAAGAGCAGACAGAACCACAGAGCGGGTGTGGGGATGGGGAGGGGGTGGGCTTGGGGGACCTGCTTATCTGAAGTCAAAGAGCACTCCGGGAGCTGGAGGTAGGGAAAAGTCTCCCTGGACAGACCGAGTGGCACTTCGGGAAGAAGCTGGAGGATCAGGCGGGATGGACCCAATACAACCGCTGACATGGAGCCGCTGTGGGCTCTTGAGTAGGGGGATGATGTAATAAAGTGCTGTCAGGGCTGCATCAGCCCAGTGCAGGATAGCCTGAGGCATGAGGAGGGACCAAAAGGAGAAAGTAGAAGAGCCACTGACAGTAATGAGGTCTGGAGAAAGGAGCTCTAGGGTTGGGATGCCTCTGGGAATGAAGCTCTAGCAGGACTTCTGGTCTGCTGGGTTAAGAAGGGAAAGCTGGGAGGGGCCAGAGGTGCCCCATTGGCTGGCCTGAGAGACCAAGGACGTGGCAGGGAGGGAAGCCCCAAGAGAGGAGACTGGAGCTAGTGGTCCAGGGGACAGAACACCTGGAGCTGGGGCTTATCTGGACAGGGTGAGGGAGGAGCTCCCGGAGGGGTCCAGGAAACAGGCCCAGAAAGTGACGAAGCAGTGATCAGCAGGGGAGGAAAGGCGCCTGCCCACCCCTTCCCAGGAAGCGGAGCGAAGACAGTGTTCCAGGGAGGGTGACGGTGGTGAGAGACAGAGGCCACTAGTCATCTCTGAATCTCATCCTAAGAGGCCAGGAGTTTGTATACTGAGCCATGGGGCCACTGGGTATGGTTACGGGAAGAGCAGGCATGAACCAGACTGAAGCTGGAAGGAGGAGGCAGGTCAAGACAGAAGTGCCTTTTATGACAGGGGAGGCAGAAGTGCTGGAAGGCTCTCAGAGAAGTCCAGCAAAAACCACCGGGGAGATAGAGACCCACAGCGCTGATAAAGCTTCTCCGAGCCGCCCCGAGCTGGTCTCCACAAGCAGGGTTACCTGAGTTGCAACCTGAGTTCTGAGTAAGGACTAAATGAGTTATCACATGTAAAACGCCCAATACAGGGCAGACATTCAATATACAGAAGTGATTATCACTACGTGGAAATAATTTTTTAAATTTATTTTAGAGAGCGAGCGTGCATGTGCAGTGGGGAGGGGCAGGGGGAGAGGGAGAGAGAGAATCTCCAGTAGACTCCCCACTGAGTGAGGAGCCCGACACAGGGCTCAATCTCATGACCCTGAGACCATGAGCTGAGCTGAAACCAAGAGTCAGATGTTTAACCGACTGTACCACCCAGGCGCCCCATGTGGAAATAATTTTTAAAAGTGGCTGAGATGCGGTGGATGGGAAAATGTGAACCAGGAACCAGATGAGAAGCTCACCTAGGAAAATAATGCAAATGAAAACTAAGTTCTTCTGCACACAGAGCTCATTTATCAGCTGGCATTCAAATCTGGGCACTGGGGAACAAAAAGGTTATCAAGTTATGTTTATGCGACACCAAGTTCTCCATTTGGGGTTGGACGGGGTGGCCCAAGGATGGTCTCCTTTGGTGTACCTGACCTCCATCAGCCTGCCTGGGTCAGGGAGGGGCTAGCAGTCCTGATATGTGGTTAGGCTGCAGAGTGACAGCCCCCAAGGCTGTGTGATGTGGTCCTGAAGTCTGTGTGTATATGGGGAAGGTGGGGTGTCTTTCTGATCTTGTGGGAATTGGCTTCTTCCCACAACCAAATTTATCAAGAGCCTCTTCCTCAGCTCAGATTCAAATCCAAGTAATGCTGACATATAATGAAGGCAGGAAGGATACCGAGGATTTGTCAGGAGCCAGCTGCTCGGCCATCATTGGTTTTCCTGGCCTGCACTGGGGAGACAAAGAGTATCTAGAATCCACTGGGTGATGCTCTCCTCTTGTCCACACTCTTAGTTTTGAAGCTGAAACAAGTCCAAGCACTTCTTCCCACTGCTTGCCCCTGGGCTTAAGGCCTCACCAGGTCTAGTCTTGGCCAAGAAACAAAGTGAGGTCTACTGGCATCTATGGAAAGCAAACACATGCTCTGGACAGTTCCTAACATCACAGGCCAAACAATTGAGCCAAACAACTCCTAGCTGATCAGACAGCCATGGCTGTGTGAACAGCACAAACATGGGTCACGAGAAATCATATCATTTTTTAAAAAAGATTTATTTGAAAGAGAGCATGCACACTTGAGCATGCACATGAGTAGGGGAGGGGCAGAGGGAGAAGAAGAGAATCTCTAGCAGATTCCTCACTGAGCTCGGAGCCCGACACGGGTCTAGATCTCACAACCCTGAGATCATGACCTCAGCTGAAACCAAGAGTCGGATGTTTAAACCAAGAGTCTGAGTCACCCAGGTGCCCCCAAGGAATCATATCATTAACCCAGAACAGAAGAGCTCATCCTAGCCATCTTGTTTCTAGAATCTATCCCTTCTCTTCTCTTCCCTCTGTGGCCACCTCGAGTCACGCTCCTAAAATATACATCTTAAAATCCGCAGGTGATTTGGCATGGCCTAAAAGATCACCTAAGTCCCTCGGGGTGGGGGGTATGGATCCCCATAATTGAAATCAACTTTCTAATCCTCCTTTACTGGGTCCTGTGCTTGCTGGTTTTCAATGCATTGCTCTGGAGTACCCCCAGACCTTCACATCTAGGCTACACGCTATCCCCCCCGCCCCCGCCTGAAACATCTGCCCTCCTCTCTAGTCTAACGGTGGACTCCAATTCCCCTCGGAGGCTCAGCTTCTCCATGACGCCTTCTCTGACCTCCCACCTCTGTGCCCCCGAAGACAGTCCAGGGCCCACTCTCTGTGCTGGATGATCACGGGCCACGCCAGGTTCCTCTGTGAGCAACTCTGAAGCAGGAAGCGCCCCCTGAATCACTTGGGACTTGCCACAAAGCTCATAGTGTTCAGAGGCATGTGAACGAGCTGAGGCCACCACGAAGTCCCATCCGCACAACAACGGGCCGACAGTCTCGGTGCTCCTGAAATCATTTCTAGGTGCCACAACACAGTGGTCACAGCCAACCCCTTCCGTCCTCCCTCACTACGGTTGCCAACAGTCAACACCTTTTCACTTTTATCATCAATTTTAGGCTCGCTAGGCAAAATGATCGGACTAGGATTTGCATAGCGTCTGCCTGGCACATTTTTGACACCATGTGAATTTCAGATGGTAACAGTAAAGAGGAGAGACGCCAAGAGCTCGGCGGATTTATGGGAACCCGCACAAACCCCTGCAAGCACCTGGCTGAGAGAGCACAGTGCCAGGTTTGGGGACAGCCACTGGTGACCCTCCAAGCTGCCCAGGGCTCACCTGAGAGCCTAGACCTCTTGCCACTCCCACTCACTCTCTCGAGAAGACGCATTCCGCTCACCGTTGAGTTTGACGCTGAGCCTCGTGGCTACTAAGTTAAATAAACCTCCCTACTCCTTCCTGCCCACCCTCCAATGATTAGATTTGAAGGTGTCCAGTATCACCCAGCTAAGAGTCTATGGCACACAGATCTCCTAAAAGATTTAAGTTAAATATTTAAATGCCATTTCATTTACCTTCTTTATCTATAGGCTTCAAATTTGGAATCCGTTTGTGTACCTTAGACACTTCAGCTCCTTGGGCCATTGTGGATCTGATTTCTAACACTGGGCATGTGTTGGCAGGCGGATGGAAGGATGGGAGGTAAGTGTAAGATCCCTTCAGATTCTGTAACTCTACGACCCTTTTTTTTTTTTTTTTAAAGATTTTATTTATTTATTTGACAGAGAGAGACACAGCGAGAGAGGGAACACAAGCAGGGAGAGTGGGAGAGGGAGAAGCAGGCTTCCCGTGAGCAGGGAGCCCGATGCGGGGCTCGATCCCGGGACCCTGGGATCATGATCTGAGCCAAAGGCAGACGCTTAAAGACTGAGCCACCCAGGCGCCCCTCTACGACTCTAATCACACATATGTACACATATATTCAGTGCAATCCGCCAGTCTCCATCTGCATTTAAAATACATGTATTGGGGCACGTGGCTGGCTCGGTCGGTGGAGCATGTGACTCTTGATACTGGGGTCATGAGTTCAAGCCCTATGTTGGGCACAGAGCTTATTTAAAAAAATAAATGTGTCAAGATGACCATACAGTTCATTCTAGAACCAGGGTGGGCATAGCCCACGACTGCTTTCCCCTTCCTCTAAATTCCTGTGTACAAAGGATTGTACAATTTCATCTTCTTCGGTCTGTTAGCTGATTTCTTATGAGTTCTGTTTACTTAGCAAACATTATTAGGTTCATGCACTGAAGTCTCACCTCCAAAAGCAGAGCTTCTGGTCCCCGGTGCCGGCAATTACTTTTGACACAACATTTGTGTCTCTCTCCCTGTCCCTGAACTCTGAGATCCTTGCTCGGTCAGGCGAATGCCCTGGATAAAACACTCGCTGAGTGATGGAAACATATCCATATTATACATGCACAAAAACAGTTAATGGGGACCAAGAACTGTCATACACTTTAGGAAATCTGAAATAAATCCGGTTCTCGTTCTTGCCCAGGGTCGCTCTAAGAAAGGGCAAGTACTAACATTTATTGAGCCCCTCTGTAGGCTGGACACTTTCTACAAAAGCATCACAGTCAACCCAATGCCTGGAGCGGCCACGTGAGATGGGCCTTACCAAGGAGGATGCAGAAGGTCCGAGGCCGGCTCAGCCCAGCCCAGCCCCACAGCACTGGGGGACAAATCAGGACATGCACCTAGAGGTCTAGGATTGCTCAAACCACTGACACCTGAATCAGTCCCGCTGCCTGTCAAAAATGCATATTCCCAGGCCATCACCCAGGCAGACCAAGTTGATCTGGATTTGTAAAAAGTGAGGCCTGGAACTGGGCCTTCTACACAGCTCCCCGAATGCCTCTGCTGCTCACTGATGCTCGAGACCTGCAGCCAACAGGCAGCAGTGAACGGCTGGTGCCCTCTCTGCTCTCCTAAGCAGTTGCCCACCGGCCAGCACTGGCAGGAACGACCCTACTGTCCTGAGATGCTCAGTTAAGGCCCAAGCAACGACAGAGGCTGGTAGCATTGTCCCGGCACTCCCACTGCCTTCTGGACTTCAGAGCACCGGGCGGGGCCGTGGGAGAGGACAGGGCCAGGGCCACCGCGGGCCACCGCGGGCCACCGTGCCTAGAGCACAGATGGGCTTGCAGTTCCTCGTTCTGCCGTCTCCCCACTCTGGGGCAGGATCACAGGAAGGAGGAGGCTTTTAGGTGCGAAGCATGGCTCACGTGGGGTGGGCCTTCTCCTGGAATGTCTCCTTCAGCCGCTCCCCACTTCCTCAGCCTGGAGCACAGGAAAGATGCATGCATGTTCTCATCCCATCCTGGACCACTGCTACAGATGCCAGTGCTCACCACGGGACCGGGTCTCCAAATTTCCCTGGCCTAGCTTGACCACCATCACCTGCACGGGCCCTGAACTGTTCAGAGAACAGACCTGGTTGCTTTTGTGAGAAAGTGTCCTCTTTCGAAGCCTTAAGAGCAGCTATTTTTGACAACATTAGCGGTACCAGCGAAGCTGAGTGTCAAAATTGCACACATCTTCAAAATGGCCAGCATCTTCTACATCCCTGTGCATTTTCCTCTTCCACAGATCATTTTTTTCTGTTTCTAGAAGATGAATAATAATCTCTCATATTTGTACAGAATTTTAAAATTTCCCAAGTACTTTTACTCCCATTATCTCAGGTATTTTCTCCTGGCCAGCCGGGGAGGTTGCTCAGGCTGGAATCATGATCTCCATCTTAGAGATGACACAGGACCGAACTAAGGCGGCACGTCCATACACCCAGCCACCTGTCCTATAGAGAAAGCACCTGAACACAGGTCTTCCAGCCCTGGCACACTTTGCTATGCTGTGTCTGACCCTCTTGAGAGGTTCTCACTGATCTCCAAATAATTTTTTGCCGTAAGCGAAGGAGGTGCCTTCAGATCCATTACTGCATGGGTAAACCAGTTGCTCCTCCCAGGGTGGTCCAGTGGCCATGGTTAAGGACAGACCATCCCAGCTATAAACAGGGAGCCAGGTGACGGCGCTGAGGTCAAGACCCTGCTGGAATGCTCTCCGCTAGGCTGCTATGCCTGTAAGCTGGAGAAAACAATGAAAACCAGAAGCTAAGGGGAAGGAAGCCTTGCGTATCGGCGTGTTGGGGAAACCTGCTATGTTCCAGCATCGAATGAACCGCTGGAGCAGGCTTCGAGAGCAGAGGATGTCGGGTCTCAGGCTGCACCTTCCAGGGGACTATGTGGTCAGTTTCACACGAAAGCAACAATGCATGGGAATGAAGTTTCAGCAACTCAAGGGCTGCGTTTTAGCAACGTACAGACAGCTTTAGAAATGTGTTAGGAAACTGATTTATGCTGGGGATGGCTCTACGTCTAGTGTCCTAGAAGCTGACTCCCTGCATGCGGACACACATCTTTACTGTTGAGATTTGGGAAGAAAGAAGCCTGCACTCAGGGTAGAAATTCTGGGTTAGCGTGACCATTTCTCACGAATGTCACCAAGCACCAGCCTCTGAGCTTGGGATTGCTACCCACAACCAAGGGGCCTGAAGGGTCTAATCAACAAAGGCATCAATTTCCCCCAAGTCGGGCCAGGAAGAAAGGGCAGAAACACAGCATCTGGCATAGACATTATTACCAAGACGTCATGTAGGTGAAAATCACTGCACTCTTAAAGACCAAGCTGCAAGCTGCAAGCAACAGAGAGATCACAGAGGCTCCAGGCTCTAAGGCCCACAGAACATACTGGCATCCCATGGCATCCCACGGCAGCTGCTGCAGTATGAGCCCTGTGAATATTTGCTGTCGCGTCCCCAGCACTCAGAACAGTGTGTGGCCCCTAGAATGCATCCGGTCACTGTTGGTGGAAACAATGAGCCTCCTGAGCTGGTCACCAGGGAGCAGGAGAACCTGGAACGAGGACTTCCAAGTCACAGTTAACCAAAACAGCCCTCAGGCCTGCCTCCCTCTTCCCATCTTCTTAGAGGTCACGTTCTAACGATCTGTCAAATAAAAACGGTCATTCTGCCGTAAAATCTGGGCACTTGCCAGCACAGCATAAGGTGAGCCCTTGTGAGTCCAGAGTCACAAGACCTCCGGGCTAGAAGACATCTCAGAGGCAAGTTCCTGGTTGCAGCAAAGCTAGAACTTAGAAACATGAGGTGGTAAGTAAAGCAATGGTAAAAAAAATTTTTTAATTAAAAAAAAAAGAACGACCTGGGTTTGGAAGGAGGCATACGGCTCCCTACCGAGGTGCATGGAGAGGCTGGGTTAATAGGTGCTTCTGTGCAGATGGGGAGCATGCAGGGCTGTCCGTTTCTCAACCTGAGGGCAGTCCTCAGGAGCTGAAGCCCCTTAATTTCTGGCAAAGTGGAATTTTCAGTGAGAAGAAAAACTTGAAGAGAATCATTAAAAAGCCCCAGAAGGTTTCTCAGAAACTAAACAGCCCTTCTTCAACAACAGGCTGGCAGAGGAAGCGCACCAATTAGATTTCCCAGAACAAACTCTCAGGCTGGCTTTAAAAATTAGAGGAGCATGGGCTCCAGGCAAGACCCAGTTTTGGGTTTCATGAAACCCAGTTGGCTAGAAGGATGATCAGACACACAGGAGAAATCCAGAAAACAGATGGGGTGTCTTCTTCCTCTAAGTGCAGCATGGCCCAGGGAAGTTGTTCTGCAGTTGGAGCATAGCCTGGAGGGGCTGGTCCCAGCCCGGGGCAGTGGCCGAGCCCCAGGTACACAGCAGGGAAATGCCCCAGTCCTCCCTGAGCACTGTGCGAGCACCCCACGCCACCCCACCCTGCCAACAAATTCAGGATGGGGCCCCAAACTATGGCACTCTTCAAAGCTCCCACCCTCTCCCCACCATCAGCCCCCACACCCCCCAGGCTGGGCCCAGAAGAAGGAGGAAGCAGGCTGGGGCCTTTCCTGGGTCAGGGAGGGGCACTGAACAGGTACTCACACCCTTATGGACCCCTCGTGGATGGGCCTCTGCAAGTCGGGGTACCATGGGGTCTGGGACTGCACGGGCATTAGAACTCTCTCCCGGTTGTAACTATGGGAAGTCTGTCCTCCCTCCCTGAGCTGTCCTGGAGTGAGCAGCCTGGGGCTGGCAGAACCCAGTCCTCTGCCCCCCTCTGCAAGGTGGTGGTAGGAACCAAACTCAGTCTGGTTCATGGTTCTCTCTGAGATCACTCAGCCTGCCTGAGAGTCTTCTTGCAATTCACAGTTGTATATGTGTATTTACTTGAGTTTGTCTATTCTTATATTCAAACAGATCTGGGTTTCTATATCCCTCTGGGCCACACAACATGGCTTTTTACCAAACATCGTTTTAACAAAGGAAAAAGCAAAGAAAAAGCGTGACATTTCCCTCCGGCAAAGGTTATCTTTGCACGACTGTCGTCATAACATACAGAGCATAGAGTGAATTTTTTTGGAGTCGTTACTGAGCTCGTCTTATTTCTTTACAAAAATTCAGCCAAGGGCCTGGGGGAGGGGTGCGGGGAGACCTGTGAGGCCACTGGAGGAAATGCAAGAGGCCCCCTGTGTGGCCAGCTCAAGTACTGAAGCCTAGACCAGAGCTCCCTCTGGAGCTATTCTGTGCCCACTGGACTAACCGCCCCCAGCTTGAAAAACCACACGCCCGGGAGCCCACCGGCTTGGCTTCCTGATCCTGCTCTGCCCCTTTAACTCTGACCTTGAACAAGCCATCAAAACTCTCTCAGCCTCAGTTCCTGCCACTGTGAAATGTGGGGACCCTCCAGTCCTGTGGGGAGGATCAAATGAGAGTAAATGGAGATCACGTGACACATAACGGGCCATCAATGAGTGACAGTTTGGGCTATCGGCATCATAGTGAGACCCAGCGGATCAGTGACGGTGGTATTCTCACTGGCCCTTTCCATACACGAGAGCTACATGTCACTGCTGGGGGAGACTCGGGAACCAGGCCTCCTCGGACGCCAAAGAGGATGAATCCAACGGCCACTGTCATTCTACCCGATTCACCTGCCACCCTAGACAGGTGATCTCTCCTCTTGGAGGACGTACGGTCTTCCCTTGGCTGCCCAGACTCCACACGCTGCACCCTCCCAGCTGTTCCTCTGGCCTCCGGCCCTCAGCAAGGGCGTGCTCCAGGCTCCCCTTCTTGTCTGCACCCAGTCCCTGGGCCATCTCCTCCAGCCTTGCTGTTTCAGGTCCCACCTGGATGACTCCCAGATGGACATTGCTCCAGACCTCGATGCTCCTGTAGCCAAGTACCCACTCGCACTTCGTTCATCGGGATGCCCAGGAGGCCTCTGAAGCTTAGCACAGCCTAACACAGGCTCCTGGCCGTGTGCCCCCACCCCACCCAAGCGTGCTCTCTCTACAGCCCTCCCCATCCTAACAGCGGCCCCACCCGTCCAGTTAGCGAGACCCTCCTAGACTCCTCGAATCAACCAATCGCCACAAAGAATCCATCCGAATATTCTCAGTCTTCCCTTTAAGATACACACATGCTTCCCCTGCTCCCAGCTTCCAGGGATCCCTCTGGGTCTCTGCATGGAGCCCCACCATCCTCCTTGCCCTCCACAGCCCACTGTCAACAGAGCACACAGGGGCCGTCAGATGCTGTCACCCCTCTGCTCAGCACCCTGCCACGGCTCCCTGCCCCTCTGCATAAAGCCGTGATCATCCCAACAGGCAACAAGACCCCACTACTGACTCTGTGCCTTGCCCCTTCCCGTGCTGGGCCCCGGCCAGGCCAGCCTCCCTGTCTGCTCTGTTCTCCCCTCCTTCTGTTTTCCTCACCACACGGGCATTTATGTCCCTCAGTCTTTCACCCCACGTGTCCACCCAGCTGTCCAAGCCGGCACACGGCTACTTCTCCACTAACGGGGAGAACACGGAGGGAGGGAGGGTGGGAGGGACCACCCTCATGCTCGGGGCGGGGCGGGGTGGGGAGGACAAGGACAATCTTCCTGCAAAGAGTGAAATATCGGGAGGACAGTGTGAATTTCAATGCTTCCAGGCGCCCGGACAATGGGCTCCGAAAGTGTCTTCAACCTCACTGCCTGTTTTTATTTTTTTTTTTTAAGATTGTATTTATTTATTTGACAGAGACAGAGAGAGAGAGAGTGCACATAAGCAGGGGGAGCAGCAGAGGGAGAGGGAGAAGCAGACTCCACACTGAGCAGGGAGCCTGACACGGGGCTCGATCCCAGGACCCTGGGATCATGACCTGAGCCGAAGGCAGACGCTTAGCTACCCAGGCGCCCCTCTTCCTGCCTGTTGTAACCACGGACTCTGCTATGTAGGCATGACCTCAGTATCCCCACCTTAAAATATAGATGATCAGAATGCCTCATCCCGTGGGGATTTTTGACATACGAGCTTCTTCGGTAAATTCTAAAATTGTACACAAGTACAACATTTTGAAACTTTTTGTAAATTTCTTTCTGTAATCCATCTCCTATGCTCCAAACCCCAAACCCACAATACTTGCTGGATATGCTGACACAGACGTCCCCTGACACCTCAAGGTCAAAATGCTCACACAGGACTTGTCTCCCCTTATTCCTTCCCCGATTCTAGCTTCCCATCCCAGGCCACCAGCTGTAGGGTGCTCATCACCCCCTCCCTCCCTTTACCAGCCCGATCCAACCAGACTTCCGATCTTTTTAGCACCATTTCTGTGATGTTCCTCAAAGCCATCTCCTCACTGCATCTCTGACTCGGTCCCTGTCCTCCTAATGGCTTGCCAGGAGGGTCCTGCCGCCTTCCAACAGGCCCACCACCTGCAGCGCTTCCCAGTCACGACAGGCAGAGCTTTCTGCCAAAAAATCTCCGCTATTCAAAAGCTTCTGATGGGTTTGCCCATTACATACATAGTAAAATCTGAAAACCCACAGCCTTATCCAGAATGCTTCCCTTCCAGCTTCATCTCCATTTATCCCCTCCCCCTGCCCCCAATGCCTCCATGTACTCTAGGGTGGAAGCAGAGCCCAGCCCTGAGACTCTAAATGACATTGGACACTCAACTTCCCGGCGGTGCCCCATCTCCCCTAGTCACAGGTATGCACATGATGTGGCCCTCCGGGTTTGAGACAGCTCTGAACAAAGTTAACACCAATTCCCTCTTAGAGGATTGTGTATTCTGCCCACCACCCCCACCCCGTCTTGACCAAAGATCACTACTGCAGAGACCCAACACAAAATAAGAACCCTATGGGCAGTGGCCCACGGGTGAGGGCAGGTAGCACATGACCACCACCAACCATCAGTTGGCTAACTGGGCTCTGAGTCCTGTGCCAATCCTTCGAGTGGGCATAGCTCACGTCCCTTTTACAAATGATCTCCTGGGGCACCGAAAAGTCTTTTTTTTTTTTTAAGATTTTATTTATTTATTTGACAGAGAGAGACACAGCGACAGAGGGAACACAAGCAGAGGGAGTGGGGGAGGGAGAAGCAGGCTTCCCGCGGAGCAGGGAGCCCGATGTGGGGCTCGATCCCAGGACCCTGGGATCATGACCTGAGCCGAAGGCAGCCGCTTAACGACTGAGCCACCCAGGTGCCCCACCGAAAAGTCTTAACCACTTGGCAAGCGGCACAGCTCTAAGTGGCAGAGCCCAGGATGAACCATCTCGGTCGCGCTCCAAAGACTGGGCTCTTACCACAACCCTCGGCCCCTCCAGGACTGAGCGGCTCAGCCCCCCTCAGTCCTCGGGACTGAACTCAGACACACCACGCTTCCCCATTTTGTACAGTGAAATTCCAAAGAATGTCAAAGCCAGGGATGCAGGAGAACCTTCTGAGGCCTCACAGAACACGAGGGCTTATGAGCAGAACAACTGAGCCTCACAAGAGGCCCCCTTATTTGGGGCTGTAGAAAGTATTTATCATCAGACCGCTGGTTTCAACTAAACAAAACAGACTTGTGTTCATGCTGGGTGCTGCACAAGTTCTAAAAGGTTAACATAATTAACACTTTTTCTTCTTTCTCATGCTTTTCAAATTCTTTTTATACGGCTATTATTTCCCTACTGACTCATCCCTTTGAAAAACACCCTTGTGTTTAGCTCCTGCAAAGCTGCCATCCACGTCCTTTGTCTTTCCTCTTCCTTGCCCTGACCTTTCACACGGGCCCAGCCACAGGTAAAGGAAGCCCAGGCAGATACTGGGGATCCTCTGTGCAGAATGTTTCTTTAAAAGGCTAACAGACGTTCCGAATGCTCGGGAAATGCCCTCCTCACAGGGCACGACAGAGGTCAGAAGACACCAAATTGCAGCTAGTGGTGCATTTTACACAACCCACAATGTATATTCATTTCAGTATGAATGCACTGGGAGCTCCAGAGGTTGGCATCTGCTTTTCTTAAGATTTATTTATTTTAGAGAAAGAGCGCAAGAGAGAGCACAAATGAGGGGAGGGGCAGAGGGAGGAGGGGAGAGAGAATCCCCAAGCAGGCTCCCTGCTGAGCGGGGAGCCCAATGCAGGGCTGGATCCCTGGACCCCAAGATCACAACCTGAGCTGAAATCAAGAGTCGGACGCTCAAACCACTGAGCCACCCAGGCGCCCCAGGCATCTGCTTTTCAAGTCATCAGACCACTGAGCAGAGCATTTCCTGTTTCCACAGTACAGTGTTGATACCTCTCTGGTGACCCTAGAACGTGAGAGGTCCTGGAACGGTCCTGTGGGGCACAGGACAGGCAGGGCTGGGCTTCAGGAGACGTGGGTTCTAATCCCCCTGGCATAGGGGAGGCTGGGACTTACCCACACTTCTCAAGCCTGGCAGAACTTGTCTCTTCATCTCTAAGTACAAGCTCTGGGAAAAGAGGACTTCTCAGACCCTGTGAGACCTAAAATTTCCTCAATCGTTTATCCCCTAGGGCAGAGTTCTTCCAAGTTCACAATCAGGTTTCCATGGTTCAATCAGCAGTAATGATATCAGGTTTTTAAATCATTTTAGGGGAATGGTCATGACTATGCTATTTACCGTGGTTCTGGCATGACACACAACCAAAGAGGCCTGTGTCAACCCCACCGCTATCCCTCCCCACGCCCCCCACCCCTGAGCTTCCACCAGAGGCTTTGCGTCCACTGTGGATTCCCAGGATGAAATTTTGTATTTTGCAAAGGTCTTTTCCCTTGGTATTTGTCTGAGAAAAGCATCCGTGCATAAATCTCAAAACCACTGAAGGAAAAAAAATACATCCAACTGTGTCTAACACACAGCTTTTGAAAACTAACCCTTTGGGGCATTTTGCAGAATAAAATACACAGAATGAATCAACAGGAGGGTGGCATTTAAATTATTCAAAGGAACATCATTAAAGCAAACTTTGCTATGCTGGTGGGGCGGGGGTGCTGAGTAGAGCCCGTGTTCAAGATAAATGCACCATTCCTTTGGGACTCCTAGTACCAACTGTTACAAAATTATATCCCAGAACATTTTATTAGAGCAATAATGCACCTTAAGAAGTGTGACTGGGCAGGCAGCTGGGATTCTGAATCACTCCTAGGTAATTGACCTGTGGTCTTTGGGCTCACACACTCTTCACCTGAGCCCAGAAGGTGCCTACTGAATTATACATCTTTTACCTCTCATAATACTAGACAGAAGAGTTCCATTAAAATGCATATGAAGGCAAGTAAGTGTGCAGGCCTCAGCTGGAATGGGGCTCAGCAATGTGGGGCAGACGTCATTAACAAAACCCTGTAAGATCCATTCATTCACACAGTGTTGGCTGGACTAGATATATAGGATCAGGGAAAAAAAAAAAATACTGGAAGCAGAAAAACAGACAAAAATGTGCTTTCTCCCTGTGATGTGGGAAAATAGAGGATTCTTATTTTCTTTCTTAGCCTATATTATGTTTCCAAATTTTCTATGGGCAGTAGGTATTCCCTTAGGAGAAAACATCAACATTTTTCAAAAACAAATGTTCACATGGGTCTTTGCCCAGGCAATGACTATATTTAAGTAGGTAAAAGATGCAAAATGCAAAGTTTGGAAGACGCATACTTACGGAGCCCAGGGATAATCCCAGCTTTGGCCCACTGCAAGTATCTTGACCCCCCAGATCACGGGGACCCTGTCTCTCCTGTTCACCACAGTGGAAGGGCCTGGCCGGGCAGAGAAAACAGTCTCCGACAGCTGCCCCACATCACCAGGGACAAATCCTAAATGTGGCATCCTCTAGGGGCACCTGGGTGGCTCAGTTGGTTAAGCGACTGCCTTCGGCTCAGGTCATGATCCTGGAGTCCCGGGATCGAGTCCCGCATCGGGCTCCCTGCTCGGCAGGGAGTCTGCTTCTCCCTCTGACCCTCCTCCCTCTCATGCTCTCTGTCTCTCATTCTCTCTCTCAAATAAATAAATAAAAATCTTCAGAAAAAAAAAATGTGGCATCCTCTAAAAGTGAACAAGTTTCCCTTCTTCCCCCTGGTCAGAGATGGGACATAGAAGTACGACAGGGTGCCGAGGGTTTTCAAATAAACGTGTTCCTCCTGAAGAAAGCCATCCAGTGACGATAGCTTAACTTTCTCAGAAGAGACTCCATTTACTGCCTCTTCTTTAAGAAAGAACTTGGCAACAGGATGCAATTTAATTAAAGTATTTACTTGAACATATGCCCTCTGAGGCCTGAAGGAAACAGGATATTCTTGCAAAGCCACTGGCAATTTGGGGGGGGGGGGTGTTGTTTGGTCGTGGGTCAGACTTTTTCTGAGGTTGAAACACACACAAGGGCACACAAGGTCACACGCATGCCCCTGTTTCTGAAGCAAGAAGTCAGGATCTCCTCTTAGATACACTAGCAAAAAGCAACAGGCTCTCATTTCCGGGTCCTACAAAAATTGTTGGGGAACGCCAACTTACTGGCATTCTGCACTTGGCCTTGGAAGCCACAGAAAAAAGCCCTGGCTGCAGCATGTTCTCCATGAAAATTAGCAGCAGTGATTTCATTGTGGAATAAAATCTACTTAGGGAGGGAAAAAAAAAAGTCCTGACCAGTCCAACCTAAAAAATTTATTGTATATTTAAGGTGTTTGAATATTGCATTAAATCCAATATCCCAGTGGTCTTCTTTCTAGGTTAGAACATTTCCCCATTTGAGGGTTGGTAGGTGTCTTTTTCTTTCCTTTTCCTTTTTTATTTGTTTTATTAAAAACATATCCCCAGGGGCGCCTGGGTGGCTCAGTTGTTAAGCATCTACCTTAGGCTCAGGTCATGATCCCAGGGTCCTGGGATCGAGCCCCGCATCAGGCTCCCTGCTCGGCGGGGAGTCTGCTTCTCACTCTCCCACTCCCCCTGCTTGTGTTCCCTCTCCCACTGTGTCTCTGTCAAATAAATAAATAAAATCTTTAAAAAAAAATATATATCCCCAGGACCTAGAACCTTGTCTGGTGCTTTCAGCCTCCAATAAACATTTATTGATTAAATACAACCGCCGAATGGAGGTGGGAGTGTCAAGGAATAGGTGCATGTCCCCATTCCTGGGGCCAGCAGACTGAAGCCAGGTTGCAGGGGCGGATTTCAGGACCGGTGGGCTCCCTTTGGGACAAGCGGGGTCTAGAGGCCTGGATTCTGGTTCTGATGAGACCCTCCTCCCCCGCACCGGCTGGAGACGTGAAGCAAATCACTGAGATCCCCGGGAGGCCTGCAGCCCACACTGCTGCTCTTCTCATTCCAGCCCTGTCAGGACCTGCCCACCAGTGACTCACACCTCACACCTTCCTCTCCCCCTCCACTGGCCCCTGGGGCTTCCTCTCCTCCACGGTGCTTGGCGGCACCCAGTATAACCAGCAGTGGGTCAGCAGAAGAGACTGGTGTTCTGCTCGCTGTTAATCCTTGGCATAAACTCTAGGGAGGATTCTCAAACAGGTGGTTTGTGCATATTGAGGAGAACACACACTGACAAGAGGAGGCAACGCAGGCTCTGAATTACGTACATCCCCTTTCACGCGCTCTGCTCTAAAGCATCCCTCTTGCACACGGGTGGCTTACCTGAAAATTCAAATAAATGAAAAACTGGGCCACTTGGCTGGCTTAGTCGGTAAAGCGTGCAACTCTTGATCTCGGGGGTTGTGGGTTCAAGCCCCGGGTGGGGTGTAGAGATGACTTAAAAAATAAATTCTTAAAAAAATAAACTAAAAACCGAGATGCAGAAATGTACACTTTGTAGTGGTCCTTGTGGTTTCCAGCCACAGTTGGACAGCTTAAGATCGTTTCATGCCATCCTGTGCGCGATCTGTTCTTCCAGCCCATGCCAACTGTTTAGCTTCTGAGGAAATGCGTGCCTTTATGGTTTCATTCAGGTCATGGATAAAAATGTTGAACAGCACATAGCAGAGGGAAGACCCCAGTGGCACTCCACACCAGAGCGCTTTGCAGACCGATGCCAATCCAGTATGAATACTCTGGGGGCAAATCGTGCAGCTTTGGTAACTGCTGGGAGGCAGAGGGGCACTGTGGGTAAGAGCATGGGGCGAGACTCCTATCCTGCTCCCACTGGCTGTGCAACCTTGGGCAAGTTGCTTAATCTCTCTGAGCCGCAGTTTGCTTATCCACCATATAGGAAAAATCATGATGGCATTTTTTCATGTGGTCGATCTGAGGATTATATGGGACAATACAGAACAAAAGCCTTAGCCTGTGTTGAACACACGGTTTCTCTCTCTCTCAGTAAATGGGAGCAATGTGTTGTTTAGCAAGTTCATAAGGACAGGAGGAGAAAATTTGTTACCACATCTCCGGGAAATTGCATCTTGGGCATCAATTTGATATAACAGCGACCCTATCAGAAATGCAACGCACGGACTTGGCTCTGGCTTTTAGAGAGCTCGTGACAACTCCCAGTCATCTTCTAGCAAAACTCCCCATCTGTTTACTAATCCACTCTGGACATTTGCTGGGGAATGCTATCTCTCTCTCCCACGTATTGCCTATTGTTTCCAGAATCCATCCTTTCCTGCTTCAAAAAAACCATGACAACGCTGTCATCTCCATTTCCTCCTGTAATTTTTTTTAACCGACTGAGCCACCCAGGTGCCCCTGTAATTTTTTTTTTTTTTTTTAAGAACTAGGTAGTGGATCTAGTGGATCTATGAACTCATTTCTCCAAACTCTCTTAAGAGAAAACAGAACTCAGAGAGCCCCAAGGCTGTGCTATTTTCTTTTAATCACTATGGACTCCAGTTGCTTTGTGAACCTGTTGGCCCCACCCTTTCCATTTTAAAGCATTCTAATCAGTGGGAAAAATAAAAATGAAACAGGAAGGGGCTAGCTCTACTTTCTGTCACCTGTTAAACTCACCACCTGCTCTGTCACTTCTGTCCCCTACGTGAGAAGCTTCTGAAAGACTGAGAAGTGGAGAAGGCCCATTCAGAAAGCAAACAGACGAAAATAAACAAAAACCTGCCTTCCTCCTTCCTTCCCCCACTTTGCAGATAAGAAAACCAAGGTTCCTGTCTGTTGCCTAACCTATTAAAGCAATCAAATCAAGAGGTCATATGGTCATATCCCAGGCTACAGTTCTCCTACTCAAAACTCCTAATGACTAACTCCAAGAGTCACCACATAGGGAACCAGAATCCTTTGGGGGCCCGTGGTGGACACTGGCTTGGACATCCAAAGCTTCCTTTGCAGGACAGAGGGCAGAGCTTTCCAGCAATACGCTGACCAGGGCAGGAGAAACAGGCAAAGGGACTGAGATATGTAAACAGAGCCAATTAACAGATCACCCTTGGCCAATAAAACACCTTTATGGGGTAATTAGCAGTTCATAAAATCTGCTAAGTAACTTAGAAACCTCTGTACCACGCCTTTAGCGTTTTTCACTGCTAAAGGGCCCTGGGGAAATATTAGCTCCTACCGTGTGATGAATCACACAACACTACCAAGGAAGATAGCAGCCCCTCGTGGGGAGGAGCGCTTAGAAAAATTCTGTCTGCTTTGCTGACTTACAGTCTCGAGTGACCCCAGATTAACAGTACCCTGTCCCAGGAGACTGCTACAGGGTGGTCAAGAGAATGGACAATGGCCTCAAACGAAGCCTCGTCACCCTCCCACATGAAGAGAGGTAGACCTGCCTTGCAGAATCACGTCCAAAACCAGACATCAAGAACGTACTGTGCCTGACTCAGTGCCTCACTGGCCCACACCTTGGTGGCCGTCATCGACATGCTGGCTAGCCACCATAGTGCTATTTGAAATCAGCACTCACCGAGTGCCAGTGTCCCCCCAATATTCTTCATGACAACCCTCTAATGCACCACCCGTGGCCTTATCGTGAGGGCCTCAGACTTCAGGAAGGGTGGGCTTGACTCACCGTTTGAGCCCCTATCATTAAGTATTTCCTAAATTCAGGAGTCTTTCTGAAGTTAAAGAATCACTCTCAGAACACAAAATGAAACACACGAAGGGAAAATCTCTAATAGCTAAAAAGCTCAAAAGAAAAAGAACTCCTACCCCATCTGCTAGGAAGGATGAGCATCTTTCTCCATAGCGGGAGGGCATCTAGAACATTCGGGGTGCCCTGCCAGGGGCCGTGGCATTGGGAGGACGGGCAGGTGGATGGTGTGTGGGTAGGAAGGCCTTTGTACCTGCAGGTTTCCTGACATGTTCTAGGCCCACTCCTTCTCTTCATTTGGGTGTCTGTTCAAATGTCCCCTCCTCGGAGAGACCCCCGGCCTACCTCCTATAAAGGAGCACTTCACTGTCTCCTGTCTCAGCCTCTCCTCCTGCTTTGCTTTCAATAGAGTGGTTATTACTACTGTCATTTTATTATATTTGTTCATTTTGGGGGTCTCCCTTACAGCAGGGTGTAAGATCCATGAACATTGTTACCTTGTACTTCCCTGGCTGTATCCCCAGGACTCAGAGAAGTACCTGACACATAGTAGACCCTCAACAAACATTTGTTACATTGATTAATGGGTGGGGAAAGGAGTATACACATATACATCACTTCACACAAACATATATCAACACACGGTAGGAGAAATTCCATGTAAATACAGATTATTATGGATTCCCACCACCCCCCCAAAAAATCTGAACTTACGATAACATGAAGTCGGACAGCATAATATTTTCATAAATATCCCAAAGGACCTGGGGCCCAATTTCCTTTGAGGACTAGCTGGGGGAGGGGGCAGGGGGAGCCACATCCCTTGTCACCTCTCAGCCAATCACTTCTATTTGAAAGACATAATCGAGATATAAATAGAAAAGAGAGATCCTGCTAAAGAAATCACTGAAATGAACGTTGCCCATGATACCTAGAGCAGTGGGGTCATATCAGTGTTGTTGTTTTTTGTTATTGTTGTTGTTCATTTTCTCCCCTCATCAGGGGACAGACCTGTCCTGTGTCCAGTGTCCTGCAGCCGGGTGGACCCACAGCAAGGAAGAGACCGTTTAAACACCATGCGCTAACCCAGGCACAGCGGGATGCTCTGGGAGCCCAAAAGGCAGAGGAACCGGGGAACAGAATGCCCCACCGAGTCACTAGCAGGCTCCAACACTGTGCCCGGCTCTCTAGAAAACACGTCCTCCCTGCCACCCCCATGAATGCAAAGAAAAGGGCTTCACAGCCTCACAAGACAGAGCTCAAAAGCCATTCAGGGTAGGAATCAGTGGGATAAGGATCCAGCTCTCCAGATTGATTTCCTAGGAGGAGGACAAGATCGGTCTCCACTTCCAAAGTTGTTTCTTAAAAGTCAATCTCTCTTTACAGATATACTTCCTGAAAGTTCCACTTTTCTTCTCCTACAGATTACCAAAAGATGAGAAAGAAAATGAATGCTTTAAAGGACAACGAATTTCAATCCCCTCGTTTTAAAACCATGACCAGGCTAGCTGTTTGGCACAAAAGTGGCCATTTAGGATGCAAACAGCTACTAGACTCTTTGTGTGTTCTATAAAGAAAGGTGGATTCCATTTAAGTGGAAGTCTTGTCCTTAGAAGCATCAAGAAACCCTTGAAGGGCTTGAGCACACTTACCACCCAACCCCTCGTGGAAGAAGCCAACACCCACAGGGAACGTCTGGGCTCTGGTTCAGACTCTTCCCTAGAGTGGTATGACCTTGGGTAAGCCACTCCATTTCTCTGAGTTTCCTCTCCTGTAAAACGGTTCTCTGGGATAACCACCCCCACTCAGTGATTCCACACGTCTGGCTGTTTGCAGGAATCCCATTCTCTCCAGTGCCCTTGAACGAAGGACAACACTGCACCCCCCTCCTGACCCGCCCCCCCAGCAAGAGGACGTGGCTTGTTTTTGGTTCCCAAACCCCACCAGTCTAATCTGCATATGGCACCTAAGTCCTCGGCAAGAAAAATTATATAGCTGGAAGCTAAAAATAATTCTGGAGGAAAAAAAGCACCTCTAAATATCCAACTTCCTTTGCTAAAAAAAAATCTGTCCTTTTAAAGTCAGGAATTTCTTGGTATCACTCGAATATCATAGACTTCTTTTTTCCCCTCCAAGGGCTCATCAGGATTTTATACCAACGCATGGGAACTCTGGATTCAGACAGGATTTCCTGACCCATCTCTCTGCCTCCTGGTTGAATCTAGTCCCAAAGCAGTAAAATGTATTGACTCTGGTCTTCCTGCCACTTCAGAAGGTGGGAGGCTCTCATTACAAATCGGCTCTATGCTTTTGTTTTCGAAAACCCTGGGCATCACTGTAATAGGTGGCATGGGATGGCAGGATGTTTCCCACCTCCTTCCCACCAGCTCCCTCGAGGGTCCCTCTCCAGGGTTCTAGATGCCAATGCCCTTGAGACCTGCTCCCCTCAGAGTCATCATTAGAGAGAAAGTGGCATGACTGCTTATGGGAACACCTCTCCCGAGCGGGAGCGGCTTCAGGGAGGTGCTGTGCCTCATTCATTTTTGGGACCCCAATGCTCGGCACATCATAGGAGCTCAGTAAGTCTCTGATGAATGAAAGAATGAAGACCACATCTTTAAGGCAGATGCACTGCTCTCGGGCCACCCCAAAGCGTGACAGAGACAAATACCACAAACGTGTGGACCATGCAGGGATCGGGGCTGCCCCTTCCTGAGTACCTGCTACTGTCCAGGAAGCCCCGTGTGCTAACTGATGTAATCCTCACTACATTTCGCTGATCTGGACAGAACATGTAATTTGCATGAGGTCACACAACCATGAAGCCAGGATTTTTTTTTTTTTTTTTTTACTGTCATTAAAATCACTTCCTATACACCACGGAAAGATTTCTAAGGGGGCTTGAGAGAATGTGTGTTTTGGAAAACGCTACGCTGTGCACTGGATTTGCCCAACACTCTACTGTCACCCACAGCAGGAAGATGGGGATACAGGTGTCTTCTGAGCACTCATGTCAAAGAGAAGGCAGCCGGGCTCCTGTCACCAGCCTGCCGACTGGGGCCAGCTTTCTCTCCGCGCCAGAGTGCGGGGCCCTCCCCACCTCCTCCCTGTCTAACCCGCTCACTTCTTTAATCGATAACACCCATGCGGGATCCATTGTGAGAGCTGACGGTGGCCACTGTTAACATGTAAGAAAATGAACACAAAAATCCGACTGCTTTTCAGTGCTAGTTAGCCCCCAAACCAGTGACGTACATTTTACTTTCCCAGGGCAAGGGGCATGCGGGCCGGCCCACGTGGTTTCAGGAATCCGGTGTTTCTGCCAAATAAATCTGCTGAGATTGTCCTGTTAATTCACTGAGCTGACAGATTTCAACATGGTTTCGAAGCTTCAGGACATGACAAAGGTGTGTGCGCTCTGGGGGAAAAAAAAAGTACTGTCTCAATTGATAAGTCTACCTGGCTGGCAGAAAACTTGACAGAGAGAGAGGGAGGTGTGCTGGACCTACAACAGCTGGGAAAACCTGTCCCCGCCTTGAGGCTGGGACACATCCTGGTCATGACAATGGTAAAAGGGTGGCAGCTCTTTGGGAGCTCTTTGCTCCTTCCGAGGCCCTCCATGCACGTCACCTTCCCCACATGGTCCTGTGGGACCTGTGCTTTGGGGACAAGGGGAGGGCACAGTCTTCACTGCCCTGACATGAAGAGCCCTATGACCGCTTTCTCCTCTTCCACTCCTGGGCACCACCTAAACCTTAGGTCTCCCCCAGAGGACACCCTATAGAGGCGTCCAGGCAGGGTAGAGCCACCCCATGAGCAGCCGGGTTGGATTGGGTCCTCCCATAACATCGGCAGGCTCTCCAGAAGCCCCTGACAGGCTCTGTGCAGAGCCAGCCTGGACAGTGGTTGGAGGTTATCTTCAGGGAAATAAAACTTCGCCATCGGTAAAATCTGGAGATTGTCAGGCACGCTTCGAGAGGAGGGTGCTATCATAGGAGAATCAGTCCCCCCTCTCCCCCATCTCTGCCAGCTCACCCCAAAGTCTTCCTGCTGTACCATGAGCCCTTCAAACCCCACTAGCTTACCTGGGCCTAGCACAGGGCTTGGCCATAGCAGTGACCAACAAAGCTCATAAATACAAAGAAATCTCTAAGGGGAAAAAATGGGCAGGGCAGGGCTAGGACTTTATTCAACACTGAACAATGAAGAGCTCCACGCTTTACCTGTTCCGCCGCTCCCACGGACTTCAGGAAATCAATACTCCCATTATCCCATGTTACAGAGGAGTAAGCTGAGGCTTCGAGAATGAAGTTAAGAACTCAGTTTGCCCAAGGTCACAGAGCTGAAAAGCGGCAGGGGCCAGATTCCAAGGCAGGCAGTCCGGCTCCAGAGCACCGTGAATCTGCCCGTCCACGTGTCCTCCGTGCCCGCAAGCTGAATGGAGAGAGCCTCCACAAATCCAGGATACTGAAGGGGCCAAGGACCCGGGGCCAGCCCTACACAGTTCGTTAGTACAAAACCCTGGTACCCACTCCCCCCGCTGTGGAGGAAAGGAGGGTCCCAGGTGAAAAATTCCAGACTGACCTGACTCGCAGACGCCAAGTCTGCCTGCGCAGGGGACATTAGGAGCAGAGCCACCCCATCAGAGCTGAAAGCCAGCCTGGGGAGCCCCCAGGAGGGGCGGTGTCAGCCCCTCCCAGGACGCACACACTCCTAGTGAAGATGTACGTTCACCACAGCAGTTCAGCCAGAGCCCGCTAAAAATAGCCTCCTGCGGGAAACAAAAGTCCCCGTGCGTCCCAGGCCAGGCACAAGGGGAGAGCCAGCCGTGGTATCGGCCGCTGCAGATCAGATCCCTGTAACTGAGGGTCACCCGGGTCACTAGCCACAGCCACGGTGGCTGGGCACGTGGCTGTGCGCACCTGTGGCTGGGCAGGGGGAGGCAGCTGGGGGCGTCCTTGCACTCGGTGCCCTCACCAGCCCAGTGCAGCCCACAGGTGAGACCCTGCAGGTGGGCACGTCTGCGGTCTCACTCATCCTGGCGCCCTGTGACAGCTCCAGCTTCTCCGGCCGGGGGAAGCCGCGCTGCCAGGAGCCTGGCGAGGGCACGGATTTAAAGCCGGCAGTGGAGTTGGGGGCTGCCCGTTCTTGCAGAAGGAGAGTGGCAGTGTCACAGGGTGACGGCAGCCCGCTGCTGCTACTCACACCGTGAGCGAGGCGTGCGCGGCACGGACGTAAATCAGGCTGGGGGGCGGTGCCAGCCCCGGCTGTGAGGACCTGGCCCTGGGGTGTTCAAGTTCATGGCTCTGAAGCACCCCCAAGCCCCTGCTGGTCCAGAGACCACCTCACACGACACACCAGAGGGATGGCGCGGACTTGAGCCCTGCATCCAGGAAACCCCAGGGACTCGCCCATGTCACGCAGCTACTTTTCGCAGCAGAGCTTCCAAGTCCAAAGTCGCTGACTCCTGTCCTGTGGCCCCCCCCCCCCCCCAAGGACATTGCACCTCCCCCGCCAGCCCCGCCTTGTGCCTATCACCTCCAGCCTGTCCCTCTCAGTCCCCCAGAGGCCTTGACACCCCACCCCCCGTTGGCTCTGCAGCGCAGCCACGGTCCAGCCCTGACCCATGTCACCACCCTCTCTACTCCACCCCTGTGGTCTCCGTTGGCAGCGCCCTCCCCTGCATGCCCCATGCAGCCTTCTCCACCTGCCACCTGCTGAGTTAGCGCCCTTCTTTTAAGAAGCTCCCTCCCAACTTCTCCAAACCTCACTTTGGGGCCTCCCTCTGCATTTGTGGCTAGTTCCTTGGTGTCCCTTGGCTCACTCGCCCCTTGGGAAGCCTCCAGCCCTGCAGCGCAGACTACGGGAGCAAACCCTAACACGGTGTCCCCATGCACATCCCCAAGGGCTCACCTCACCCTCACTGTCCTCTCAGGGATTCCGGAGCCAATGCTCCCACCCAACAGTCACTTTGGAGTCTCTTGTCCCTACACGTCCACCTGTGCCTTCTCCCATCCTCCCCTAACCCCAGTGTCAGCACCTTCTCATTGCCTGTGCCCGAGAGGACAGTGGCTACTTGCTGTAAGCACCCATTGTCTGTCCTCTACACCCCCCGAATATTTGCTCCACACCCAATTTACTCTACCACCCTTGTATCTGAGAATGGGAATGGCTTTGCCATTGTAAGGATAAACTCCCTACTCGTGTGCAGCCCTCCCCAGAACATGCTCCATGCCGTACCTCCTTCCCCTCCAGCATGTTCGGCACCAGCTCCTTCCCTGTTGGGGAGCATGATTTGGCTTCAGAGCTTCAGAAGTCTGTTGACCCCTCCACTTAGACTTTCTCACCACCACCCACGCTTCCCCTACCCCCTTAATCCCAGCTCCTCCAGCTCTCCGGAAGCCACCCTCTGGAAACTTCTCTAGACCTTTGAGGGATCAGCTCCAACAACCAGATGTTAATCTTCATTTTCTCTAATTTCCCTGCAGCAACCGCAACTGACCACGCGTGGTGCTTTCTTTTTTGGTCCGTCTCTCTCTCTCTCTCTCTCCTTTCTGTGGCTTCTTCCTAACCTTGGGCTTTTCCTTTATCCACTTTTTCCTCTCCAGCCCATCACACGTTGGTGCTGACTGGCTGAACCCCTGCATTCTTTCCCTATATTCTTCTCAACCAAAGTGGTCTTCACTATCACAGCTAGTGAGGTCAGCTCTGCAGGGGAGATTTTCAAGTATATGATGCAGCCCTCACCTCTCCATTCCTTATTCTTACCTAACTCACCTGGAGACCCCCACCTTCAGATGCCCACTGCCACCTCAATCCACTCGCTCAAAGCTCATCCCCCAGCATCCTCCCATCTTCCCCTCCCTCTCTTTTTGCGGCGGTGCCCACCTGTCACTCACCCGCTCAGTCTTCTGGATCTTTTCCCTTGGTCACGTCCACTCTTGCCCTGACAGACCTCTGGCATCCATTCCTTGTTCCTCATCTCCACTGCCGCCATCTTGATTGAGGCTCTTGCTAACGCATTCCTTAAGCCATGCCCACAGTTCTTTACGTTGCTCTCTCTGCATCCCATTTCTTTGTCCCTGCCGCCATGTCAATATACACAGGCCACAGAGACTCCCATTGCCTCAGTCCTTCAGGGTCAGGACCTGTTTTTTCCTTTGGCCTTCAGAGCCTGTCCTGGTCACAGCCAGCAAACCTGCACCATCCCAACCTTACCTCCCAGGGCCTTTTCCACACTCTACTCTTGCCTAGAATGTTCCACTCCCCTCCCCTGTCCCACTAAGCCTAACAAAATCTTATAAGGCCTCGTGCAAATTACACCTCCTCCTTGGAAGTGGCCCAGACTGAACCTCTTTCCCACCAGCCTTCAATCCTAACAAGTAGTGTCTCTACAGTTCATCTGGGAATCACTCATGTGTCAACTTCTGGTAGCCACTCGTATTCATTCTTCTTATGTCCAACTAAACTACCGGCTTCTGCCTTCACCGGGTTTCCTGGCCGCTGTTTCCAGAGCCATACCCTGACAAGTTTCAGGAGCAGGAGTGGCCCGGCACCCTGACCCCACCAGTGAGCAGGGACCAGACTCAGTCCTATCGTGGGCAGGCAGAGGCGGCGTCCCCAACAGTCACCCTCAGCACATGGCAGCCTGCTCACCTCCCCCCATCACCCAGTAGAAACATTGGCTTCTGCCCCAATTTCCTGCCCACTTAGCATTCCAGCGCTCGACTGCAGCATGCCATTGCAAATGGTTGTCTCTGGAACTAGAAACTGCTACTCATCTGACTTTGAGTATCTCCTGTTGCCCAACACTTCTGTGTGCCATGCCTGCTTAGATACAGAACCGAGTAAGAGTGCACCAAGCCCTCTGGGGGCTGCACACCAGACGGCGGACCTCTGCCCCTAGGGACCTACCTCGTGGCCAGGTGGGTTTGCACCATATCAGAGCCCTGCCTGGTCCTCCTCACTCCCTCCTCCTCTTCCTCCTCCCCCTCCCCATCCCTCACCTCCTCCTTTTCCTCTTCACAAGCCACCTTACTGAATTCCCAGAATGCCTTGAGTCTGAATAATTCCCCACCCCTTCTCCCTCTCTGGAGACTGAGAACATCCCAAAAGGCTCCCTTTTCTCCCCACCGCCTCCAGGAGAGAGAGCCTGGCACATCATGCACTCGGTAACTTGTATTAATTCGATTTCTGAAGTTAAGTGTCTGAGTGGGCAGATGGAGCAGGAGGAGGTGGGTCTTCTGGCCACCAGGATGGAGGAGAAGGCGGGTTGGCTTCCTCCCACTGCTCTTTAACCATTAAGCGTCTTTTCCTTAGTGCTGTTTGAAAACCACTTCCAAGAGGCCTGGCTGACTTCCTGTGTTTGCAGAACCCAGGGCAAGTACAGTTCAGTATTGCCCAGAATAGCAATAAATGACTGTAATTTAAACTGCAGGCCTGGAAGGAAACCCTAATCTGGGGCATTTTCACCCCTACAGCCCTCCAAAGAGAGCCAGTTTTCTTTCCGGCTCTTTCTCTGCCTCTTTGCACCCACACTTCCGCTGTGTGCCCAGGTATCTGGCTCAAACGGGAGTGGTGTTTAAAAGAGGTGGCAGGGGGCCGCTTGCCCACATCGGCCGGTGAGCGGCGGGAGCTGCCCAATGGGTTCCTTCTTTTCCCTTCTTTTCCTTGGGCGGGGACAAAGGCACTTACTTGTATCCATGTATTTCTCTTCTGCCAACATCCAGACCAAAGGAAATGGGCTTACGCTGAAGCCTCTGCCTAGATTAGGGGAGACGTTCAGGAAGCCTCAGCCTGGCTCTTTGGGAGCTTTGTTGTCACAATTTCCACTGCTAACCTTTTGCATACAGTATCCAGCTCAATTCCTGCCAGGCTTCTGTCACCCGCTGCGTGAGCCCTGCTCTTACACCATTTGGCAAGGTGAGAAACTGAAGCTCAGAGAGGTCAAGCATCTTGCCCAAAGTCACACAGCCATGTGGCGCAAGTCCAGGAATTAAAGCCATAGTGTCGGACTTCAAGCCCAAGGTCTTCCCCAGCACACTCCTGCCAGCATGGCGGGTCCTTCTGGACTCCACAATTTTAGGATGTCTCGGCTGGACTTAAAACCAAGTAATGAAGCTTGATTACGAACGACTATTCCCTATGTCCCTAGGAAATGACCTTTTGCATCTTTTTAATAGTTTACATTCTCAGCTGACAAGTATAAGGCAGGTGGTGGTCCGGGCATGTCTCGCCAATTAAAAGCCAGCTCCCCAGCACTTTGTTGCTAGAGCCCATCAGCCCACTGGAACAGAGCTCACATCATCTGGCCTTGTGCCACAGCAGGGTCTCCGCCCGAGGAGGCCTACAGGATTGGGATCAGGTCTCATCGTGCCTGCCATCCTGTAGCCGCCAACACAGCACCCGGCCCAGGGGACAGGCCTGTTACCACAGAAATCTCAGAGGTATGGAATGTGCTCTGCCCAGCAGCCTGCAGTGTGATACAGAGCAAGCCTCGGCCTCTGGGAGCCTCCATGTTCCTATCTGTGAAATGGGAATAATGATCCCAAACTCACGGTGCTCCTGAGAGAACTGATGAGTTACTGGAATCTGTGTTGAGAATTCATACTCCCTTTAACCAAAGAAGAGCCCTTCTTGCTGCCTGGGGGAGTCTGGAAGAGCTACTCTATCCCGAAGCTTCGGGGTCTACTGGGCACAAACCCACCCACCCACACAGGACTTCCTCTCTTCTTCCAGCCCAGCAGAGGCATCAGCCCCTCCTTCTCGGGGAGCTGTGTTATCAGAGCTGCTGGGCCACGGGCTCTCTTCCTGGCAGATCAGGTGACATGGAATCTTCCAGCTATCATCTGACGGCTTTGGTCGATAAGCTGCCCCCTGAGTTGTACTTTTACTTTCAATAAATGACATCTTCTTTTTCATAAAGTCCTTCTCTGGAGTTATTCAACCTTATACACATCTGGGATTCACTTGGACTTTCTCCAGCTCCCTGGGGATTCTCTGAAGATGCTTCTACCTCAATCCAGCAGCACCTCGAGTCGAAGCCCTCCCACTGCCTGCTTGAGCTGGGGAAGGTGTGGTTAGGACAGGAGGACCCCCTCTGCATGCAGGAGACTCCTCACTGCAGCCCATTTCTAGAGCTTCACCATTTCTAGAGCCTCATGGTCAACAGCAGGAAGGGGACACTCTGCACAAGGCCACCACCACCTCTGGGTGCAGCCTTAATTTCTCAAGCGCTTTGCTGCGCTGAATCACAAAATAAATGATACCTGCAGTTCCATGGCTTCTAGGTGACTTTATTCCTGGAGCCGTGGACCATCTGTGATGGGAAGAGACCTTTAAGACCTTCACGTGCGATTGGCTCATTTCACTGCAAGGAAATTGAGGCTCAGGAAGACTGGGCCCCTTCCTACTCTGTCATCCAAACTGACTCCTAATGGTGAGCTCTTTGTTCAATGCAAGGCTTGGAACAGAGACGAAAATACAATGGCGTTTATAAGAGGCAACAAGGATAGACCTCGGTGAAAGAGCACTTCTGCGGTAAATGACCATTACTATTACAGGAAACAACCTGGCGTGATGGTGGCCGGGTAGCAGTAGCACTGAAGCTCTGCAGGGCTCCACCCTCGGCCTCCTCTGGGCTGGCCGCACTGTCCACCACCCCCCTCTCCATCACATGTTGGTGAGCCTTCGGCTCTCCCCTTCAGCTCTGACAATTCTATCCAGATGCAGCGGTCTCTCTGAACCTGGGACAAGCTTCCACGCTGAGCTGTTCCAAATGACACCGCAAACTGAGAAGTTCCTCGATGTTCCACGCCCTCCGGCGTACCCTGCCCTGGTCACATCATGAACAGGATGGCGATCACCGTTACTCATCCATTCAACAGCTAGAGACTGAGGTCCGCCTGCACGGCAAGCACCATGCTCAGAGCTGGGGAGACAGCCTGCCAAGAGCCAAGTCCCTGCTCTAGGTCAGCTGACACTCCCATGGGCAGAGGAGACAATAAACAAATAACCGAGTAAATGTATCACATGCCAGGCATTGACGGGTGTTGTGGGGTAGGGAAGGAAGCAGGGAAGGGGACGGAGCTGGGGAGGGCTGCTACTTTATGCAGGACAACAAGGCAGGCTTCTCTGGTACAATGGCATTTGACCAATGGCATTGTTTCTTTACTGGAAGTAAGTGAGCAAACACGCAACTTGGAAGCCAGACGGAGTGTCCTGGGCAGAAGGGAGAGGAAATGCAAACTTTTTTTTCCCCTCTTTCTCCCTAATGAGGCAGCAGCCTGCCTGGAACATTTTAGGGAGAGCAAGGAGTCTGGGGTGGCTGCAGCAGAATGGGGAGGGGGAAAGTGGCAGGAACCCTGGTCACAAATGGCCCTGAAGGCCACTGTCAGGATGGTGGTATTCCCCAGGTATGGGAATGACTCTATCAGACTTGTGTTTTAGCCAGATCACCCTGGCTGCAGTGGCAGGAACAGTCTAGGTAGGCAGCTATTGTGATGGTCCGAGTGAGACAGGATGGTCGTGGGGTCAGGGTGACCGCCGATGGACATGGTGAGAAATAGGGAGTACCCTGAAATAGATTTTTAAAGCGTTGACTGGATTACAGGGATATCGATTAAAACAATCAGGGCCTCCCTGGGACTGCCCGGTGGGTCTCGTCTCATCATTTACAACTGACTTGAAGCTCAAGGCAGCTAAAGCACCATCATGCAAAGAGATCAACAGGGCTTCTGAAGTGGTAAGTCCAGCTCGATGCCCACTGACATCAACCACAGAGCTGTGGGAGGAAATGTTACCTGAAGTTTGTTTTCCAGCCAGGCAAAGACAACAGCACAATGCCTACAAAGAAGTCTGGGAATTACCTGGAAATGTAGGGGGATTTATGATTCAGACTAATTCCGATCAATATGCCATTGATTAGTGCTTGCCAATATGTGTGTCCTGGGAAGGAAGTGAAGAAAGCTTCCCAGACCAAATGAAGCTGGGAAACACTGGGTTGAATGAAGTCAAAATGGGTTCTTCGTACAGGACTTCTCAGGGCCTTGATAATGTTAATGAGCATCCCACTCTCCAAAATAGGTCTTTATCAAGCTCATGTATTGTGTTGTTGCTGCTGGGGTTTTGACGGAGCCCCTTCCCAGACTAATATTATTTGAAACAGTTTAGGGAAACACTGAATAGAGAGATTACATCACTTGAGCATCCACTGTGTGTGCTAATATCCCATATCAAAAACATTTTCTAGAGTTCTGAGTGCTGGGGGTACAAAGGAAAGGAAAAACACCAAGTATCACAGAGTGGGTTGCAAGGTCAGAGCCACCTGCTCTCCTATCCACCACCGACCAGCCTTCTAGGCTGTTAGGAGTGGGGATAAGAGCCAAGCCAGGAAGCCTGGGTGAGTTCAGCCTACAGGGCACTTCTCCGTAAGACTTCTTGGCCCCACCGTCCCTCTCCATGGGCAAAGGGATTTGGAAAAGGCCTCCATGGAATGCATATCTTCGTAAAGCGTTCTTTTCACATCGCTTGCCCACCTGAACTAATCCAAAGGCAGGGGAGGAAAGCAACACTTGCGGGACAAACCTTGTGTAGGAATCTCTTCTCTCTGGTCCTCATTACAGCTCCACATACAGGAAGCTCTGAGAAGCCTTTTAGAAGCTTTCCATGCGGGGCACCTGGGTGGCTCAATCGGGTAAGCCTCATACTCTCGATTTCAGCTCAGGTCACGATCTCAGGGTCGTGAGATCAAGCCTCATGGCAGGCTTTGTGCTGAGCATGGAGCCTGCTTAAGATTCTCTCTCCCTCTCCTTCTGCCCGACTGACCCCCTGTGCGTGCACTCTCAAAAAAAAAAAAAAAAAAAAAAAAGTTTAGAAGCCTTTCCATGCACCATCCATTTAGACCTCAGAACATCCCTTTGAAGAAGGTGGGTATCCCTCACACTGGAGAAAAGTGAGATCTGTAGACACTTGCTGCCCTGTCCCAGATCACACAGATTCTAGTGGTGCAGCCAGACCCAAAGGTTGGGCTGGTGCTCAAGCCTGTTCTCTTCCTGACACACCAGCGCCTGGTTTATTTACGACACAGGCTCTCCAACAAGCAGACCCTGCTGGGGACCTTATCAAATTGGCCAGCACACCCCTGAGACTGAGTAGGCTGGAAGAATTTAACCCAGGACACTGCTCAGAGCCTCAGCCACCGAAGAGGTCCCCTAAGTGATAGAAAGATGGAGACATGGCAGAGCCCAGGGCACTCTGCATTTGCTCTGCCCCAGCTGAGCGTTGTGCAAACTTCAGGTAACATTTCCTCCCACAGCTCTGTGGTTGATGTCAGTGGGCATTGAGCTGGACTTACCACTTCAGAAGCCCTGTTGATCTCTTTGCATGATGGTGCTTTAGCTGCCTTGAGCTTCAAGTCAGTTGTAAATGATGAGACGAGACCCACCGGGCAGTCCCAGGGAGGCCCTGATTGTTTTAATCGATATCCCTGTAATCCAGTCAACGCTTTAAAAATCTATTTCAGGGTACTCCCTATTTCTTACCATGTCCATCAGCAGTGGAGTGTGAAGTTGTCCACTTCATTCAAGAAATGGTCTATGGCCTAGGCAGACCGGGCTCTCGCTTATTTCAATTCCAGAGTCGTTCCTCTGGAAAACATTCTGATGGTAAGGCTGAAAGGGTCACCGACTTCCCAACTGTAACTCGGCGGATGGAGAGCAGAGCACAAAATCTGAGGCAGCAAGCGGTCCTTTGCCCTGGACATGGGTGATGGCTGGGGTCACAGAAGGAAAGCAAGCCAGAGCAGAGCAATCTATACAAATGTCGCTTCAGAAAAAAAGAAAAAAAAAAAAGATGTCAGAAGTAATACATTATCCTCCCTACAAATGACTCCACCTTATGATATGGCACAAACTCATTTTACACATCAGAAATCCCTAAAATCTCATCAAGTAGAGTCTCTATGGCTGAACTATTGCTCTTCTGGATAGGCAGGCAGTTTATTTGTCTTGCTTGACCACAACTGATGCTATTCAAAGCAGATTTGCTTTATGAAAAGACATGCTTTGAGTTTCAGTTTTACCTTCGCAGACATCCTAAAAACATTCACGGTCCTAAGTACTGTTTTCTGTACCTACTAATCACACTGGCCAGTGTCAGTGAAAAAGTCTCATTGAGAAAATAAGCTACACCTGCGTGTCACCCTTATGTTCCACCAAGTTGAACACAAAATCTTAAACCTCTCATTTCAGTGTCAGTGTTGACTCTCCAAACCCTGTGAAAATGAATCCAGATTTTTATAAACTAGCTCAGAAAGGTCAGGAGTTAAGAAATTTAAAATGAAAACTCTGAACTATAATTTTTTTTTTAGCCCATCGTATGTCCCACTGAGCTAGGATACTGTATAAATATTACTTTATCATCACAAAACCCACGTAAAACAAGTGTTCGTACCCTGGTTTTAAAGAACAATATGTGGGCCTCCTGGGTGGTTCAGTTGGTTTAGCATCTGTCTTCGGCTCGAGGCATGATCTCAGGGTCATGGGACCAAGCCCCACATTGGGCTCCCTGCTCTGTGGGGAGTCTGCTTCTCCCTCTCCCTCTGCCCCTCCCTATCCCCCGCCCCCCAGCTCCTGCACGTGCGTGGGCATGCTCTCTCAAATAAAATCTTAAAAAATACATAAAATTTACAAAAGAAGATCAATCCATGATCAGAAAGGAACTGTGACTTGCCCTCAGGGAGCTGTATGCTTTGGGGCAAGGTGAGGGGGTGGTTCTTAAGTGCTGGGTTTCAGTTGGACCCATTACAGCCTAAGTAGAAGGAATTCCAAGGCTCCAATTGTGTATACGTGTTTACAAGTGGGGGGGGGTGGTATTTTTTATTTTGCCAGTTGGCCACTTGGTGACTAAGTGTGGAGTTGTCCACTTCATTCAAGAGATGATGTTGGCAATGGGGCTGTCCAGTTTGCTGAGCCGACTTCATCAAAGGCAAAAAAAAAAAAAAAAAGAAGAGCCTGCTAATCCAAAGGCAACCTCTCTGGCCCCACTGGAGATTGGACGTGTGGCCCACTGGTGCAGGAATGGCAAGGCCCCAAGGGCTGTCAATCTGGATCCTTCTAAAGGCACCGCCTTACTTTTTTAAGGCCTTCTTTCAAAGATTTAGAAAATAAACAAACTTGTATTCTTTTAAAGCTAGTATCCTACAAACCAAGAGAGTGTGGATCTCTGCTCTTCGGGTAAAATACCCATATTAACCTCAAGATGCCCCTGTTTTATGCTTTGGGGGTTATTTTAATACATTTAACTTATGATGCCTAGATAATTACAGAACAGGAAAAATAAAATGTGGCCCCTATCCCTCCCTCCCCCCACTCCATACAGTTCTTCTGGCTTTCAGAAGAGCCTGCTAGTGGCGCCTGGGTGGCTCAGTCGTTAAGCGTCTGTCTTCGGCTCAGGTCATGATCCCAGGGTCCTGGGTTCGAGCCCCACATCAGGCTCCCTGTTCCGCAGGAAGCCTGCTTCTCCCTCTCCTACTCCCCCTGCTTGTGTTCCCTCTCTCGCTGTGTCTGTCTCTGTCAAATGAATAAATAAAATCTTAAAAAAAAAAAAAAAAAGAAGAAGAGCCTGCTAATCCTAAGGCCTCTGAAAACCTGAGAGGTTCTTACCACCAATTAAAACAATCCACTTCCCTGGTGCCTCCCTGATTCCCCAAGGCCATTCTGTGTGTACGCACTCCAAAGCAATTCTGTGACTGGTCCCAAGGCAAGACCCCCCCCCCTTTATGTTCCCCCTATTCAAAAAGACACCCCTTCCTTTGTTTTAGCCTGAAACTACATCTGACACCCTCTCTTCTCATTTACCTCCTCTTTGGGGCCTTCATTGATTTAGCGTAAGAGAGGCCTCCTGGCCTCATATTCCAGCCAAGTACCCATCCAACGTGCATGTCAACTCAAGCTCAGAGTCCATGGTGATTGAACACTGTTTTCACTACAGAACAAATCCTGCATAGTTGGTGTTTATGTATTACACAACCCACTCTAACATTAACCAGACAGGTTTTAGGAGAACAAACAGTATCTCTCTCTCTCAGTCTTAGCCGCATTTGACATGAATCAGGACTTTACCTAGAGAAAAACACACAGGCTATTATGTTGTCCTGAATGCCCCACCACAGGAATACTCCAGTCCCCTTGTGGATTGGCTGGAATGTTGCTTTTTTCGTATATCAACTCTTGTACGAGACACAGGAGTGCCTCATCAGCATGATTCGACGCGGAAAGTTATGTAACTCGATGTCACACAATTCCCAAACTCTCCGTTAACAGGCCTTTCTGCTATTTCCTTTAGAAATTACTTCCTCTGGGTAAAGGACTCCGGCCCTCTAAAACAGACGCCAAATAGAGAGATTGCTAAGAGGATGTGGGGCCAAAGAGGCATTACAACTAGCACTTTTCCTAGAAAGGGGATCTCTGCTTCTGGATGTGGTAGCTTAATGAAGTATATTTATTCAGCAATGAGAGGACTGTCTACACAGAACACATCTATCCTGTTGATTAAGTTCACAGGGTGTTGTCTTTTGGGGCACTGGGAATCCAGTGTTTAAAAGAGCTGATTCTTTATCAATAATTACAGTCATTGAAATAAACAGGACTTTTATTTTCCTTTTCTGCTAGATTTTTAAACTCAGCAAAACTTAAAGCACTTGACAGAGCTGTGCTGGCTAAAGGAAAGGCAGGATCCAGCAGAAAGAACGCCTGATCTAAGCAGAAGACGGTCGCCAACACAGATACCAGAATTTGGGGGGGGAGGGGGAGCTCTGATCAAAAAGCATCTTTCCTCTTGAACTAACTCAGTAACTATACTAAGTCCAGTACATCTCGTTCACATCCGACCAAGGAAGTGTGTTATCTGGCACACATGGAAGTTTTCACTCACAGCATAGATGTTGAGCTAATGTCGCCTCTGTGCAGATCTTGGAAAGGCGAGACCATCTACTCTTAGAACCCGGATGATCAAGAAGCCCTGCCTTTTCCCCAAGTGCGGACGGAAAGATGACTGGCAAAATTCTTAGGCAACTAAATCCAGCATAAACAGGACTATGTGAGCCCTAATTAACCTCTGAATGGACTCTCTTCTGATGGTTGCTTTAGAGGCTTTATACCAAACAGATTAGCGAATGACCCACCCGCACTGCCCGAGCATGAGACAACAGAGCAACTTCCCACAGTACAGGGAGCACTCCTGGTGTGATCGGTCTGCCGCAGAGTGGGGAGGAGAAATCAGCTCTACCTGATTCCGGGCTCCCCCCCCTTCCCCCACCACACAGTGGGGGAAGACGACTGGGGCACACGAGGATTATCCAGCCAATGAGGCTGAGAATTGTCTCAGCCTGGAAATAAGCTAGCTGGATGGGCTCCCCACTCCCCAGTGGGCAGGGCTGTACCCCAGCTCAACTGCTCACAGGACCGGGAGCCCCCCAGCTTTCCAGATGCAGGGTAGCTGGCCTATCTGAGCACTCCCTGCAACAGCTAGTATCCAAGCTCAGACAGGTGCTTGAGCCTAATGTGCATTCCACTACGCAGGTCAAGCTCATTCTTGCCTTGAAACACAGAGAGCAACAGGGAGGCAGCGTCTCTCACCTACACCCCAGACCCACCATCCTGAGCCACAAAGTACATCATGACGACGGGGCCCACATGCCTGCCCATGAAAGGGATAGGGAGGCCGTCCACTTCTGGATGTTCTTGAAGTGACCACATGTGATCATCACTGCACCTCTGGACAAGCTCCGAAGTTTGGGCTGGGGGCCATTCCAACCCAGGAACATTCACCTGCGGATGGTCGCCATATGCAAATATCGAGTCTGCAGAGCTATTTTGGGTGGTTTTCTATTTATTTTTCAAAGGCCCCAGTCACATTTCTGGGTCTTGCTTCTCCATATACGACTCTCTAAAAATAGCCAGAAGATTGGGCTATTTATTTAACGAGACGGTCTTCAAAGTAAATATAATGCAAACATCATGAACTTTTCAAATAACCAATGCCTTGCTCTTTAGTAAACTGTATATAGCAAATCAAGGCACTGATGTTTATTAGCATTCAATGTAAGAGTTTCAGAGACTCTGGTAGTTTTCTGTTTTTGTTTTGTTTTTCACTGAAATTTCCATAAAGAAATAACCAGGGTTTCAGGGCTGGGAGCCACATACCATCCTTTGCATGTTCTTTTGCTTATGCTGGACATCGCTGCTTTAGGTGGGTGCTCATACGCAAGCCCTAGATGCTTTTTGAATCTGGGTTTCCCAGGATGAAAAATAAAAGATGTTTTAGTATTAGAAAAAGCATCCCAGTTCAGTGGAGACTAATGCATTTCGAGGACAACAGTGGGGAAGCTCCAATCATTGCTTCCGTGAGCTACATTGGCTTTGTTTTCCCAAATTGCTCACAGGCATCCATCCCCTGCTAAACTCAGTTACAAAACTCCGCTGAAAAGCACTTCATGGAGTTTGCTGATGCACGGATGACAGTGACAGCTAATCCAGGGAGTTCATGTCTCTGGTTTTCAGTGTTCAATTGGTCAAAAAATGGCCAATAATTCATTCCTGTGTTCAACACCACTCCAGCATCTACTCAAGCACTGTTGGGGACAGAATTACCAAAGGCCTATCAGCACTGCACCACCGACCAAGACCCCTAAGTGCCTGCTGATCCCACCATCTTTATCGCCATCACAGAGAGGAGGTCACGGAGGCCCAGTGGGCTTGCATGCCACAAGCCACAGGGCTGGCAGGTGGCAGAACTTGGACTCACAGCCAGGTCTGGCCAGCTCTAAAAGCCAGGCTCCTGTCCACTCCAGCATGACTCCCAACCTCTCCTGTGAATTAGGATCAACTGGAGACCATTCAAGCTGGTGCTTCCCAAGCCCCACACGCAGAGAGCCTCTCCCAAAGGTCTGGGTGGGACCCAGGAATCTACATCTGTAAGTGCCTGAGATGGTCCACATGCCAAATACCACAACGCACCTGCCTATCTTGCACATTTCAGCTAATCGTCAGGAATTGGAGACAGAGGGTGACAGCTGCGGCCCAGCGGGGCACTAACGCCCAGCAACACCAATCCCAGTGCCACCCACCCAAACCATGGACACCCACCAGGTGTCATCCTCTGGCTGGTGGACGGTGTATCCCAGGCCCTGTATCCATGAACTCCTTGAAGAACCGGCCATTGTGAATACAGGGCTTGTTCACTGCTGCTGCTTGGGGCACAAGTTCCATCAGGTGTGAAAGCTCCTTACCCCTACAGGAGGACCACCGCATGTCCCTACTGGATCTGGGCTTGCTCTCCTTTGTCATCCCCTGGCTTTTCCCATGGGCTCTGGGATTCCTCATCAAACAGCAGAGAAAGAACAGTGTCCACAGAAGGACTCATGAGATGTCTGCTGCTGAGCATGGGGAGTTAATGCCAGGAGGCACGAGGACTAGGTTCATGGATAGACACCGAGGCCAACACATGACAGGCCAGCTGAGGAAAAGTCACAGAGGAGTACAGCTAGGCAAAAGAGGTGTGCACTTTTCAATGTGTACTCTCTGGAGCCAAGCACATTTATCACTACTAGCCACTGGGGAGGAGACTGGACATGGATAAATTATTTCAGCAAACCAGTTCTCAAGCATCAAGTAACATTAATTGAACTATCACGCACGCATGCATTCCTTCACTGAACAAACATGACAATGTGCCTACGCAATGACAGATAGGCACTAAGGATACTGTGGTCAACTGCAGGAGAGAATATCCCCTCCTCCCAGGATGTTACAGAACACGTAGCCAGGGACTGGAGAATATAAAGGAACACCAAATGCATTTCCTACTATTCAGGGGGAAGTTGGGCAATATAAGTTAACGCAGGAAGAAGGATATACTTACCTCATTTCATCCTTATGACATTCTGTAAGATAAGCAAGTGTCCTCATACCCATTTTACAGATTTGAGAACAGAGGCTCGGGGCATTTAAGTAACTGGTTGTGTCACATGGCTGGTAAATAGAAGAACTGGGATGTGGGAATTCAGAGGGCTCTGTGCAGCATTAACACTCAGTATATGCAATACTACCAGCATAGCTACCCCTTGTGTTTGACAACAAAAGATTTTTTTAATTAACTAAGCTCATTTAATTAAAAAAGATATGCATTTGGGAAAATGTAATTCAAACACTACAAGGATATTCAATAAAAATGGAGTCTCCTGACCAGGCTAGGCCCTTCTAGACAGGCAGCTGCTACTACCAATTTCTGGGTATAGCTTTTCTACGGAACTCTTAATATACCAATATACCATGTGTACCAAGCAAATATGACTGTTTGGATAACGCTGAAATGAGTAAGAAGAAAAAGTCTCAGAATGACAGGTAGGAACCAAGCAGCTCAGGGGAAGGGGCAGAGGGAGAAGGAATCCCAAGCAGACTCCCCACTGAGCATGCAGCCAGACTTGGGGCTCGATCCCAGGACCCTGAAATCATGACCTGAACCGAAATCAAGAGTTGGACGCTTAACCGACTGAGCCACCCAGGCGCTCCAATGTTATTTTTTCTTAATAAAGAAGAGAAAAAGCACTAAATATGTTCCCGCTATACTGCTCTCAGTACCTGGGCTTTATAGAATTATAAGAACTGTTACCAAACCTGTAAAAGTCCACCTCTTTGTCCAGACAAGGCCTGAGCAAGTACTGTGTTCCACTGCCTTTTCAGGGTGAAACCCTGGATGGTTTCTCCCTCTTGTTGTCTTGAGCCAAGGGCTGATGTATGGATATCACCGGCCTGGGGACTGGGCCCTGGCGGATCATCAGGGACAATCAACACCTGTGGCAGGTGGTAGGGCGGTGCCTTCTCTCCCTGTGAATATACATCTGGACTGAGATTGATGGGAAAACCTGTGTCTACTCCATGGGTTAAGAATCTTCATGTCCTTGGGGAGCCTGGGTGGCTCAGTCAGTTAAGCATCTGCCTCTTGATCTTAGCTCAGGTCTTGATCTCAGGGTCTTGAGTTCAAGCCCTGCATTGGGCTACACACTAAGCGTGGAGCCTACTTTAAAAAAAAAAAAAAAAAGTGATCAATTTTCTTAGTACAGTGTAAAGGATCTGATTTTCTTTTTGTTCCTTTTTGGTGTGCTGACAGTTTAAGCGTTTTCCTCACTATAATATCCCTGTGCCCACACACACACACAAATTGGCTTCTGGGCATGGCAGTCAGTTTAAATATGTATTTTTATATCCCTGTGCCAATACCACACATTTAAATCACTATAATTTATAATCAAGATAATTATCAGGGCCATTTCCCTCCCTATATAATCTGCATACACAAAACTATGTTAATTATTCTTGATCAAGCACTTTTCGTCATGAGCTTTAGGATTATCTTGTATGGTTATATACGTACAACCATGTGCATACACACACACACACACACACACACAATCCCAGATTCCCTTTTATTGCAATGGCACTGAAATTAAAGACTAAATTTGGGGAGAAAGATCTTTAAGATACTGAGTCATTTAATCCATGAACATGGTATGTTTTACCTTTTATCCAAGTCTTCTTTTATGCCCTTCAACAGAGTTTTATAACATTCTCCATAAAGGTCTTGCCCATTTTTGTAACTTTTTTTCCTTAAGTGCTTTACAAGTTTTTGTTGTTAGTGTAAATGTTCATTTCTTAAAAACCTTTTCTGCTTTGTTTTTGCTACTCTAAAGGAATGATAGTTGATTTTTGTACATAGATCTTATATCCAACAAACTATTACTAATAGCCTATAGAGTCTCACTTTTTTTTACAATGATAATCATATCACCTGTAAATATGGAAAATTTTTATTCTAATTTCATGCCCCCTTTTTTCTTGTCTTATCAAATAGGTAGAACATCCAATGTGATACTGAATGGGAAAAGTAAGAACATCCTTAAGTTCCTAGAGTTTCACAATTAAGTATGATGTTTCACCATAGTTGTTGTCATGATCTTCTTTATCAGAATAAGGAAGTTCCCTTCTATGTCTAAATTGCTAAGAGTTTCTGCTTTGTTTTTTCTTGGGTTTGGTTTTTTTTTTTTTTTTGAAGATTTTATTTATTTATTTCAGAGAGAGAGTGAGCGAGTTCATGGTGGACTTTTACAGAGGGAGATGCAGGCTCCCTGTCCGCTGAGCAGGGAGCCCGATGCGGGGCTCGATCGCAGGACCCTGGGATCGTGACCTGAGCTGAAGGCAGACGCTTAACCGACTGAGCTACCAGGCATCCCATCTTTCGTTTTTTTAATCACGAAGACCATTACACTTTTGTAGAAAGCTTTGCTGCCCTACTTTAAGTGTGCTGAGATACACAAGATTTTTAAAGAAAAGCTTTCAGGGTACATAACTACTTTTCTTCTCCAAGGTCGGAAACACAGACCTGCAAAGACTAAATCTCCGGTGTCCCAGGCAGCCTTGTCTAAAAGAATCCAAAGGCTGGGGTCTCCCCTCCCGCTAGGCACCTCCAAGGATCACAGACGTCTGCATTTCCTGTGTGGCTGCCTGCTGGAAAACCTCAACAGTGTTTTGGTCTGAAATTATCCCTAAATTTCCTTTAGGAAAAAAATCTTAAGTGAGCTTGACCCCCAAACCACTAGCTGCCTAGGACACTAACTCTCCAATATAATCACTATTTAGAGAAAGGGAGGGGAAACACATGCGTGGTACCCACATTACCTCATGGGATCCTCCTAAGGAATAAATGAGGTCAGCAGCAGTATCCCTATTTTCCACTCTAAATCAAGCCTCCAAGAAGTTAATTTGTTCAAAGTCTCACACCAGGAAGTAACAGAAATGGGAGTTGAACCCAGGTTTGTGTGACTTCCTTGCCACCCTGGGCTTTTCACTGCTGATGGTACCACCCCCTAAACCTCCAGGTACACCCAATGTAATTACCTCTGGCTCCACAATGCCGACCTCACAGAGCCAGCACAGCTCCTCTCCTTTTTCTGTTTTATTTCTGTCTTTCCAGTTACTTCGTAAATTAGTGGTTGGGGTTCCAAACCGCCCACTCTGTAGAGTACTGTGAATAATATAATTAAGCACAGGAAATGGTTCATTGTTGTTAGTCTGCAACCCAACACTGAAGGTCAGTGGATTTTTCCTATGTGGGGACTCAGGGCTGAGTCCCAAATAGGCGTCTCCTTCGGAGAGCTGCAATCGCATGGGCTGGGATGCCCGGCAGCCTCCAGGCATGGCTCAGGATGGCAGAACCCAAGGCAAAGAGCAGTACCTTCCAGAAGACCGAGTTCCCCTTGAGTGGTGCTAAATAGAAGGTGCCTAGCAAGGGCAAGAACTCCGGTGTATGGATACCACCCCCTTCCTGCTAAGGGGCTTTCATGACTTATCTCATTTAATGCTCAAAACATCCCAGAATGGGAGCTGGCATTTTCCAGGCTTTATAGACGAGTGGACGGAGGTTCAGAGAAGTGATTTAGCCAAGAAGCTTCCAAATCCCAGATGGTAATAGAGCTGGATTTAGAACCAAGTTCACTACTCTCCTAAAATCACTCATCCAATTTTACAACTGATTTCTTAAAACATGTTCCTCTTTGGCCAGACCCCTTAATTCAAACCCCAGTTCAGCTTTATGTAAATTCTGTGATTTGGGAAAAGTCATTTATACATCTCTGGGCCTCAGTTTCCAAATGCATAAAATGGGAACAACAGCAGTACCTACGTCAAAGGGCTGATACGAGGATTAATGGGTGAATATTGCAAAGGTCTTAAAACAATGCCTGGAGTACAGTAAGGGATATGTATTAGTTATCTACTGCTGCCTATCAAATTACCTCAAAACCTAGAAGGCTTAACGTGGCAATAAACATTTATCATCTCCTACAAGTGTAAGTCAGGAACTCGAGTGGTTCTGGCTGATGGTCTCTCACGGGACTATAATCAAGACATCACAAAGCTGCAGGCGATGGAAGGCTTGACTGGAACTGGAAGATCTGCTTCCAGGGCGCCTGGGTGGCTCAGTTGGTTAAGCGACTGCCTTCAGCTCAGATCATGATCCCGGAGTCCTGGGATCAAGTCCCACATCGGGCTCCCTGCTCAGCAGGGAGTCTGCTTCTCCCTCTAACCCTACCCCGACTTGGGCTCTCACTCTCTCTCTCAAATAAATAAATAAAATCTTAAAAAAAAAAAAAAAGATCTGCTTCCAAGATGGCTTATTCATAGGGCTGACAAGTCGGTGCTGGCTGGAGGTGGGAAGCCTCAGTTCTCCATGTGGGGGTGTCCTCACAACATGCAACCAGCTTCCCCCGCAGCAAGCGGTCCAAGAGAGCAAAGTGGAAGCTACAACATCCCTGACAACCTAGCCTTGGAAGCCATGCATCATCATTTCCACATTATCGTACTGGTTACGTAGGTCAGCCCTATTTCCTATGGGAGGAGACTGGACAAGGGCACAAAGGCCAGGAGGCAAGGATTATTGGGGACCAATTTTGCAGGCTGACTACCACAGGACCAGGTCTGTTAAATGAAGAAAGGAATCAGATGTTAACTAATCTTGCATTCTAAGTGCCCGGGCGCATCGTGAGGTAATCAATATACATTTATCAGAAGGATGGACGTATGGATGAAAAGAGGAAATGCCCATGTCATCCCAGCCAAGTTCCATTTTGGCGCTCTGTCCTTTTACTACCTACCTTCTGAGCCATTTCCAAAGAAAGAACTATTTGCTCTCAGTTTCAACTTTAAATCATCATCTCTACAAATTACTTCTCAAATTTCACCTTCCCATAAAAGTGTCTGGAGTGGTAATCTCAAACCAAGAGTGCTATGTAAGTTTCTCTCAGCCAACTATATCAATATAAAATACTTCCTCTGAATTCACAAGACTCAAAACAAAGTAGAATGAAACGTTATGTCTTGGTTAAAACATCTGCAGTAATGTAATCGTGCAGTGACTAGTATGTGTTCCAAGACAACTGTGGGAAGGTGCCTCCCTGCACAAATGCAGACTATCTGCTTCCTCCTCTTCCCCATCAAAACTATACTCAGGAGATAATTCCTGGGTGAAACCCAGAGGAGGTTGCTCATGGGAGCTGGCTAGGGAGCAGGCTAGGGAGGGAGTGCCTAATGACTAGGGAAGCAACTACCTCTCTGAGGGCCTGGGATTCCCTTCCAGAGCTCTCAGACTTCTGCTTCTGGGCAGCTGTCTCACATCAGATCCATGCCAGGGATTATATATTTTTTTAAGATGTTATTTCTTTGAGAGAGAGTGAGAGCACATGAGCAGGGGAGAGGGGCAGAGGGAGAGGGACAAGCAGACTCCCCACCGAGCAGGGAGCCCAACATGGGGCTCGATCCCAGCACCCTGAGATCATGAGGTGGATGCTTAACTGACTGAGCCACCCGGGCACCCCTCTGCCAGGGATTTTAGACACGGGGACATGTCACAGCAATGGCATCCCCACTAAGCCCTAGGATGGCCTTTCCAATGATGTTGGAAGTTCAGCCCAGGATGGTATTCTCAACTGTACCACTGCCCTAACTCACCAGAGGTACATCAGTTGGCTCCTGGAAAGAACTGATAGTGAGCATCTTCCACAATGCAAAAGTTGTCTCTGAGGACATGACACTCAGGTCATGGAGATATGGCTGACAATCCTGAGAAGCTGTCCTACTTTCTCTGGCTCCCTCCAGTAGCTTAAGAGCATAAAGGACCACACTTTGGCCTCCACTAGGAGCATAAAGGCCCAGTGATAGCATGGTGTATTCAGAGTATGCGTCACTCCATGCCAAGTTGTTGAGATCTTACTCTTGGAAGATGTGAGCACGGTCTCCATGATCATTAGCTTCATGTCTACAGCCTCAACAGATTCCTCCACAAAGGGTGGAGTCACAAGAAACATAAAAACCATGGAGGTAGGGTCAAAAAAGGAGTCACTGGGGGTCATCATCTTCAGCAGGCCAAAGCTGACAACAGCTCCAGGGCCCTGCTCCTCAGGAAGAATGTATGGTGAAAGCAGGTAAATACTGAATGCAAATGTTCCTCTTTAGCAGTGAGGAGATCTGCTAAGTCTTGACCGAATGACAAATCATCACTGAGTTCACAACGTTCTTCTCCATTTTACAAATGGCTTCTTCAATGTTCGTTTGGTTTTAAATGCTTAAGGACAAATGCTCACCTTGACCTTTGAGAAGGGTAACAGCATAGTAAAATCCAAAGTATAACCCCACTTCAAAATGTGAATTAGAACTTCAACTGTGAACTTCTGAGTGATGGGCAGAGCTCCCAAAAGAAAAGTCCTTCAAAAAACTCCAGTCAGGGGTGGCCTGGATGGCTCAGTCAGTTAAGTGTCTGCCTTTGGCTCAGGTCATGATCTCAAGGTCCTGGGATCGAGTCCCGCATCGGGCTCCCTGCTCAGCGGGGAGTCTGCTTCTCCCTCTTACTTCCCTCTATGCTCTCTCTCTCTCTCAAATAAATAAATAAAATCTTTAAAAAAAAAACACAAAAAACCTCCAGTCAGCCATGCATGAAGGGCTTAGGAAAATCTATAATGCACCACCCTGGTGCCACCCCGGAAATTTTTTCTATATAGTTCTTTGTGTCATTTTTGGACTCATCATTTTCAGAGTTGTTACCTTCTACCTTGGTTTATCCTAAATTCAAATTATTTACCTCTATGCAAGCATAATAAATAAAATCTCCTCTTATTATATATGCATATAATTAATTCTTGTTCTTCACCATTCAAAGCTGTGATTTCCAGTAGTCACTAGCCACGTGGAGCTAGTCCAAATTGAGATGTGCCAGAAGCAGAACCATTTCAAAGACCAAGTGCATAAAAACAGAATGTAAAATAGCTCCTCGGTAATTTTTTTCCATGGATTACACGTTGAAATATTTGGATAGTACTGGGTCAAATTAAAGACAGCATTAGAATAATTTTACCAGTTTCTTTTTACTTGTCAAAATGTGGCCACAAGGAAATTTCTGACCACACATACGGCTCACATATACCTAACAGACGATGCAAGGTTGGACCCTCTAAATTAGAGATAGCAAATGGCAGCTGAGGTCCACACGGGACTAATAGTTTGTATGAGCTGTTAGGTCAAAGGGTGATTTTCATTTCAAACAAGAGCTAACATTATAAAATCAGGTGATTAAAGACAAATGGATCCCAAATTCTCTTTAAAAAATAAAAAATATCTGGTAACTCTGGGCCCACATTCCTACATGGCAAGAAGGACTAGGAACTGCCCCATTTGGACAGGGCACCTGTCCCTCCTTCTCCACTGTCCCCATCAGGCCCTCCCACTCCCAGACACCGAGGCAAAGGTCAGCTGCCATTCTTCCCACCCCTCCTGGCCAGCTTCACACATTTAAATTGCCTTCCCAGCTTCTGAAGGTGTTTGAGTTTGAGAGCCTCATCCCAGAGTCGGGGTGGGAGGGATTCTAGGAAAGAGCGAAGGCAGTGGGAAGGGTCTGATTAGTGCATGCATATGCCGATAAAAGACCTGGACAGGGAGGTTGGTTTCATTCAAATCAATGTGTTGGGCTTGGGGTTTTTTTTTTTATTTTTATTTTTTTTGAGGCTGGACATTGAAGTGAAGAAGTCCCAGGGGGGCATTTGGAAAGACATCACTGAATATATATAGTAAAGAGCTGAAGGTTAAGAACAATGCCTTCGGGACACCCAGAGGCAAGAGGAAGAAAGATAAATGCAACCAGCTCAGGAGTCTGAGGACAGGTTTGGAGTCCGGAGCTGGGCACCTGGAGAGAGGAGGGGCAGGTAGCCAACCTTGCTGGGAGGCTGCAACCGCGAGCACTAGAAACTACATGAATCCTTGGACAGACAGCCTCGATGTGCATGTTCCCCTCAACTTCTACCTAACAGTTATCGCTTAGGTCAGGCAAAGTTGGATTAGAAATAAAGGACAAAATTATCAAAGCGATTTTGCAAAATCCTAGCGTGCCACCATTTCTCCAAAACAAACTCTGCCTTCCCATGCCCACACGGTGACTTAGCCCTCCTACCCAATGTCTGACTCCAGACCAAATGCCCACTTCCTTCCTCTTGACTCACCACCGCCCCATTCCATGAGTTTTTAAACCTATTGTATGTGTAGCACGGATGTGATGAGCACCACACTGGAAAATACACGACCGAGATCGTGGACCCTCTGAAATATTCTTCATGATTGCAATTCTGGAGCTGCTCTTTCCTGGGTAAATGGAAGAAATTTTCATTCTCATAACCTTTTTACCATCTCAGCAAATATTTCCCCAAGTGATTATGTTAGAGCCGAGGACTCCGACACTGGGCCTCAGACTCATTTGATAACCTAACACTGTGACCGAAATACAAAGCAGATTACAGATGCTTATGGACAAACGTTCTGTGATATTCGCTCATGTCCCTGGGCCGGTATCAGCAAATTGCTTTTTATGAGTAGGTAAGTAACACTTTGTTTCTTCCATGAAATAATTAATCTAAGCAGAGTTAGATTCAGACTTCAACGAGATGCAGAGCAACATAATGGAAATCTCAGGACTTCTCGTTACCATTTTATTTGCACCATGACTCTGCAACTCTTTTTCAAATATCCATTATTTGAACTGTCTGCATTCCGTTTCTTGGTTGTGGTTTCATTCTATTCATTTTCATAGACGGAGAGATCTGGGATGCTTTGACTAAATCATCCAATCATGCAGCCCATCAATACTGACTGTGCACCTGCTCTGAGGAGGCTGGGGCTGAGGGGCCAGGGTGCTGCTGAAGCCGTGTCTGATGCCTGGGAATAGCTCACACGATGGTAAGGGGACTATACACATCACAAATTATAAAGTGGTATGTGCTGTAAGCAGGACTCCATGTTAGGAAAGAGAAGGCAGAGAGGCAGACAGAGAAGCCAAGAGGTGCCTATATTCAGGGGGTGGCAGCTAAACAAGGTTCTTGAGGAAGAATAAAACTTTGCAGGGCGGTGAATGCAGAGGAAGAGTTTGATACAAGGGCACAGTGCAACGAAGAGCAACTCAGTGGGTCTGGGAAACCGTGACCACTGGTGCTGGCAGCTTCTGCAGAAGGACAGTGTCAGGATATGAGCCCACAGGGAAGGGCCAGGTTACAGAGCGCCGAATTTCAATATCCCCACGGCAAAACACAGAGACTGGGTGACTGGTCAAAGACAGCAGGTAAGCCCAAGGCAGCCCTGAAAACCATATGCAGAACGGCTGCGTTTCATCTCTAACTCTCGCTTGTACTCGTGCTGTAGGATTAGAAGATACCCTAGCTCTTCCTGCCTTATAGGATTCATGGGCCCAACCTTGCATTACCCCCGTGAAACCGAAGCAGAAAGCGGGTGCGTGTCTAACAACAGTAACCTACTGAAACAGGACCAGTGGTTCTCAAAGTGTGGTTCCTGGTCCAGCAGTAGCACCTGGGAACTTGCCAGAAATGCAGAGTTCCAGGTCCCACCCCAGACCCGCGAAATTACAAACTCTGGCAGTAGGGACGACGACAGTCTGTGTCGTAACAAGTCCCCCAGGTGATTCAGAATTCGCTCCGGTTTGAAAGTCACCAACACGAAGCCTCTGATTATTTCTCCGAATGGATCTCTATGTTCCCTTTTCTTCTGACTCTTTAGGCTGAGGCATCCCATGTAAACAAAATTTTCCTGTAGCTCACTTCATGCTTAATTTTTTTTTTAATTCTAACTTTAGTTTTAAAGGTTGATTTTTTCACTTGTTACTTGACAGCTGATGCCAGACTTCCAATCCATGCCAGCTTTTCAATTTGCATCTCCTTCCCATCAGCCCCCAGAAAAACCCAAATCTGTAAATAAGAAACAACTGTTGGTCGGGTCAGACAGCAGCTCAGCAGTGGGCTTTGGAGCCAAACTCAATTTGCGACAAGTGTCTTAAATAGATAGCCTTAATCCCTTCCCACCAAATTCCACATCCCCCAAATATGGCCAGCAGAATGAGGTGCTTTCAATATCTATTACGCCTGCCGACTAATTATAGCTTCTCAGACTCAGGATAACTACTATTTTTTTTTTCTTTCAGTGCTTGAGAGTAAGTCACATGTCAGATTGTCATCTGGATTATGTTGGCCATATGCGGTATTATTATTTATTATTACTAACAACGAGGAGGCTTGCTGGACCCAAGGACACAAATTCCAAGCAAGCAGGAACTTTGTTCACTGCTGTATCCCCAGAGCCTAGAAAAGCACCTGGCACCCAACACATATCGGGCACTCAATCAATACACCTGTTGAATGAATGCGTTTAATACATTAGCACCTACTATGCCGAGCTCCAGGAATATGGAGAGACCAAGGCAGATCTATTCTCTTCCTTCACACAGCACCTATCTATGTGCAAAAAGCAAAGAAGCAGGTGCTGTGAGGCCCCAAAGATGAATAAGAAATGGTTTCTGCCTGCGTGCAGGAATGGGTATACGGAGCTGGACAGTGTCTGATCGCTCCAGCCGACCACTCTTTGCATTAACCGCTCCACGCATCTACGGGCATAACCACAGATAGAGACACACGTACCATACACCTAAATGTTAAATGTTGAAAATCAAGCTAAAACTCTTCAAAAAAATATGTCCCAGCCTCCTAATTTTACAAATACGTCTTCATAACAGCAAAATTAAAACAACGCAAAAGCAACAGTTCACATCAAATAACCATGGGTAGTACAAATCCAGACTCCATCTCATTTCCCACCAAAGGGCTGCAGGGTCCAGCAGAGGAGCCAATGTGGCCGCTGGTCTGACCTGAGGACGTTGCACTCGCATACACACACTGGATTTTGAAACTTACGAAATGTAAGAAGAATGTAAATATCTTGTCAATTTTTTTATGTTGATTACGCATTAAAATATTTTGGCTATATTGGGTTAAAATACATTAAGATTAATCTCACTTGTTTATGTGCACTCCTTTTAATGTGGCCACTAGAAAATTACACTTTCACCCGATGCCCACATTCTAGTTCTAGGGGCCCAGGCTGCTCTGGGCAGTTAAATATACAAGAATGCTTAGGAAGACATGGCAGTGCTGGCCGTGGTGGGAATGGGAGGAAGGGAAAGGACCCTGCCGAGCCCACTGCCAAGTGACCACCGATGCTCCCTCTGCTTCCTATTCCAACTGCTCTGGAAATCCACAGGATCAACACCCACTTCCTTCTCCTCTTTACTCTGGGACACAGAGAGGCACCTTGTCTCCTGGCCAAGGCTCGGCTGCTGTGTGCCCGCCATCACCCTCCCTAGCCCCCCACAGGACACCTGGGGAAGATGTGGCCCAGCGGCCGAGAGGCCCCCACCTCACCAACACACGCCACACAGACTCTGTCCCCAGATGCTCTGACACCCACCTCCCCTGACTTCACTTTTTTCCCACACTCCTCAGAGGAACCTGAGCTTGGAAGACCGGGTCCAAATCTGGAATTCTCAGCCTCTTTGGCACTAGAAGCTAGTGACTAAGGAGAGCTGGGCCCTGATCCCGGTGCCTCTCGCCTCCCATCCTGGGCTCCATCCTCCTCCTCAGAGGCCTCCTCCATGGACCTATAGACTCAGGAGCCCCCAGGTGCAAGCTTCCTGCGCTCATTGCTCCTTCCAGCCCATCTCTGCCAGGAATCACCTCTTGGCCACCCCTCAGAGCCACTCTTTGCAGGATAAGGAGGCCCCGACATAGGGAACTCGAGGGGGTGGGCCTCCAGACCCCTCAAACTTCTGAAGGACCACCAGAGTAGAGTGCTCTGCTCTAACACACAGGGCCTGGGAGACGCCTTGTGTTGACAGCACCCACCAGAACAGCCGAAGTTAAATATACAAGAATACCAAGCAATCGTGAAGATGCAGAAACACTCCTCAGCCCCTGCTCATTTGGAAATGTGCACTGGTACAATCTATGAAGCACGAAGACGCATTAGGATCCAGAGACCCACTCCGAGAGACACAGCCAACAGAAGCATGTACACACTTTCACCAACACCCAGGTGGTATCATGCTCACGCGGACACGGGTCACGAGAGCCCCACCCGGGACACTGAGCAAATGCCCAGCGGCAGCAGAGGCCACAACCAAATGGAGGAACAGCCACACCACCCAGTGCTCCTACTGCAGGACAATGAACAAACCACACCACACCCAACACAGGTGAACTCAACACACAGAATGTGGAGAAACAGAAGGCAGACACCATAGAAGGCGTGTGCAGCATTCCATTTAGATAAAGTTCAAAGACAGGGGGAAGTTATATGAAGTGACAGACATCAGGGGAGTGGTTACTTTGGGAAAGAAGTGGGAAGAGACTAGGGGAGCCATGATGGAAACTTCTGGAATGCTCCAGGTTCCTGATCTAGGTGGTGTTCACGTGGGTGCGTACATTTTGTGAAAATTCATCAAGCTGTACACTTATAACCTGAGTGCTTTCCTCTGTGTATGATATACTGCAACTAAGAAAAAAAAGTTCACTTAAAAAAAAAAAAAAAGATTCCCGAGGCTCCTGGCTGGCTCAGTCGATGGTGGAGCATGCAACTCTTGATCTCAGGGTGGGGGGTTCAAGCCCCATGCTGGGTGTAGATATTACTTAGATAAATCTTAAAAAAAAAAAAAAAAAGGTTCCTGCAAAGAAAGCATAGGTTAAAGATAACATCAATAATGCAAACATAAGTAAATAAAATAAATACCAAAAAAAAAAAAGAAAAGAAAAAGGCAGGGCCTCTTCTTTCCCCAGTAAAAGCTTTCATCAGCCGTATTACATGGTTAAAATCAGTGGGCAAAAATTCATCAAAAAGATGTGAAATTATGGAGAAAATAATTTGAAGTACACATTTATACTCAAAATCATTAACAATAAACATGACTCTATGTATCTTTTAGTCTTGAGATAGCATGAAAACATCCGGTTAGCCAGATGGCATTTTTTTTTTAATTTTTTTTTTTTTGAAGATTTTATTTATTTGAGAGAGAGAATGAGACAGAGAGCATGAGAGGGCGGAGGGTCAGAGGGAGCAGCAGACTCCCCGCTGAGCAGGGAGCCCGATGCGGGACTCGATTCGGGGACTCCAGGATCATGACCTGAGCCGAAGGCAGTCGCTTAACCAACTGAGCCACCCAGGCGCCCTAGCCAGATGGCATTTTAAAATACTGTTTATTTCATCTTTACCTCCTCTCTTTATGTACATTTTCCTTGCTCTATAATTTACTTTCAATATTAAAAGAAAACAAGTATATAATTTATATACATAAAGTACTGCTACTTACCAAACTCACTAACGGGGTTTAAGCAACCTTTTATGTTTAGAAACCCTTATCTAGATGTACAAGCATAAATATATCGTCGTATTGCTCAGGGACAAGGCACAGAGCTATCCACACTCTGTGGAAATTCTGGACTTTTAAAAATTATTTTGGAAATCTCCAACAAGGAGGACAGTTGAATGTTGCAGGAAATCCGCTTTAGAAACTTTTCATTTTTTCTTTACTTGTGAAAACACAGCTGAAGAGGGAGGGTATCAGAAGTCACTTTATCTCCCTTTGAAGCTGCAGAAATAGTCTGGGAAAAGGATTTATGCCTCAGCACGGAGTTCCCACCATTGCCCCCTTGAGAAAAGTCAACAAATTGGGTAGTCACGCAGCTCGTGGCTGGGCCAGGCAAGCAAGTAAAAATGAAGGTGCAAACCCCTCTTTTCAGGGGGAACAGCCGAGTGTGGATCTGACCCTCCGGACTCCTGGTCTGGATAAACAGAACCCCTGTTTGGCTGGGAGAGGGTCAGAGGGGTCACAGCTGAACTGGGACACCACGTGACCAGGAGCCCTGCCCACCCTGCCCAGGTCTCTCTCCCATCTTAGCAACTGTCTTAGCAACCGCAGAGGAAGCCCCTGGCACAACCCATGGGAGCATCCAGCCCCGAAATTACAGCGATGTTAAGATGCAGGAATGTACCACCGGGTGAGTATCTTGTAACAGGACTTCCAGAATCAGAGAGATCCGTACATGTGCTCATGAATTCCAGCTTCCTTCCACCGGCTCCAGCGACCATGGCAAATTTCCTGTTGATCCCATGCTCCTGTCCATCACCGCTATTTTATCGCTTTTTGTCACAAATATTAAACCGTGATTTTCACAAAGTTACAGTCCCCGCAGCCTCCCCGTGCCACAACCCAACAAATGTGCTTTTACTGCCTCAAGGAAATAAGTAATTTACTTTTTAAAAGTGTGCTGAGCACTCAGGGGAAATTCAGCCTCACGCTTCCTTCTGATGGGTTTCAGCTCTCAATCCATCCAGGGGAGTCAATTACAGATTAAGCTGGAATTGGAAAGAAACTTTCTGTGCTGGCTCAGCTGGGGCAACTCTCCCATTAGGCCAGACAAAGGAGGAGGATGAAGGGTATAGACCCATCTCTCTTCACAGAGGCAGCCACGGAAGAAGTCTCTAGAAATAAACGGCCCCCCATCCCATGGCTCTCAGGGCCATGCTTCCAGAAAAATGTCAGAGAAATGCACCGGGCCTTGTCATTAAAATTCTTAAGCAAGACCACCTTAATAAAATGGGGATGTTGTATAGATGAAACGGATTGTGGGGCACACGGGACCAGGGCTGGCCCAGGGTGCGTGCTCAGTGTTGGGATCACTGCAGCCAAAAGTCAAGTGCCTCTCGTGCAGCGTGGCTTGTCAAAATGTGGCTGCCACTTCTGACGAGCCCCATCCCCAGCCTCGTGGAAGGCAGTCCGGGACACGTGGAGGGGACACTCCATTTCGGATGAGGACGGGCTCTTGCAGCTGCTCTGACGGACCCACGCGGGCAATGCCATTCCTCGAAGGGACAACCCTCCAGCTCCTGGGCGTCTCAGGGTGGGGCTGACACAGGTAAGCCACACCTGGAGGGAATCCTATTCTCCTTGGCAGGTGTAGTACGGAGAGTTTGGGCTTGGGAGACCTCCAGGGATGCTTTCGAGATCTAGCTGTGCCATTTGGGGCAAGCCCTGGCAGCGCCCCATACACCAGCATCCATCAGACGCCTCCAGTGGGGCTGGGGCACAACACACGTCCACCTGCCCCGCTTACCTGGGGCTTCACACACCGCAGAACATCTCTGGTTCCAGGACGCCGGTCTTCCTTACTAAATGCTGCTTTCCCACTCTACAGAGAGGGAACCAGGTGGAGTGTGCACCGAACTTGAAGCCCTACCACCCCCTTCACCAAGAACAGCTCTGTTTTGTTGTTTTTCACTTTGGACATCTGCCCAAGATTTTACTTAACAAAGGATTCCTGGCTTAAAAAAAAAAAAAAATCTGTTTGAAAATCACCGCTCTATAGGTGGGATTAATCTCACCTAGATTATGCTCAGAGGACACTTCCGTGGGGCTCCTAAAGAAAATGTGGAGTTGTCTTATCTCCTACGGTTTCTCAGAGGGGCCCTCCTCAAAGCCCAGGCCAAACTGCAGAGTTCCTTGAATCAGCACTCCTGTGCGGACTGAGTCACCTTATACCCTCGGGCGTTGCTCTGATGCTTAAGTGATCTAATGAGCCAAACCAGGCCACTCTCCACATTTCCCGTCTAAAGAAGGACCTGTAGGTGGTCCTTCTCTTGCAACCATCAACCGTTCCTGCCACAAATTTGGCAGGAACTCCTCCAGCAGCTGCCTGCAGGCACAGAAGTCTGGCTTGCCAGCTGAAACAGGGTTCGCGCCCAGCGTGCCAAGGGCTCTGCAGCGGTGTGATTGCCCCATGCTGGCGCTGATGTGCGTGAACTTGAACAAACGGCACAGGAGGGTACAGAGGAATGCACAGGGTGCGCGCAGCTCGGCGCCTGGCACGCACACGAAAACGCGCTCAAGAGGCCGCTGCTGGAAGGATCAGTGAGCACCATCTTTAGGCAGGGGTCGCGCAGGGTGCTGGGCAGGGGACAGGAGTCCTGAGGCAGCTTAGAATCTGGGGCAGGAACTCAACGTTTACACGGATGCCCATACTCTGCAGCAGAGTGGGATCTGCTGTAACATCTTTAACAACAAAGAACTGAAGGAGCTTCAAAGGGAGGGACCCCCTCCTTTCCACAAAAGCTTTTTGGAGAGGGCGACCAGGCAGTTCTGGTTTGTGCATTTTGTTCCAAGAAGAGTCCCAGTGTGGATGATAAATCCTAGGACAGCCTTACAGAGGGAGGATGGGGCGTGCGAGCAGGGACTGAAGGACCCACAGAATGTCCACGGGTAGGAAGCATTCCACGGAAGGGGGGTTGGGAAGGAACCAGAGCAAAGAGCCACGAGGTGGGGCGGGGGTGGGGGAGAGCATGCTGGGGAAATGTCGAGGAGTCTGGTTCTGCTGGAGCACCGAGGGCATGAGGAGAGAAGATCCAGACAGATTGCAAGGGCTTCACAGTCTGACTTCACGCTCTCCTTTGAATGGGTACCTGTGGATCTTTCTGAGCAGTGGTGTGTTCGGAGGTAGGTGAGCTTTAGTTTGGAGAGTGGGGAGAGAAGGCAGACAGACCTAGGAGAGGAAGGAGGGCCTGGTGGGTGGGACAGGAACCCTGGCATCCAAACTATCCCACCCCCGCCCAGCCACTGCTCCAGCCTCTACCCCCCAGGGCTGCCTATCACTCTGAAGAATGCTGGCTCACTCTCCCTAATGGGAGGCAATCCACTCAACAGCGGACTGCCTGGATACATACTAGTCCCAGGACCATCTATTTCTGGCCCTCCCAGGCCAGGGTTTGCAAAGAAAGGCACAGCTGCCAGGCACTTCCATCCTAGTGGGACCCACTGTTCCATAAAAGGTCACATCAGAAACTGGGTTCTGCCTGAGTTATGGTCACCTGGACTGGAGGGCACCTCTTTCTCTAGATTCACCCGGCAGGGTCTTTCCAGAATCTGGGGAAAGTCAGCCCACTGCCTTTGTTCGGCATGTGCTGAATCCAGAAACACAGTTGTTCTTGGGGTGGTGTGCATCCGAGGATCGTGGGGGTAACCAGGGGAAACGCACCCTAGTGCACCCGGCCTGCTCTCTGTTCAACAACCTCCTCAGGGCGCAAGGAACCACAGCACAAAGGGAGGCAGGTTTAGACCTCCAGCAGAATGATCCCGAGTCAAGGAGTCCTGTGTAAAAAAGGACCCACTCAAAACAGGAAGGAGCTTGCAAACTCCCTACGGACGAAAGCTTCATCCTTACCCAGCCTAGTCCTAGTATCCCCTCCAACTCCTTCTTAACCCACTCACCACCTTTTGCTTGGATTACTTTAAAACCCTGATTTCCTGGCCCCCACGTTCTTGCCTCTCTCATACATCCTCAAACTGGGAACCAAGATGATGGGCCCTTTACGGCAGGGCTAAGTATCAATCTTCCTTACTATCTCTGCACACAGAACAGTACATGTTGAGTGAGGGAATGAATCAACACACAAGGGAATGCATGAACACCCCTGGGCAGCCGCACGTGAGCAGAGCATCCTCTCCGGCCCCAGCCAGCCCCTGAGAACTGTTAAAGGGAACAAGAGCCACGTGAACCATGAAGGCTGAGAGGGCTGGCTCCGAAAGCATCGCGGGGTCGCAAGGACTCCAGGCAAGAGCCTCTCGGCTGCTGCCCTTGCCTTTAGGAATGATTTTAGAGCACCACATGTGGAGGTGAAACCCTGAATTTATTTTCCCCAAGAGGACACAGGTTTTCTTTGCTGGCAAATGTGGGCAGAGCTGCTGAATGCCAAGATCCTGGCCAACCGTTTGTACCCTCAGTAATCAAACCACCACCAGGATCATCAAGGTAATAGACACAACCACTTAATGAGCAGGTACTGGGTGCAAGGCGTGACGCTAAGCACCAGACACGCACTACTCACCGAACACTCACGATACTGCTAGGAGACAGGTAATATTCTGATCACTGTTTTTACAGCAGTTTTAATGAGCTTAAGCATCTTGCTCAAGGTCACACAGCTAAGTAAGTGTCAGAACAGTGATGTGAACCCAGGCTGTCTAGTAGCAAATTACTACAACACTGTAGTGCCATTTCCCCGCCCCCACAGATAAATGGTCAGACTCTTTTGGGAAAAGGAGAAAGGAAGGAAGGAAACTCTCTTGGTGCAACATTTAATGCTAAAAACCGTATAATATCCCCCTTTCTGCAGACGAGGCAGCTGTATCTCAACGAGGTTCAACAGCAGGTCTGAAGTCAAGAGTGACCATCAGAGTCCAGGTGAGTGGCAGTGAGAAAGGCAAACTGACTTTGGTACCAATGACTGAGATGGGGTAGAGACCGGGGTGCGAGATGGGGTAGAAGGGGCTTTTCTAAGTGTCAAACTAGATCAGAGGTCAGCAAAGTTTTCCTATGAAGGGCCAGACAGTCAAAATAGGCTTTATGGAAAAAAACAGCATTTGGCCAAGGGCCATGATCGGCTAACCCCTGAACCAGACATGGATGATGACACATGGGAAGTTTAAGATCTCAGGGGAGACTCCTGTTCCTAAGAGCAGCTTTTGCATTATGAATTCATTCATGACTTCTGAGAGTTTAGTTTGTTCTGTGAACCCAGAATCATTAGCATAAATTGTCAAAAGGCAAGCCCTGGAGTAATTATTAAATCGACTCCAGCGGGAAAATTCTATGGCACATATAATTTTTATAGTGGGAACAGAAAGAAAAAGACTTCCCTCTGAGCAGGGAAGAAAGTGAGCGCATGTTCCCGTCCTCTGAGCCCTGAATGCAGGACAGATTCTAAGACAAATCCACATCAGAATCCTTCACTCCTCTTTGGTGTGTGGACCAAAGCATAGATGAGTTGGTGGTCTGGGTAATCAAGGACTCGGAAGATCACTGGCTTTATTCCAAAGGCCACATAGTCACAGAAACCTTCTTCCTTGGATGCCAGAAACCTATGCATGGTGCCATTCTCAGCGAAGGAAGAGAGAACTTAGTCCATGGAGGAAAGAAAGAATTAGAAGACTGGAAAATACCTAAATCAGAAATAATCCATATCTTTATAAACAGCAATGGGATACAGGGGGTTGCAGAAATTGAGTCTATCCCTTACTGGTGAAAAAACCCCTCAGGCAATTGATTTGTATTTCAATCTGACCGATGGCCTCCAGAAGACAGGCTTCCTAGATCTGACAGGTCTCAGAAATCTGAAAAACATGGGGTGCCTGGGTGGCTCAGTCGTTAAGCATCTGCCTTGGGCTCAGGCCACGATCCCAGGGGTCCTAGGATCAAGCCCCGCATCGGGATCCCTGCTCAGCCGGGAGCCTGCTTCTCCCTCTCCGTCTGTGGCTCCCCCTGCTTGTGCTCTCTTGCTCTGTCAAATAAAGGAAGAAAATCTTAAAAAAAAAAAAAAAAAAAGAAATCTGAAAAACTCCCCAAAAGTGGGTGACAGGAGAAAACCAACAAGAAGCACAAAGTAGCATTTGTTCAGAAAATTATCCAGTGCAATACCTGATTCAGTTATCAGTATTTCTATATTCAGTGTCCGAGTCAATGCTCAATGTTCACTGAGTGCCTACCCTGTGGCCTGGCCCCATGCAAGGTTTGGGAAGACAACAGTGGACAAGACAGCCAAGGTCCTTGTCCTCAGAGCTTAGAGTCTCCTGGGAAGGAGCATTCAGAGAATAAAATTTTAACTTCAGCCATTAAAAGGCTATCTAATAAGGTCTGCCTCTGACCCTTCTTTACTGAGGTGGACTCCACATTCCTGGGGTACATTCTCAGCAGCGTTTTCCTTCCTCCCTAACAAGTAATGAAGCAGAATGTACTGCGCTAACTGGTTTTCTCTGGAAACTTCCAGGAGATGCCTCCTCTGAGTGTGACACTAACAACATGAAAGGTAGGACATACTCGGACAGCTGCTTCACTTCTCCCCCTGGACCACGAAGACAGAGGGAGCTAGAAGCAGAAGCAGTGTGCTACCTGCCTGCAAAGGGGAGGAGGCCAGGCTGACCTCCGGCCATTCCCTCCACCCACCCTCGACCAGAAGACGACAGCTGTGCCACTGTAGGAGAAAATGACTGAGGTTTTTGTTTTCTGGGTTTTCTTTTAGCCTGGACAATTGATCACGGAGGTATAAAAAGACAAAACAGAACCAGAAAACCTTTTCAGATGCTGAGGAACTGAGATAATCTATCCCTCACAAGCCTTCATTGAGAAAAGTTTTCAAAGACCTGTTCCAGCTAAATCACTGAAATTCAAGAACTCAGGGACAGGAATGTCCCAGTACACAAAGTGGGGCAAGGAGCAATGACATCACCTAAATCTAAATAACAAGGTATAACTGGCCATTAAAATTATGGCTTCAAAATGGACTATAAAAGCCAAAAATTAGGCTTAAAGAGATATTTTATAGTAAAAACAACTTTACAATAATAATGTTTAGTCTATATAGAGACTCTACAACCTTAGATTATATTAACAATCGGAAACTGGCAGGGGGCAGGTTGAAAAAAAGAAGAGCAATGAATTTCTTATTTTGTCAAAGGGAAGTAAGATCTCACACCTACCTTTTTCTATTCTTGTGTTTAGTGATTAGAGAAATATAAGCTTACAACCTGATGGAAAGCATTATTAGGACTTAACACAAGCTATCGTCCATATCATTGCACGGTTAATAAAGGGAAAGAGAAAACATGCACAGCAAGTACACACAAACATAAAATTCCATATAAAAGGACAAAAGAATTAAAATTCCATATAAAAGGGCAAAAGAATTATACTAAATTAGAATTATGCTAAAATCCAAAAAAATCCAGAATGAGTTTAAAAAATAAATAAGCCACAACCCAATTATATGCTGATTGATAAAGCACGCAGAAGAACTAGACGATGTAAAAAAAAAAAAAAAAAAAAAAAACGACAAATTTCAGGCAACAAAGGAGAACAATATTAAAACAGAGACAAAGTAAAATTCACATTAAAAGAGCATTACCCAGCAGTACACAATGTAGCAATCCCACACATGGCTATTTCCCTGGGAGAAATGAAATTAGAGACCTGTGGGCAAGTGTTCACAGCAACATTATTCATAATAGTCAAAACCTGGAAACAACCCAATGTCCCTCCACCGGCAAATGAGCAAACTGTGGTATGCTCACACAATGGAACACGATTCAGCAATAGAAAGGAACAAGCTGTGGCTAGATGTGCCCACATGGCTGAATCTCAGAAGCATTAAGCTGAATGAAGAAGTCAGGCATAAAAGGCCACCTGATGTATGACTGCATTTACATGACTTTCTAGAAAGCTATGCCTATAGGAACAGAAATCAGACCAGTGACCACCAGGGACTTGGGGAAAGAAAGAGGGGACTGAGAAAAAGTACAAAAAAACCCAAAAAAACAAAAAAAACTTTTAAAGGTGATGGAACTTCTATATCTTTGTTTTTTGTTTGTTTTGAGAGAGAGAGAGAGAATTTTTTTTTTTTAAAGATTTTTATTTATTTATTTGAGAGAGAGAGAATGAGAGAGAGCACATGAGAGGGGGGAGGGTCAGAGGGAGAAGCAGACTCCCTGCCGAGCAGAGAGCCGGATGCGGGACTCGATCCAGGGACTCCAGGATCATGACCTGAGCCGAAGGCAGTTGCTTTGACCAACTGAGCCACCCAGGTGCCCGAGAGAGAGAATCTTAAGCAGGCTCCACGCTCATCACGGAGCCAGAAGTGGGGCTCCATCTCATGACCCTGAGGATCATGATCTGAACGGAAACCAAGAGTCAGACACTTAACCGACTGAGCCACACAGGCGCCCCAAGGAACTTCTAGATCTTCATTAAGGGAGGGCTTAATACAACTGTACACATTCATCAGAACTCAAACTACACCCTTGAAGGAGTAAAATTTTGTGAAATAAGTAATACCTCAGTAAATGCAACTTTTAAAAAACAAAAGAAAAAAATAATTAACAGGAGCAAACAAGGTTCTTTCACAGAAGATACACTGTGTGAAGAAAGTCTTTTATTTTAGCATCTGAAAATTCAAACAAGGAGCAATTGGAGAAGTCATCATCACATGGTTGGGTTTAACACTTCTTTGATCAACTGGAGTTAAAAAAAAAAAAAAAAAAGGACACAGAATCATTATTTAACGAAACCATAAATGAGTAAGTAAAAGGTAAGCAATAGCAAACTCCACCAACGGGAAATCAACAGATTCTAACCAGTACACGTGTTATCTTATTTTTACCTGTTTTCCAGAACGCTATCAGATGGTCATTATGCCCAGCCGGCAGGTAAGGACACCAATACACACAAAGACAGGGCAATCTGCCAAGCCCCATGGCCCGTGGAACAGAGATTCAGATCCAGGTCACTTGTCAACAGCCAATCCTAATAATTATAGTCATAAGTTTGCCACTATTAAATGTAAAAAAAAAAAAAAAAAAAAAAGTAGTATTTCCTTACATCTCTTCACCTTTTCATTCTTCCACTGTACCATAAGGGCAAAACAAATTCACTTGAAACTTATTCCATTAAAGGTTCTGGAGTTCCAACCTCTGTCACGTTATGTGATCAGATATACCTCAAAATCTAGGTGTTTGCAATCACAAAAATCCAAAATTGTATTAACCTGTGGATCAAGAGAAAGGTCACTGCTTATAAGTGACAGCCAAACACACAGAAAGGGGGCCCTATAGAATCGGAGCAGAAAGTAAACGTATGGATGTTTCTGCAGATGCTCCTTTGGATTGCCATTCATAATTATCCCCGGTCACACTGAGCCTGTCTAGAGTAGGACGAAAGGTTTAAAGAGCTCCTCGAACTTTTTAATCTCAGGACCACACCACAGGACAGAAAGTTCTAAGAAGCAGTGCTACCACACAGATCCTCTGCAACCATCCATTTCCCATATCCCGCCCCCCCCAACCCAAGGCATGCCCTGGGGGCCTTGCAAGAGAGGTCCTGTCCCAGACTACAGGGTCAGAAAACTCCTGCAGGAGAACTGGATGCCAATCCTTGCTCGACAGGATACACAGGAATTATCTGGTAAAGAAGCTCCAGCTGAGGCTATTCCAAGGAAAAGGAAGAATAGGACGAGCACAAGCCCTGAGGGACAACAGTCCATTCTCGAAGCATCTAGTATCTACGGCCACAGCTCGGCTGTCCAGTCAGCAGGCTGCTGATGGCACGGCCATAACTTGAGGAATAATGCAACGTGCTAATTTCATTATTCTTAACTATTATTTGCAGAGTATCTAACTTTTTTTTTTTCAAGTCCCCTATGGACATATGGCCTCTTCCTAGTATCCCAACAAGTACATGAGGTGCTGAGAGCCTTAGTAGTAGTCTGGTGTCACAGACGGGAATTGGGCTGCAAGGCTCAGTGACTTGTCCAAGGTCACACTTCAGCCTAGGGTTCTGCCTCCAGAGCCAGGGGTCTGTCCTTGCTCGGCCACTAGCTCTGTTCCTAAAGCTGACAAGGGGTGGACGGGGGGCGGGGAGGGCAAGCCGAGAGCAGAACGGGAAGGTGAGCAAGACGGAGAAGGAGCACGGTTGTGCCAACACTGCAGGAGCGATGTCAAGGGTGGGGCCGGGCCTGGACGCGAGCCCACAGCCACCAGCTGGAGTCACAGGCCTGCAGGGTACCCTCCTGGCCTGAGGACCCGTTGCCATGGAAACCGATCATCAATGAGCTCCTGGACAGAATCCAGCACTGAAAATCCTTCACTGCCGGTCGAACAGGGCTCCCACCCACGCACGCGGGCGTCACAACCAGCTCCGTTTATGGTTAATCCTGCCAACAGTCTCTCCTCCACCTTCCCTTTGCTCACCACAACTTCCTGGCCCCCTGCCCTTCTGTCCACGCTGCCCAGAGCTGGGGACACTACGTGTGCAAAGCAGGACAGGTGTGGCACAAGGTGGGGGTGGTTGCCGAACGGACGGTGGATCCTGCCAGTCCCATGCAAAGGCTTGATTCAAGTTCCAATTTTTTAAAAAATGCACAGGTGATGGCCAAGGGCAGCACTGGGGCCGCTGGTTCTCAGGCTCAGGCCTGAATCGACACTGTCTCGGAGTCTCCCCCACTGCCTCCCACAGATGGTAAAGAGGGGCTCGCCCCAGCGAATAAAAATCCAGCGGTGTAGTGCACTCATTCTACTCATTTTACAGACTGGAACCTGCGGCTCAGAGAAATTAAGTGAATTTCCCCTGACTGAACAGTGAGGACGCAGAGATGCTGGGACGGAACCCTGCTCTCCGGCTCCCACTCTCTGTAAAGGGCGTCTAGCACCCAGCTAGGTTTGCTCCTTGAAGAGGAATTCTCTTCCCTATAACGATGCACAGTGGGCATGGCTTCATCACACCTCTTGGAGAGAGGTCGCAGATTCCCTGCTGCACAGGGACTACAAACAGCTCCACCTTCTCATGGGGGATGCTCCATCTCTTGGAGAGAGTCTCTCTTGAAACCTGAGATCATTCTGGAGAAAGCACCCAATTTCCTGCTGCCTTGTGAACGCCACGCAGCCCTCCCCTTGCCCTTGACGGAGGCTGAGCACCTACAGCACACTCCCTACCTTCCAGCACTTTCTTCCCTCTGCCTGGACTCCTATCTCAACCTTCTGGTCCCAACAGAGACTTGTGCCCTCCTTCGGCTTCTGCAGGCTAAGGCACCTGTCCCTTCCTCTGTGCCCCCACACCAAGCACTTGAGAAACACTGCCCACACAGGAATTTGCACGGCTCATTTTTTATTCATGGGTCTGTCTCTGAAAACGCTGCAAGGTCCCTGAGGACACACTGTAAATGCTAAGAAGAGTTAGGCAAATAAAAAGCCAATGGTGACCCTTTAGGTCAGCCTGAGCCCCTCAGGAGGGGCCTGGTTTTTGGGGCCTTGCTGTCCCCTCTTCCCCTTCTCAGACCCCACCCCAGTGGCGGCCTCACAATACCCCTGAGCCCCGAAAGGTGTCCCACACCTGTGGTCTTTTCACAGATGGTGCTGGGCTCCCAGCCTGGCCTCTCAGGCCCAGGCCTCTCTTGCCTGTCTCGTCACCTCTCTGGGCCTGCTGCCATGCGGGAACACGGCTCACAGACAGAGTCTTATTTAATATAGAAAAGGTACAAAAAAAAGGAGTGAATTGAGCCTGGAATGATAACAGGTCAGAAGGAAATACTTCTACTGAAGTTTCTGGATGGCAGCAATTTTGCAGCAGAGGAAATGTTAACTAGAAACCCAAAATAAACCCTTCATCCTCTGCTGTCACTACAGAGGGCTCTCTCTTTGGCCTGTTTCCAGGCCCCTCTGCGGTCTGACCCACGATATCCTGCCAGAGCCTGCTCTCATCTTAATTCAGGTGTTCTCGGCCTTGGCATTGCTGACATCTTGGGTCAAATAATTCTTTGTTTTGAGGGCTCTCTTCTGCGCCGGAAGATGCTTTAGCAGCATCCCCGGCCTCTGCCCCCAACCCCATTATGACAACCAACCACCAAAAAGGAATCCAGACATTGCCAAATGTCCTTGAAGGGGGAAAACCGACCCAGGCTGAGAACCACAGCCTCAACTCACCCCTGTCCCCTGCAATCACTCACCCCACTTCTTCATTCCCCTCAAAGCAACCATTATTGTAGACCTCCAGACAAAAATCCCACCTTCGCTCCCCATTCTTGCTGCTATTCCATCAGATTTTCCAATCAGCCACCAAATCCCATTAGTTGCACCTCAGTTAATCTAGGCTTGCATCTAAATTCTAGCCCTCACTAGCTGTGTGTCTTCCGACAATTCAGGCAACCTCTCTGTGCCTGTTCTTTGTCGCAGAATGGAAAGGAGAACTCAGAAGGTTACCGTCAAGTTCAGATGAGAGCCAATGTGCAGTGCCTGGCAGCAACGGGCACTTGGGAGTCTCCCCACTGCCTGGGTATCCATGACCATGGCTTTTCTAGGGAGTGAGAGGTAGAGAGAATGAAACCCCACCTTCCGTCCATCCATCTCAGTTCCCCATGCCAGTGTCCCGCCCACTGTCCCTTCCTATGTGTCCCTGGATGGAGGTGCAGCTCATCTCACAGCTGAGATCCATGCAACCCATGCAGCGCCAGGAACCAAACTGGAAGGCCGTGTCAGGGTGTTCCCTGGGCCTCTGTCCTCGCCGGGAGTACACAGGATCCTGAGCACTACCGCGCCCTTCAGTAAGTCATGGACCGCGAGATGAGGCAGCTGCATTGTCCCGGTGCCCTGGTTCATGGGGACCCCCCCGCCTCTCATTCCCAACCCCACCCCGGCACAGACCTCTGTGTGAGGGCTTCATCTGTGTCCCAGAAGTTGGCCATACAACTTCAGCCAAATGTTCCAAATGTGGTACCTACGGTATGCAAAATTCTCAAAGCACTTCACAGAGTTGATTTGCATTAATTGTAGTAGTTATGCTCTACAGAGTTGCACCGAACATCGAATCAGTGAATGCTCCTAGCGGAATCCAGAGGCAAGTTCCTATGAGCCTCTGGTCACAAACATTTCATCCTCAGATCACTATAGGACCTTGCTGTATAAGTAGGTTTCTGCTTGAAGACACCTTATCGAATACGTGCTGTTGATTCATTAACACGGAACTTGCAAGTCGACAGCTCTACAACTTGCAAGAAGCTCATTCGAAGCACATATTTTCCCCAAAAGGCACATTACAGCCTTCCTCACTTAGGAACACAAAACAGCACTTTAGCACAACACTTGAGAGCCGTTTTAAACAACGAAATCACCAACAAAAAGCACAAAAGTGCAGCATTAAATAGACCACAAAAAGGACAATTGTTTCTAGTATGAGAGCTGAAACAAGAAGGCAGAAAGTGGCCTTATTTGACCTCAACTGGGAACATTCACATGGGGCAAATCAAATTTTTCACCACCCTGTGTATGGTTGCAAATGACCGTGGAAGGGCTGTGAATACAGATTTTGAGGTTACAAATAAATTTTAGCAGGTAGGCAAATTTGCAAATACAGAATCCACAAATGACGACAACCAACTGTATACGCCTCTCCCTATCTGAAGATTCACACACACACGTGCACCCAGCAGCATCTCAGCACAGACCTGTGGCTGGTGGGCAGACCCCCAGCACCTCAGCTCACCCTCTCGGGTCAGGGAAAACAGGTGGCAGCCCTGTCTGCTCTTCTGCCCTGGGGGGGAAGCTGCTGGCTGTCAGAGAGAAAACCATGCCCGTGTGAGCGAGGTCTAGCCAAGGCAAGATACTGCATGGTGGTGGGATCCACACTCGTTGCCTATTTTAGGTCAGGAGAGACCTGGAGGTTTGAAGGCTTAATGGGAGAAAAGGATCCACTTATGCAAAAGAAAAAGGGGAAAAAAGCAACCACCTTGCTTTCCTGGAGCTCCTTCTGGGTCCCAGGAAGCCAGACCCAGTCCACCTCCAAGACGCCTGCTTTTATTCTCCAGGACTGTTTCAGCAAATGGCTACAGACCTCAAAATTCCATGTCTATTCGATTTTACGTGCCACCTGCAGAGACGGAAGAGGACCCCAGGGCTCTCTCCCCAGCCGGCAGGCACCTCACGTTAGTGACCCCAGCAGCCTTGCTGGTTGCTCCAGCATGTGCCGGAGCCCGAACTGCCCAGGCTTGGGGCCAGCTCACCAGCTGCAAATTTCATCACAACTCTCATTGTTTGAGAAACAGAGCCCAAAGACAGGCATGCAAATATACTGCACTGTGGCCACATTCTAAATAATACGTTAAAATGTAGTTCAGAACATACCCCAACTCTCTCCCACCCACGCTACGAGCACCTTGCTTGTGAAGTGTTTTGAGCAGCTGGGGGGAAAGTGCTGTATCTCAATGCCAGTGTCTTTTTTTTTTTTTTTTTTTTAATGGCTGTAGACTTTTTTTTCTATCTGAGCTAAATGTTTTTCTGCGTGAGCAAGTCTTTTTGTCCTTTAGCATTCAGCTAAAGGGGGAAAATGCGATACTTCCTTGGTTGTGACGACAAATGTAATGCTAGAGAATTTCAACACATAAAGCTGGGAAATTAGCAGCCACACCAACCATTGCTCCCAGCTCAGATTTTCTTCTCGACAGCAATCCAAAGGACCAACCCTGCCGAACTCCCCACCACTCCATGCAGATCCCGCATGCCCAGCCTCCACCACCACCAGGAGACCCACGGACATGGCTAAATCCCTTCCACGGGAGAATGGAGATTTCTCTTGAGAGAAGCATAAAGTAAGGCTGGGAGGTGACAGGAGCACTTCTACCAGAAAGGAAAGGATGTAGGTGGAGTGGCACCAAGTCAAAGTAGATTATGGGAATGGTCTTCATAAGAAACAAATAACTCTAAGAGACAAACATGAGAAGTTTAATCCACAAAACAATTAGTTCTTAGTAGCCATATAGCAGTCAGATATTTCTGCAACCCCTCCCCCCACCAAAAAATTCATTCATTCATTCATCTAACAACTATCTACTAATTGCTTGTATGGGCCAGGTACATTTACGTACATATTTGTTTTGTACGATGAAAAGACATGGTTTACCCCTCAAGGAAGTGTGGGGAGACGGGTGCATGGGCAATATGGCAGAGTAAGGACAAAGGACAGCAATGCTACATGCAGACAGCATTGGCGGGGGGAATCTGTGTGCGTATGGCAGGTGGTGGGCAGAGAAGGCTTCATGGAGGAGGGGACCCTTGAGCTGACTCAACATGACGCAACAGGCCTTGGCCAGACCCACTGGGGGAGGAAAGCCAAAGAGGATTCCATACAGAGGAACCTGCACAGGCAAAGCATGAACATAGTATAACACTGTAACATACAGAGCTGCTGAATCACTAATGTAACGCTGTGAGTCAATGACAGTGTAATTAAAGAAACTTAAAAATATATTAAATGAGATAGGCACATTCACAAAAACAAAGGCACCAATAAGCAAGGCCACCCTCAGGGTGACCAAAAGTCATGCAGGGCCTGAGAGGCATGTTTGTACGGGGCTGTGGTCACACGCGTGGGTGTGTGCGCAGCGTGCAGAGTGGGCAGAAACTTCACTAGTCAGTGGGGGTCCTTCATCTCCATCCCAGCTCCTTCTCACTCCTCTCCCCGGCACCAGAATTTGGGGCAACTGGCCCTATGGTGGTCTGTGGAGCCCTCTGGACCTCACCTAGTGACCTGATGGGATCAGAGGCACTGTTCCCGCAGCCACACCTTCATGCTGCATAATAAACACAGTGCAGAGAATTCTAGAGGGCCCATCACAGCCTGTCGCGAATAACCCCAGCAGAACTCTGAAGGGTTTACCGAGAGAAAGCTCACAGGAGGCTGAAAGGGTCATCTGAATGATACGCACCAAACTCTCTTTCCCTCTCCTCCTCCGCTTCCCAAGATGGAAAAGTGAACGGGGCCAGGGAGCCATATGCTGACAACTCCTCCAGTCTTGGGTCTTAGAACTAAAACGGGAGCACTGCTCTCCTCTGCAGCTTTTAGGAGTATTTCCTCTGTTTGAGACAGTGGATGTGCACGGCACTTTGATGGATGGGCCAGGAGCTGCTTGCCTGGATACTTTCCGAGGTGATTAGGCAGAGGAATCAAGAAAACGCTCAGGATGGAAGCATCTGAACAAATAAGGCAATCAGAAGGGAAAGAAGAGAGGAGCTTTTCAAAGCCACCTTGTATCTCTGCAGGAAGGAGGGAGAGAGAAGGACAAAGTGGAGCCTTCCTCTTGGTTCAACTGTCTGAAGATCTGCCCATGAGAACTCCTGGCACCGAGTCTTGCAAAGTAGACAGGAAGAGAGTTTATGCCAGTGGGATTTGGGAGAGTGCTGAAGAAGTGACCTTGACCTTTATTCCTGCCACTGTCCCAGCAGCCCCCCAATGGTGAACACAGCTCAAAACTGTCCCTTTGATAGTTCATAGATATCAGGATCTACATATTTGATATTTGATAACAGGATCCAGGAAAATAGGATAACAGGAGCAGGAAGTCAACAGGACCAAGTGGTTAGTCCATCTGTAAAATGGGTTTATTTCATTTGGTGGGATGCCTGGGTGGTACAGTTAAGCGGCCAAGTCTTGGTTTCAGCTCAGTCATGATCTCAAGGTCGTGAGATCAAGCCCCCTGGTGTCAGGATCCACACTCAGCAGGGAGTCTGCTTGAGATTCTCTTTCTCCCTCACCCTCTGCCCTTCCCCCTGCTCTCTCTTTCTAAAATAAAAATAAACAAATCTTTTAAAAACTTTATTTCATCTGGGATTATCTGTATATCATGAGACTCATTCAAGAGTGGAGTATTGTTATATATCACATGTTATCGGTTCTCATCACATGGCGATGCTCTGGATTATGTCCCCACACCAGCTCCAGTACACGAGGGAGGGAGGGAAAGAGACAAATCATATTGCTATCAAAGAAAAGCATAACTAGAACAGATACTCTCACAAGAGAACACCATATAAAGCTTCAAGTGGGGAGCTAATGTGCTCTTCTGGACTAATTTGTCCCATAGTTTGCTTCCACGTACAGCAGTCAAACTAGAAAGCCATACTCTCTGCTTCCGGATACCTCCCGGTCTGCTCTGATAATTAAAAGGCTCTTTTATCACTTGAAATTTTTATTTAAAATAAAGATGCAAGAGTCATTGTATTCAGACATAGATTCCTATGCTCTAAATCATGTCTGTGCATATTTAAAAAGGAAAACATAAGCAACACAAACAGATGCAGGCAGTCCAAAACTTCTCCAAAGTCCAACTCTTCTGGATCATTTCCAAAGATAGTTTTTGTTACAGACTAAATATAGGTGTTCCCCCCAAAATTCATGTTCAAATCCCAACCCCCAAGGTGATGGGATGAGGAGGTGGGGCCTTTGGGAGGTGATTAGGTCATGAGACTGGAGACCTCGTGATTGGCATTACTGTCCTTATAAGAGACCCCAGAGATCATCTCGCCCCTTCTGCAAAACATGAAGACACAGAGAGGACAGATCTCTAGGAGCCAGGAAGCAAGTTCTCCCCAGACATCTTGATCTTGGACTTCCCAGCCTCCAGAACTGTGAGAAATAAATGTCTGTTCTTCAAGCCACCCAGGCTACGGTATTTTTGTTATAGCAGCCCAAATGGACTCAGATGGTTTTAAAACCATTTATAAGGTTATTTGAAAGCAGAGCTCAAAAACACGAATTATGTCACCTCTTTCTTGCTGTTCAAAAAGAAAAACAAACAAAAAACCCAAAAAACAAAAACAACAACAAAAAACTACACCAAGCTTTCTGTCTTCTCGAGGACCAGAGCTGCTTTTTGGAAGCCAGATACCATACAAATGTGCTTTGCGTTCTAGCAGCCAAGCTCTTTGCAGAAGCAAGGGTGCGAATTTTTTTTTTTTTACAGTCTACCTTACCATTCAACCACCTCTTTGCGTGAGACATGCCACCTGCTGGCTTTGAGAAGCGTCACCAAGGCCCAGACATGAAACCCTTCCACTGCTGAGGCATTCAAATACACCCAGGTTAATTGGGATCTGAAAACGGTTATGGCTCCCAAGGGACCCATTCAAATAAATGTTCCTGAAATTTGCATTTGAAAAGCACATCTCTGCCTCCTGCTTTAATGCAAACCTGAGCCCACAACATTGCCGTGCAGGGCTCAATACCTTCATGGGGTCATAGGCTGAACTGCTCAGAACTGCAATTCTGTGCCGGGTCCAGTGGGGACTTTTCCGCCCCGTGCACCCTGGGGACACGGCGATGCTGCATGTATGCAGTGGCAAGAGCATCTCACCGGGAGCTGCTGATGCTCACAACACGACAGAAGAAACCTGTACGCGGGCGATCAGGACCATCCTCAGCTTCAACTCTGGGCTGTCCAGCTCCCCCTCCCCGACCACGAACCACTCCGCACTCCGTCGGCACTCGGTCAGCACGAGGCCCCGACTTGTCTTTTCTCTGCGTCCCAAATCTGTCACAAAGCAGAGGCATCCTGACCTCATGGCGAGCCACAGGCGCGGCCACCTGTTTCCGTCTGGTTGTTTCTCCACCTGTCTCGACCTTGTTACCGCAGATCAGAGCTCCCGTGGTTAGCGGGGGCACAACTGCTCCGCGGCTGCCAAAGTGACGAGGCTCTCTGATGCCCTCTGGGTGACTCACTGAAGAGCCAGGCAAGGACGAGCCACACGGATTGTTAAAGGAACTGCCCAAGAAGGGCAACGGAGGCCGCACGCGCCACCAAACCCCTCCCGGGCTTCTGCGTGAGCTGCCCGCCTCGCTGCGACCGGAGCTGGGAGCTGGAGTCCAGGTCCTCGGGGCCCGACGGGCTCACGCCTTCCAGACGCCTCCAGGAGCAAATGCGGACAACTGAGAGCAGACGCGCCCAGTCACTCCTGGAACTGCCCTCAACATACACACACACACACACAGAGATGCACACCCACACGCTCACATTCAAACATAAACAGACTCACACTCACAGGGACCCCCTCAGACTCACATTCACACATAAACACACATACAGATTCACACTCACAGGGACACACTCAGACTCATACTGACTCACACTTCCACCCCCTACACACACAGCGCACGTGGACACACAGACACACACAGACTCCTATTCACACTTTCACTCACACACACACACAGATTCACACTTACAGTCACACATACTTTCACTCCCTAAACACACACATGCACACGCTTTTCCCCATTCGCACACACAGACTCACACTCATTTGCACACACTTTCACACAAACACACACCCGCTGACCTCCCACGATCCCAGTGCACCTCAGTAGTGTCGGCCCCACGGCGAGGCCGCCAGACAGCACCCTGCAGGCCAGGCCAGGGAGCAGAGGAAGGAGATGAGCAGTCAGCACCAGAAAAGCAGGGAAGCTGGAGAGAGGCGGAGGTCTGGGTTATGAAGGGAACAGCCAGTGACGGGTATTTGTAGAGAGCCTGCAGCTGGGAAAGCCTCCGAGGCCCAAACGAGATTGCTCCTCGCAACGGAGGATATTTGTTTTGACCTGTCAGGTCTAGTTTTTAAAGTCCTTCTTAGTACCGCACAGAATTCTAGGATCTGAACAGGATCTTGGGTTTCTGCATCAAGGTGGCCCCGGGGTCTCCTTTAGGGGTTGCTGAGAGGTCAAGGTTGGCTTTGGGGTTCCCCTGCACAGGCTGGGAGTGGGTCTTGACGTCCTCTTCCCTTTGATCATATGTCTTCTGATTACCGGGCTCTAAGGGCACAAATCTCTCTCTCCCTGTACGCTTTTGTAAACACTCCCTACCACTGAGTGTCCCCACTGACCCTCTCTCACCTGGTCTGCATGCTGCTGGGAGGAGACAAAGTCCCCAGAGCCTCTCAGCTCAGGCTTCGGATGGGGACTGTCCCAGGAGCTTCACGGCGCACGTACAGGAGTCTGAAGGTAGGATGCCTGGCCACATGGAGAGCCTCACGGAAAGAAAATGCAGGATAAGACACAGGATGGGGTCTAAGAGCACCCTGATTCCAGTGCCCTCACCAGCATCCAATCCTGTACGGCCAGGAGCAAGTCACATAAAGCTTTCTTGAGCCTCCATTTCCTCATCTGCAAAATGGGGACAGTGACATCTCTACTTGTGAGGATCAAAGCAAAGAGTTCTCAAAGAACATGCTTAAAGCACACAGAGGGCTATAAAAATCAAAAGGATTCTTGTACTTAAAAACACAGAGTCCCTGTGGCAGCGAGGGGCTCCTACGGACTAAACCTGCTTCTGCTCCTCCTTGGGGAGCACCGCTCAGCTGGCTCTCCCCGCCTCCCAGGGACACTGCGGGCCCGAGCCCCGGCCAGCAGAAGGTGCGTGGAAGGGTCATGTACCACTGCTGGCCCGGCCCACATGACTCCTCACACCCCTTCTACCATATTCTTTCCTCCTCCTTGACGCAGATCCACGCAGCAACCTTGCGAAGGACATACTGAAAACAGCAATGCCAAGGTACAGAGATGCACCACTTGGCCGAGAGTAGCCCACGTGCTCTGGATGTCACACAAGCAAGAAACATCACTGAGGCCATGACACGCATGGGGGGTTTGCTGGCTAAAGCAGCTGTCCGTGCCTCACCACACACGCTCACCACACAAAAACATGCATGTGGGGCAGGAGACGCTATTCAGTGATCTAAAAATGGCCAAAACAAAAAGCCAACCAACCAACCAACCCATTACAAATGTCAGGGCCACTGTATCTCCTTTTACAGGTGAGCCCTGGTTTCTCCCACCAAAGGCACGGGATTCATGGGTCACCGCAGCTAAGCTGATCATCTCGAGGGGGTTTTCTGGCTCCCTTTTCCTGCAGACTTATCTCCACGAACTGAAAACACGCAGATTCCCGATCCGAACAGTTACCACCTACCGCAATGACATCATAGCGCGAGTTCCATGATCAGGTCAAGTGTGACTTGCGAGTTCGTTCCATCATCTGTGACTTTTCTGTTAGCGCAACGATCGAGAGTCAGCCCTCCTAGGTCACCATCCCTCCTGTCCCTCCAAGCGCCAGACCCTCGTGAGAGAACCGTGTGGGTGCCAGGCTGGGGGGGGTGTGGGGGACATAGGACAGCCTGGGACAGCCGGTGGGCCGGCCTGGACGGCATTCACCACAGGACTCCCAAGTAGCACTCCTGAGGCTTCCCTCTGGGTTTACAATCTTCCAGGGTCACTTCCAGCGTGTCTCTCCCCCCGGGCCCGGCCCTCAGCACGAAGTCTCCCACGGCTGTTTTCCTGGGTTTCTGTCATTTCCCCATTTCCCTCGCAGGTCACAGGAAATCCTTGCTCCAGAACCCTCAACATTTCCACTCTGGTAAGGACCCCACGGGCCACCTCCTGCTGTCGTCTGACATTTTCTGAGAATTTCCAAATGATCTAGAGAGGACATTCTCGGGCCCTGTAAGCCAGGGAGCATGGCCACACTGGGACCCAGAAGAGTTGCGCTCAACTCACCTCGTGACCTGGAGTCATCACCCCAAGGACCGGGCCTTTCCTCCCCCACATGATGGCAATAACACCTCTGCCTCGCAGTTTTTAGAAAACTGAAAGCATCCGTTCATTCACTCGACATGTAGTTAACGCATCCCTTCCATGTTCTGAGAACCATCTGAAGCTTTAAAGATCTAACAGCGAATGATGTGCCCTCATGGGGCCTGTGTCCTGATAAGGAACAACAACAAATACATAAACATATAATACAGGGATGAGTACTATGAAGAAAAAGAAAAGTAAGGGGCCCAAGAGTGAAGGTGGGGGTCAGTGGGAGATGGGTGTTCAGGGAAGGCCTTTCTGATGTGGTGATAGATGAGCAGAGCCAGAGGGAAGGGGTTGAGCAGGTGCAGAGGCTGTGCGGTACGATCCGGAACACGACCTACGTACAGAAAAGTGCTCTAAAAACACAAGACGTGAGGGGCGCCTGGGTGGCTCAGTCAGTTAAGCATCTGACTCTTGATTTCAGCTCATGTCTTGATCTCGGGGTCATGAGTACAAGCCCCGCATTGGGCTCCATGCTGAGTGTGGAGCCTACTAAAAGAAACAACAATGAAAACAAACAAACAAAAAAAACACGAGACGTGATTGGTCTCTAAATTTCACACACCTTGGACTGAGAGGTTTCAACAAACCTTCATGCCTGACACAAGCCAGTGCTATCTTCCTTCAGTTTCCTCACAGTAGAGTCAGAGGGCTGGTCTTCAGCACCACCATACTCCCCCTTTAGGAAGATCCACCACCGCCCCCGCTGTACCCTTCAGAGAAGAATCTGGGAACTCAGGACTTCCCCGAAACGAAGGAGAAGAACAAGACTGAGAAACTCAAACATGGGTCCTTGGTGGAGCAGTCCGCATGCCTCCTTTGTTATCACTCCCTCGCTAGCAGCCAAGACTTAATGAATCTTCTGGAAGTGCTTTTTTGTAATTCTACTGGGTTCGTGGGTAATGCAATTAGGAGATAAAGAAATGCACTGGAATGAGATGAACTCAAAAACTCAAAGATCACATTTCAGACAAGTTCCCTTCAAGTCAAGCGTTCTTGAAGCAGAATGGCCAATTTCATTCAGCAAAGGGCCACTCGTGGGAGGAGGTTCTGAGAATGGAATCCACTAAAGTTGAGGGGCTGAGCAGAGCCCAGAAGGAGAGGCATCAACGCGACTGGCGTGAGCCGGGAACGGGACGCGCAGACGGCAAAACCACATGAATAACCAGCTAGTCATATCCGTAAGTGAAAAAATGATGATAATCCTATATCCAAAGAAAGTCTGTGGGAATGAGTAAAATAGCTCTCTAAGAATATGACAATTTAAGGGGTGCCCGGGTGGCTGGCTCAGTCCGTTGAGCATCCGACTTTTGGTTTTGGCTCAGGTCATGATCTCAGGGTCGTGAGATTGAGCCTTGTGTCAGGCTCTGTGCCCAGCATGGACTCCGCTTGAGATATTCTCTCTCCTCCTTCAGCTCCTCCCCCTGCTCGCACGCTCTCCCTCTCTTTCTCGGTCTCTAAATAAAATCTTTCTTAAAAAAAGAATACAGTAATATGAAAGGAATGAGTATAAGGGCTCCTGAGGGATATGGGATGTGGTTCAAGGTATGAAGACCTCTCAAAGAAGGCATCCCTGCACTGGTCTGGATACATCGATAAGCCCTCTACTCCTCCACATGCCATCTGCACTGAAGTTCACAGCAGCATTACCCGTAAGAGTGAAAAAGGGAAAGAACCCAAGCGCCCATGGACACAGGAATGGATACCTAACGTGTAAGAGATCCACATAATGGAATACTATTCACCATAAAAAGGAAGGAAGTACCGATGCCTGTTACAACATGGATGAACCTTGGAAAGGAAGCTGGTCACAAACAGACACAGGCTGTAGGATTCCATTTATAGGAAATGTCAATAGGCAAACCTATAGGGACAGAATGTAGATCAGCTGTCGCGGGGGCCGGGGGGAGATGGAGTAACGGGGAAAGACCGTCAATGGGTACGGGGTTCCTTTTCGAGGGTGATGGAAATGTTCTAAAATTAGATGGTGCCGATGGTTACGCAACTCTATGAATATACGAACCCACTGAGCTGTATGCTTCAGATGGGTCAATTTTATGGGATGTGTATCATATCTCAATAAAGCTGCTTTTCAAAGGCGTTTCCTCTGTTTGTTTAACACAAAATTAGTACAGCATATGGGCTAACGAATATTCCTCCGACAGCCTACGAGGCAAGCCATGTTCCCTCAGTTTTGCAAGTGAAGACAGGAAGGCTAAGGCAGGAAGTTAACTTGCCCAGAGATACCTGAGTAGGGAATGGAAGGGCCAGAATTCAAACCCAAGGCTGCTGAAATCCAAAGCTCATCTTGGCTCCGTGACATGCCAAGGCAGTGGAAAGGCAGCTGGGTGAGCCTGGTGGTCTGGACTCATGAGAGACTCAGCCACTCAAGGTCACTGGCACCACCAGCCTCGGTAAGCACCTGTTACGTGCTGACATTGTCCCACACGCTGGGAATACAGCAGTGAACTAAACAAAGTCCTTGTCTTTGTGGCACTAACATTTGGGTTTGGCAGGACAGAAACGAAACACATGAATAACTAACCATGTGCTCCCGCCAGTGGGGCCAAGTTCTACGGAGAGAAATAAAGTTGAGAATGGGTGCCGGGGAGCGCAGGGGTGAGAGAGTGAGTGGGGGCACTTCTTTACGTAAGGCTGACAGGTGGGGCAGCCTCTCTGATAATATGGGAGCAGAGCCCCGAAGCAGGAGATGGAGAGCCCCAAGGATCTGCGGAGTGAGCCCGGTAGAGGACACAGGGAGTGCAAGGGCCCTGGGGTAGAAAGAAGCTTGGTAGATGTAAGGGAGCGCAAAGAGGCCAGCATGGCCCGTGCTGAGACGACTAAGCAGGAAATGAGGTCAGAAAAGCAGAGAGGCCCTGACCACATGAAAGCATGTGTCCCTGGTTTACAGGTGTAGCAGATCGGACTCCCTCTATATTTGTGGGAGACCACACCGGTGGCTGCAGTCTTCAGAGGGGAATAAACAAGGTGCTGGGGCAGAAGACACAAGGCTAGTGAAGACCATAGCAATGGGCCCAGGGGACAGAAGGTATGGGGTCTTGGACAGGAGGGGCGCAGAAGTCACTGGACAGGGAAAATAGACATCTACCTATCAAGTTCTCAAACAGTGCTAAGGCTGTTTTTGGCTCTTTCCCCCCAGGGTCTAGCCTCAGCAGGGAGATAGCAAGTTCCTCTCTCTAAGATGATGCAGGAGCCAAACTGCATGTTCATACAAGGTTAAAGACCTCCTCACGCCAGAGGCTACTTCCCATTGCCAGATGAGCCATTTATCCCAAGTTGTTTTATTTTCATCTTCTGCAAACTGCTTCCCTTTGAAAAATTCCGCTTACTCCAGTTACGAATAAATACGCCAGCAGATCTGCAGAGCTGGAAGGAAAAACCCACGGAGCTAAGGCAATTGGGGCTGCCTACAAGTGGGAAAAGGGATCCAGACCGACATCCGATTTTTATCCCCAACTCCCGGGCCCCATTCTGCATCAAGACCCTCCCAAACATCTGCTCACCAATGTGTGCATGGGTTCTGGAACTCAGGCCTCCTGATAAGAGGCCAGCGAACTTCTGCATAGCTCAGAAACCAGCCGCCCCCAGCAGGAAATCAGAGGCAGACCCTAGCTCATTTTCATCCACCAAAAGCTGGTCTCTCACCCCGATGTGCACTCCTGGAACGGGCCTTCTAACCACCTGCCTTCGGAATCGTTCACTCTCTCCTCGTCTTGTCCTTGCTTTGAACCAGGAGCCCCAGCCCGGGACTCGGAAAGCCCACACCCCAAGAGGCTTTTGCTTCTGGTAACAGCAAAAACAATACCTCCTATGGGCAAGGGACTTTACAGTGCACAGAGTCATTTCAGGAGGACATTCACCAGCGACTGGATGATGGTTTCAGAACCTACCCATCTCGTCATTATGAACTTGCACCTCTGCCCGGAAAACTACTGCTAAATGACAGCTTCCAAACACATCAACAGGTGGCATTCACCTGCTCTCTGGTCTGCTCATCAGTGCACTTCTTTAGCAACGATATATGCATGAGGCTTGACACCCAGGCAAGAGAAAATTCATTTGTCAAACCTCTGCTGAGCACCTACTATGTGCTAGCACGGGGATGTGAACATGAGGTTCCAGAGCCGGACACGAAACAACAAAGAATAAAAAGCAGCCAGTGCAGTGGTTAAGAGTCTACAGACCCAGATCCCAGTCCTCCCACTCCGTCGCAACACAGCCTAGGCAAAGGACTCCACCCTTTGGGGCCTCAGTTTCCTCATCTGGAAGATGGGAATACTAGAGGTACTCCACAGGGCTAGCGAGGACTGAGTGAGGAAACGTTGGTACAGCACTCAGAGCAGTGGTTCACGGTAGGAGCACGAGCAGCTAGGAGTTTTATGAAAGATACAACAGGGACCACAGGTAGACCAGGCAACTGGGGCACGGAGGGAGGGGAGCAAGGCGGGCGGGGGACACGGAGGACCTGACCAGGGTCCACAGGCAGATGGAAGAATGCAGCTTGAGGCACAGACATGGGAAGGGCTGGCCGGGAACTGGGAGGCGTGACGGTGTACGGCCCTGGGCAGGCAGCGGAGAGCAAGGGACAGTCACAGCGCCACACGAAGCATGGCCCAGGGTGCAGTGCCCAGCCCACCAGTAGACTGCTTCCACTCAGACCTGTGCTGGGAAGGGAAGAGCAGAGGGTGCTCTGCAGGCCGACCCCGCCCCCTGCAACATGGCCCCTTCCCACCCCCCACCCCCACCACAAGGGCCTCTGTCCTGATAGTACCATACAGGGCCACTCTCTCGGCTTCATGTCACCACCTTCCACTTCCTCTCAGGCTGGGAGCTTGGATTCACCTCCTCCAGGAAGCATGAGGGCCCCTGATTAGGCTCGGCCCCTGGAGCCCCCCCTTCATAGCCTTATCACAGTTGCAATATCAACACTCGCTTCTGTAATTCTTAAATGAATTTTGGCCCCCTGGAATCGCAGAGGGCAGGAATTACTTACTCTGTGTGGTGTCCCGCCCCCGCCCCCCAGCCCAGTGCCTGGCCCCGAGACAGCACTCGAGACCTGCCAAAGGAGTCGGTGGATGGTTTATGCTGAGTGTACGTATAAAGCTTCTAATCCAAAGGAATCCACCCTTCCAGGGGCATCCGTGAGGCCAAAACTATTTACGTAATAGCACTAAGACCTTCTTTGCCTTTTTCACTCTCATCTTCCCCGCAAATCTGCAGTGGGGGTTTCTAGTCATCACTAATGGCTAATGGAACGTGTGCCCGTGTGTTCTCAGTTTTAATTTTTTTTTTTTTTAAAGATTACTTGAGAGAGAGAGAGAATGAGTGGGAGGGCAGAGAAAGAAGCAGAGAGAATCCCAGGCAGACTCTGCACTGAGCATGGAGCCCAATATGGGGCTCGATCTCACGACCCTGAGATCACGAGCTGAGCCGAAACACCGAGCCAGGCGCTTAACCGACTGTGCCACCCAGGCACCCCTCGGTTTTAATTTCTAATTAAATACCCACAGATACAACCCTTGTAAACACAAAATCCCTGGGGTGCTCAATGATTTGAGGAGGATTAAGAGTCCTAAGAACAAAAAGTTTGAGGACCACCCACTGCTCCACTCCATCCATTCCCACCCCCTCCACCAAGGAAGCTTCGTTTCCAAGACAAATCGGCTTCAGAGAGCAACTGGATGGGGTCAGGTGTTCCGGGGATAAGGGGCAGGACCAGCACCCAGACAGACCCATCAAGCAGAGCAGACAGGATGCCTCCACCCCACCCTGAGACCAGCCCTGCAGAGAGCTTCCCCCACAAATCTCCTGCCACCTCCCCACACCCCCACCCTGCAGAGCAGAACACCGATGGGGACATTCCGACTGCCCATCTCCCCCCTCCCTCCCTATTCCCAGTGACAGCCCTCAGCCATGATCCCAGCAGACTCCCTGTAGTTCCCATCCACACCCTGCGGTTTCCAGGGTGCAGGCCCCAACATGCACTGCCCAGTCTCCCTGATAAACAGCAGCTCCTCCCTGCAGGCTATACACCCCGTGGGGGCCCCTCCGCGGCCTAGCAGAGATGCCCAACCCCATCCCCTTCAGTGTCCCCGGGTTCCTCTAGGCACCTCACTGCCTCTGGGCCTGGGTACTCCAGGAGGCTCCTGGAAAGCAGAGGGTGGCCTTCCTGCATCTCCGCAGCCCTAGCCCGGGCTCTTCCTGGGACACGCCGTGAGCTCAACGCCTGTTTATTCACAGGACGGAAAAATGCGTGAGCGAGGGAACAAGAGAGCCAGGGACTTCCACTTTCGAAGATGACGGTCTGACATTCGCCACTTTATAAATAGATGTCTTCCTCTGCAGGAATGACCTGGGACCTCTTTCTAGGATTACTGAAGCCTCCCTTCTACTCTTGTCTGCAGAAGGAGAACTCCTCCTCCATCCACATTACTCCACAGAGGCTGAGACCTACCCATCTCTTTGGATTCTTTGATCCCACTTCTCAGAGTGTCATCGTTCCACCTTGTCCCTAAACCTAAGACTCTCCCAGCTGCCTCTTCCCTGACCGAGGTGATGGTAATGGGGCACTGGGCCCCTCCCTCCCTGAACATCTCCCCCTCTTCCCTCCTGGGCCCGGCAGTTTGTGGGGGCGTCGATGAGGACTAGATTCAGGAGCCAGGGTGGAGTGGCGTGGGGGCAGGAGGAAGAATGCCAATACTCGCTGAGAGGACAGAATCAATAGGTGACAACTGTAATTTGGGGCACGATAATTACACCACGTTTACAGGCCTCTGCAGAGCCGCCCTGTTGATTCTGGAAAAGTATATTCACTGCGTCAGAAACACAGGTGCAAGCCCAGCTCTGCACTCATCATCTTTCTCTTCATTGATCTTGAAAGCATATCCAGATATGAGATGCCTCAGTGCGCAGATCTCCCTCTCTTGCCTCTGGGGTTTTCGCTCAGCAATTTATTATCCAATTTCCCTTACTTCACCCAGATCCCTTTTTACTCTCGGGAGGCAGCCTACAAAGGAAAACCATTCATTTACTCAAATCACTGGTGCTGGGTAGATGATGCAAAACTGTTCTCGGGTGGAGTTTCTGGGCACTGGCCTTTGTCGCTACCGATGGCTCAATGTTCTGGTGAAGGCTACCTGTTCACACGGGCACTTAAGACAACCACAGAATGGGAGAAAACAAGAAAACATTTCCAAACTGTGTATCTGATAAGGGTCCAGGATCCAGAAAATATCAAGAACTCTTACAACCCAACAACAAAAAGACTAATAACTCAATTTAAAGACAGGCAAACAATTTGAACAGATGTGTCTCCAAAGACTATATACGAATGGGCAATAAGCACGTGAAACGATGCTCTACATCATCTGCCATCAGGGAAAATGCAAATCAGAACCACTTTGGGCCCACAAGTACGGCTCCAATCAAAAAGACAGACAATAACAACTGTTGGCAAGCTTGTAAGAAACTGGAACTCTCCTACATTACTGGTGGAAATGTAAATGGGGCAGTTGCTTTGGAAGACAGTTTGACAGTTCCTCAAAATGTTAAACACAGTTACCATATGACCCAGCAGCTCCATTCCTGGGGATATACCCAAGAGAGGTCAAAACATATGTCTGCGTACAAAATTACACATGCATGTTCAGAGCAGCGTTATTCATACAGCCGAAGAGTAGAAACAACTCAAATGTCTACTGACTGATGAATGTCTAAAATCTGTTACATCCCTACAATGGAATATTATTCGGCCATAAAACAGAATGAAGTTCTGATGCATGTTACAATGTGGATGAGCAATGAAAAAGTGATGCTAAGTGAAACAAGCCAGACATTTATATGAAATGTCCGGAATAGTTAGATCTAGAGAGACAGAAAGTCAATGAGTGGTTGCCAGGGCCCCGGGGCGGGGGTGGAGGGTGGGGGGCGGGGTGGGGGTTGTAGAATGAAAGGTGATTACTAAGGGGATTTCTTTGGGGGATGATGGAATGTTCTAGAATGAGATAATGGTGAAGGTGGCACAGCCCTGTGAATACACTAAAAACCACAGGATTCTACATGTTAAAAGGGTGAATTTTACGGTGTGTAAATTATACCTCAATCAAATGATGTATATTTAAGGGTGTGAATAAAGGAAGGGAGGTTTCAGCAAATACCTCAAAGCCACATCACCCCAAGGGAACTTTAGCATGAAAATATGCACAGTCGCTTAAGCTCCCCTGTCAAATGAACTGAAAGCCAGAGAAATATTTCTTGCTGTTTTCTTTCTCAGATTGAATATTAGCTACCTGTTGTTAGAGACACACAGGGTGGCTCCCTGGCTGGATTTCCCAAGACATCTTTGTCATCAAATTACTAAAGGCAGAATCAGCGTTCCACATACCATAAAATTCAGCATTGCCAAAGACTGAACAGCAACATGCTCGGTAGCCTTCACCCCAAAAAGCAGGAGTACTAGCTGAGAAATGTAGGAACAACTGAAGTGGGACAAAATCTAAGTTTGCTCCAGAGGGAGAAACGGTGGAAAGATGAGGTACACGGGAAATCAATGAGAAACAAGGTAAGCGCTAGGGACCTCGGGGGACTTGAAAGAGGTGGACCAGATGACGAAGCCCATGGCAAAACACGAGGGGAGCACGCACGAGTGTGCGTCCAGTCTGCAAACACACAAGGTTCCCCTGCGACAGCTCATCCACCCTTCCCTACACCCAACACCACACTCGGTCAAGGCCCAGGACGGACCAAGGGCCAACGCCAAGGCTGGACTCTCCCTACCTACCAGGCCACCTAGAACACCTCTGACTCTCTTCCCCGACCTGGGCCAGGCCCCACCTCCGCTCCTAGGCGGCTCTCTGTTTCCCCAACCTCGTGTCATCCCCTCCAGTAGATACGCACTCTAGATTCTGGCCACAAAGTGGCCCCGCGTTGCCTGGGCACCCAGGCCCTGCACCTGCAAGGAGGCCAGCCTGTGGGAGTCCCAGTCGCTGCCTCTGTGCCTCTTACAGCTTTCTGTCTCAAGGTCAGCTTCAATTTCCCATTCTCCCAAAAACCCTCCGCTCAGAGAGGATTTTCCCTGCTCTCTATTGCTGCAGCATGACCTCTCTCCCTGGTACAGACTCCACTGTCCCACTGATGGGACCTCCCAGCCAAGAGTGGGCACCGCTCTTCTCCCTGCCTACCAGAGAGGGGGTGATACAAAGTCACACAGCCAGGAAGCGAACCAGGCCTTCTGGTGCTGATGCCCCCCCTCCTTCCCTGCAACCCCATCCTCCTCCTGAGTTTGTGTATCAGAGTCATCTGTGTGCAAAAGCATCCCTCCCCCTCTGCCTTTTTTTTTTGATACCTTTAATACCCTTTCTCTGGCACTAATCCCATCCACATCCAGACACCTGCAGGCAGAGGGTGAGCAGTCAATGAACATGTAAAGATGTTTACAGACAACGGTGACATCTTTCAGAAGTCCAGGGAGTTGACACCAGGCGCAAGGATGGAGGGAATTATTCCCACAAAGGATGATGTAAGCAGGAAGCCAAAAAGGCTTTTCTAAAATATGGATCTCTTTATAGACGACCAGTTCCTACGTTATTGGGGGGAAACAAGGATGTGGGGCCTCCTGGGTCTCTGAAACCCAGAATATCTTTGGGGGGGTTAGCTGGGATACAGAACCCCATGCCCCAGGAGTCTGACCCTGACCTTCAACCTTACAAACGTCCCAGGCTAAGTGCACATTTCCTTCGCTAGGCCTCTCCCACTCTGCAGCACCCTCCTGTTCTCGGAAAACCCAGCCCTGGTGCCTGTGAACCGAGGTGGCCCGTTCCAGACAGCGTTGCTAGAATTCTTCACACTGGAAAGCTTCTCAATCCTGGGGACAAACGCCCTGTCTCATCAGCAGCTGCCCAAAGTACAAGGATACACTGCAGAGTGCATCCCTGGGCGCCGACAAAGTCTACCTTCGGCACTCCCTTAGGAGAACACAGAGGTTCACATGGGGACATCCCCACGCTCAGCCCGGGGACTCCTGCTGTCCCCACAGTGAGACCACACATGCTAGCATTTCCACAGGGGCTCTCAGTGTGTCTGCAGGACAGGGTGTGGGACCAGCATCACGCACTGGGCCTCTTCTCTAAACCTGGCTAAGCTCACGCTCTCAAAACCCTGCAGGCTCACAACACCTCTTGGGGAGATGACAAGGGGTTACACTCGGGCCCACCATGGACAGCTGGTGAGGACTTCCACAGGCCAGGCCGGAGCAGAGCAAACTTCCCAGAGGAGGGCACAGAAACAAGGGGCAGGGAATCCCTGGAGGCCCGGCCTTACTACACCCACCTGCTGGCTCCAGCTGGTAGTAGCATCTGGAAAGTGGAGCAAGGAGTGCAGAGGCATCTTTAATTTCTCTCTCCTCGGCAGTAGATCTGCCATCAGTATCTGCTCCTGCTCCCAATGTCCTACTGGAACTTCTAGTTGGGAGGAGAAATGGCCCTCACACGGAACTGGAAAGCCTACTGCCAACTGGCCTGCAGCACCTCCCGTAACCTGCAGGGGTGGCAAATGGGAGCGGCGCCCAGGGATGCACTCTGCAGTGTATGGTCCGACCGAGGGTCCCGAAGTCCCCTGCCTACTGGGGCCAGCAAGGGCTACCTCAAGGAGAGCAGATTGGGGTGGGGGGAACCAGGCCCATGGGGAAAGGGACCCTGTCTGTTTCTAATAAACACCAAAGTGGGTTTGACAAACAGCAGAATGACGAATGCCTGAAGGCCTGCTGGCTTCTGGCGCAGAGGATAAGGGGCACTTCGTAGAGCCCACTTCCTGCCCATGATAACCAGGCTCTTCGCATCTTCGTCTCAAGACCCAGGAGCGTTTGGGCGGGCCCAAAAGGGCTGCCACCAAAACCCCTGGAGCAGAGAAAAAGGGGGAGAGGTGCCAGGGATCCAGGCAACGGGGCATCCCCTGAGTGAGAAGCCATACGAGGCTGAATCTGCCGGCAGGCCCAGACGGAGCGTGTGTGAACCTGTTCAGGAAAGGCCAGGCCTGAGAATCCTCAACCTTCACAGAAGGGCCTGTGCCCAAACTGGAGCTCGGCCGGGGGTGGTGGGGGGTACAAATGCATGCACACATAGGCGCATGTGCCCGCAGGTGCCCGCAGGCGGTGGGGGGGGGGGTACAAAACACCCTTCCTGTGGGACTGAGTGGGACTTTTTTGCCACAGAGCATTCTGAAAAGGCAAGGCTTGCCAAGGAGGGATCTAATCACTGCAGGGGCATCAGGAGGGAGGTCCCACAAAGGATGAGTGTGATTATTTCAAACCATGCTTCCTGGGCCCCCTTCACCCCCGCCCCCCCCCATGTCATTCCTCCCTCCATGGTGTCACCTAAGGTCCAAGTAGAAAATGCAGAAGCCCAAAGGCCAACACACACAGCCCCATCCCCACATCCATCCTGTGGTCACCCCATACACTCAGGGGTCCAACTGTAAGCTTCCTTGGTGCTGCTTTATGTGGTACCATGCTGAGGCACGGAAGGGCACTCCATGAACACCTGCTGTCTCCGAGTCACTAGTCAGGGGTCCCCAGCTCTGTCCTTCCACTGGCGGCTTCCACCGGCTCAACGGTCCCGGAAGAACGCATCCCTGTCCTCCTTTGGACAGGGAATTTTGCAAACTTGGGCTATTGGCACTCTCTCCTCAGCCTTTAAACATTACAACTACACCAGGAAAATGGGTTCTGATTGCATTCTTTTTAATGTGACAAAACCAGATTACAGACAATTCAAGAAACTGTATAATACTTCTAAGTCCTTCTCCTTAAGTGCAGAGAACACCCAACCTATACTACAGTTTTGGAATCTGTTTCTTCACTCAGTTCTCTACCCTATGCATCCCAAAGTCACAGAATATCCCCCCAACCATTATCTTTAATGATTGCAAAACAGCTCATCGTTTTCCTAGATCTTAACTGACTGGACCTACATGAAGTCTTCTCTATTCTTGGTATGAATAGGGAGTTCATACCTTTGCTCTTTCATGTCAGGACCATCTGAAATGTTCTTCTGGGGCAAAGGAGCTTGGGGCCCACTTCAAGTGTGACCCTTCTCTGTCCATGTAAACACTGGCCACTCTCGGTCTCTTCATTCTTTTCTTTTTTTAAAAGGACCTTATAGGATTCCTCTCTGATAGGTTTACCAGGTACACTGACCCCTTGAACAACACGGGTTTGAATTGTGTGGGTCCACTTACATGTGGATTTTTGTCAACAAATATGGTCCAGTCCTGTAAATGTATTTTCTCATCCTTACGATTTTTTTTTTAAGATTTTATTTATTCATTTGAGAGAGAGAGCACATAAGCAGTGGGAGAGGCAGAGGGAGAGGGAGAAGCAGGCTCCCTGCTGAGCCAGCTGGGAGCCTGATGTGGGGCTCGATACCAGGACCTGGAGATCATGACTTGAGCTGAAGGCAGACGCCTGACCATTTGAGCCACCCAGGCGCCCCTGTGATTTTCTTAATAACATTTTCTTTCCTCAAGCTTACTTGATTATAAGTATACATACGAACTATGTGCTAACTATGTTACCAGTAAGGCTTCTGGTCAACAGTAGGCTATTACGGGCGCCTGGGTGGCTCAGTTGGTTGAGCATCCAACTCTTAATTTCAGCTCAGGTCATGATCTCAGAGCCACGAGATTGAGCCCCGTGTCAGGTTCTCTGCTTAGTGCAGTCTGCTTGTCCCTCTCCCTCCCCCCACTTGTGTGCACTCTCTCTCTAAAATACTTTTTTTAAAAAGTAGGCTATTAGCTAAGTTACGGGGGAGTCAAAAGTTATAGCTGATGTTTGACTCCGGGGGGGTGGGGGTGTGAATCAGTGCCCCTAACTCCGGTGTTATTCAAGGGTTAACTGTATTTTCTAAGAGATGAGTTCAATGCTTGTCATCAGAGGAGGACAGTACGGGGAGAAGTGCACACTTTGAGATAAGGACTTGCTTATGCCTCCAAGCTTCCACATATAAATGGGCCTTAAGTCTCCTTCTTTCCCTCAGACCTTGCTAGGGATGAACGTGCTTGAGTGAGTCACCCTGCCCCAGGGACTCTCAAGTTTCTCCCACTTGCCATGAACTCCAAAAGGCGTTGCAGTCCACTGCGGCCTGGAGCACGGTCCACGGTCCTGTGGCACTGCCTGGCACCCAGGGGTATCTGGGAATTGCCAGGCAGGGATGTAGCCAGGGTCCCACTGTTTGCCCAGAGCTGATCCCTTTGGCAAAACTGCAGCCTGGCTCCTGCCACTGACCAGCTGTGCGGCACCAGACAAGTTACTCAACCCTGTAGAGAAGGAGCCGAACTGATGATCTTTAAATCTTCTAGGCTCTCAGATTACGAAAACCACCTTCACAAGCCAAGGACCCAAGGTGACATGGGGCCTTGTTCCTGGAGGAAGAAGTCTACACTGGACCCACGATCATGCACTCATGCAAACCACGGCCTTCCGCTGTGACTGCCCTCACCAGGTGATATGCATATGTACAGAAACAGGTTAGATAATTCTTAACCAAGATAAGAGGGAAGAAAGATACCATTTGAGAAAGCCAGAAACTATAGGTGTTACCCTGGATTTCCCCCCTTCTCCCTATAAGTCCTCCCCTCCCCCCACAACCCATCAGGAACTCCTACAGCTCCTACCAGGCACTGCCCGCACTCAGTCCACGCTGCCGTCATCTTCACCCAAACTGCAACAGCAGCCTATTGCTCATCCATCCACCGTTTGCACATCAGTGTGAAACAGCAGTGCACCAAGTAATTCCTCCCTAAAACCCCAAAAATGGTTCTTATCACCTGGGCAGAAACAGGCCAATGGGGTTCTGTGGCCGGAGGAGCCCTACAGGACCAGCATGGCCACCTCTCAACCTCAGCTCTCCTGTCTCCCTCCTGCTCACTCCGCCTCATGGCTTTTATTGTGATTCCTCCTACCCAGTAACGTCTTTCTTCTGCCTCAGGGCCTTTGCATATGCTGTTCCCTGTGTCTGCAGTACTCCCTTTCCCAAGATGCGTTGCAACTTGTCATTCTTGTGCTCCTTTGCTTACTTCATTCATTCTTTTTTTTGGCACTCTTCCCTACTAGAATGTCAACCACGTGAGGCCGTGGCCCTTATCTCTTTTCTCTATCATCACCTTCCCAATACCCATCCCGGTGTCAGCCAGAAAAAGGATACTTAATAAATTTTGCTCAATTAATAAAGTACACAGTCCACAGCTCAGAACATTAACTGTCCAAAAACAAGTCCATTAGGGCCTGAGTTGCTCACTTTAATAGAAAATACTAGAGAAAGATTCAAATTTGGATGTGAGAAAGGGATCTTAATGTGCACTCCAGGAGGTTTCGGGCAAGTGTGAGGCTTCCGCCGCACCTGAAGACTGTGTGCGCGCACATATGTGTACGTGTGCCTGTGGGTACGTGTGCCTGTGTGTACATGCATCTGTGTGTGCGCGCCTGCGGGCCCCTGCGTGTACATGCACCTTTGTGTACGTGCACCTGTGTGCGCACGTGTGCCTGCGGGTGCCTGTGTGTACGTGCGCCTGTGTGTACGTGCATCTGTGTGCGTGCGTGCACCTGTGTGTACGTGCAGGTGTGTGTGCGCACACGCCTGCGGGCACCTGCGGGCACATGCGCCTGTGTGTGCATGCATCTGTGTGCACGCGCACGCCTGCAGTCGCCTGTATACGTGCGCCTGTGTGCGCGTGCATCTGTGTGCGCACGTGTGCCTGTGTATGCGTGCGCGTGCACGCCTGCGGGGGCCTGTGGGTACGTGCGCCTGTGTGTGTGCATCTGTGTGCGCACGCGTGCCTGCAGGCGCCTGTGTGTACGTGCGCCTGTGTGTACATGCATCTGTGTGCGCGCGCGCCTGTGGGCACCTGTGGGTACATGCGCCTGTGTGCGTGTGTGCCTGCGGGCGCCTGTGGGTTCGTGTGCCCGTGGGTGCAGGCCCCTGTGTGCGCTCGCGCGCCTGCGGGCACCTGTGGGTGCGGGCGCCCGTGGGTACGTGCCCTGTGTGCGCACACGCACGCGAGTGTGCACGTGTTTGCTCCGCCTCTCCGCCTCAGATGGCCACCATCAGTTCGGCTTGACAGGACCGCCCCCGCCACTCCACATTCCACAATGAGTATCTCTGGCATTCAAATCTCAAGGCTGGCTTCCTCCCGAAAGGCACCTGCCGGTAAAGGGGGAGCCATCACCACATCCTCCGTATCAGAGATCCGAACCCGCCGGGATTCGCTGTGTCATGTCTCTACCGGCCACTGGCCAGGGGCTGAGCAGAGTGACCAGGCTCCAAGGGGAACTGGCAGGACCTGGGACAGATCATCCGCCAAGTGAGACATGGAGGCGGAAGCCACTCTGAGCCCCCCCAGCACAAGCCGGGGGCAGTCAGCTTGCCCAATGCCTCGTCTCCGGTGGACAAGCCTTAAAGCATCCTGGATAATACCGTCTCCTCTTGTTGGCTTCGTCCTTCTTGCCCCTCAGCCCAGAACTCAGGAGCTGCTGAATCCTCGCGCGGCTCCCGCTCTGACAAAAGAGCCCCGGGGGGCTGACCCCAGTTGTACAGTCTTAAGAGGGGCCTTGCACAAGGAATGCAGAAATCGTAAAAATAATAGCAAACACTTACGTGGGGCTTTCTATGTGCCAGTGTCTGTGCTGAGCTCTTTATGTAACATCAACATACACCAACAACCCTAAGGAGGCATTTTACAGATCAGGGAAACTGAGGTACAGTGAGGCTGTGCAACCTCTCCCATCCTCCTCTAAGTGGTTGTTATCAGTCAAGACGTGTAGGTAGCAAATAGTACACTCCAAAGTTTCCACTCAGCACCACTTGATAAAGGACAATTTACAGATGAGAGGGCAGGGCTGAGGGACCCACCGAGGGACACCAAGGCACCCAGGCTGGGCAATAGTGAGAACTCATCACCAAACCTTGGGCCTAAAGAGACAAGAGGAGAGAATGATGTCACTGGAACCCAGAAAGACCTGGCCTAGGGACAGAAAGGCACTAGGGCAAAGCCAAGACCCATCAGGGAGGGAGGGAGTGCATGGACTACGTTCCCAGCCCTCCCTCTCTCATTCAGGGCTCTGATGTCTTGTGGGAGCCTCCTCGGGGGCCTTCATTCCATCACCAATAAACTGGGGAAAATCACACAGCTGCTACGGAGACCAGTGCAGTTTCTCAAACAAATTAAACAGAATTACCAGAGGGGCGCCTGGGTGGCTCAGTTGGTTAAGTGACTGCCTTCGGCTCAGGTCATGATCCTGGAGTCCCGGGATCGAGTCCCACGTCGGGCTCCCTGCTCAGCACGGAGTCTGCTTCTCTCTCTGACCCTCCCCCCCTCACGCTCTATCTCATTCTCTCTCTCAAATAAATAAAATCTTAAAAAAAAAAAAAAAACCAGAATTACCAGAGGACCCAGCAGCCCCAGAAGAACTGAAAACAGGGTTTCAAGGAGACCTGTTCATCACAGCACTTATCCACAGTAGCCAAGAGGTGGAAGGAACCCCAATGTCCAGCAACAGATGAATGGATAAGCAAAAAGGTGGTCTGTACATACAATCGAGTATTATTCAGCCTTCAAAGAAGGTAATTTTGACACACGCCTTACCACGGATGAACCCCGAGGACATGATGTTAACTGAAACAAGCCAGTCACAAAAGGACAAATTACTCTAGGATTCCACTTAGAGGAGGTACCCCCAGTAGTCCAATTCACAGAAAGTAGAATGGTGGCTGCCTGGGGAAGGGGAGGGAGTAGGGGGGAGTCGTTCCATGGGCACAAAGTTCTAGAATTACAGAAAATGTTCTGGAGACCCACTTCACAACAACGTCAGTATATGAAACACTCAACTATACAGTTAAAAATGGTGAACATGGTGAATTTTAGGTTATGTTTTACCACATTTCTAAATTTTACCACAATTCTAAACGAACAAAAAAGTGGTCAAATCAGACGAGACCTGAGGTTTTCATTGGGTTCTGTGGAGTCCTTGGATGACCCTGACAGAGGGTTCAGGGAGATGCTTTCAGGAGGGAAAGGGCAGCTCGGCCTGGGGCCCACACGCTCAGGCAGCGCACTTCTGTTCTCGCGCAGATGTGAGGAGTCCCACTGATGATTTCTAAGAGGTAAAGTTCTGTCAAACCAGAATTTGAAAACCAGTGAGCCCAGTATTTTCAAATGTCTAAGGGAGGGCCACTTACACCCAATTCCTGGGCACGTCCTCAAACAGCAGTCCGTGTCTGGCGCCCCCTCCCCCCCACAGATGTGCTGTGGCAATGTCCCTAAGAGGCATGTTTTACCTGCACAATGCGAGGAAAATACGTAAGATCAATTCTCAACAAAGGACAGATGTGTTTGCCTACCAGAGCCGTACGGTAATATATCGCCGCAAAGCGCAGGGTTCATACGTGAGAGCCTGCTGCAGATCAGGCAGCAACGCAGGTCAGCAGTTCCTCCGAGTCTGGATTTCCACGGCCCACACAGAGAATCGTGAGAGGTGAATGAAAGAGGTACCATCTCTTTCATTTGTACAAGACAAATTTTAAAAAGAAAAGCTACGGTGAACCAAAATTAGGTACATCTGAACAGCAAAACGGGACAAGAACATCACCTCAGGATAAAGGATAGGACTCTACACTGACTCAATGAAGCGTGCGACAAACTCCGTATTATACCGATTTTCTCATCTTTGTCACGGATGGGCAAGACGGGGATCAGTGGCTGATCCCCTAATACCCACCCCTCACCCTCTCTCCAGGGCTGCAGGCTCCTGGAAATCTGTTTGCGTTTATGGAGTTCCTATAGCATACAAGGCACCATGGTGGGCTGAGAGAAAAGGATGCCGGAACATTCTGAGCTGTGGTCAAGACACACAGACCCAAGCTCAGTGAAGGAGGAGGACTACAAGAAGACACTTGAGTCTTAAAAACTAAAAGGGAAGAAAATTTTTGTAAAAAAAAAGTAAGAGAAAAAGTGAGAAACCAACCTCCCCAGTGGGAAAAAGTACTGTTAAAAAAAAAAAAAAAAAAAGGCCCAAAATAGAGTCGCTTGTGCTAAACCCCACGTCAGCAAACCACGACTTAATGCCTAACCTAATGACAGTTTTGGCCTCTCCCAGGAAGGCAACCTTTAACCACCCAACCTGGATTTAACTGATCAGCACTGGTGAGATGATCCCCCTGTGCCCCATCCCACCTCCACAGGTAGATTACCTAAGCCTGAAACAGTCCACTCTTTGCTAACAAACTTCCCTTGTCTGCCCCTCTTTGCCTTTAAGACCTTCCCTTTTCTGTAGCTCTTTGGGGCATACTTCTTTTTGCTAGATGGGATGCTGCCCCCTTCAAGAATCAGTGAATAAAGCCAATTTGATTTTTAAATTTACTCAGCTGAATTTTGTTTTTTAACAATACAAACCTATCGGAGATTAGAAGGTTCCCACCTCGCAGGATGGACAGAAGGAAAATTAAAAAAAAAACCTTTACAGAGTTAAAGGCACCTCCAGATTCTCTTATTTCCAACATCTTCCTTCTATGGAGAAGCTAGGTAATGTGGTCAAGGTCACCGAGACTTAACTATCAAAGTTGAGACCCAGCCTTCCCCAAGGCCAGCAGGAGGGGGTCCTGCTGATAGTGTGATCCAGTCACCCCCTAATGCCTCCTGGGGACTTTCAGGGCCCTGGGCTCAGTCCTGGCTGGTCACCTATTCACTTACTCAATCACACACACGCACACACACACCAGCAAGCTCTCAGTCCCTTCTCAGGGGAAGGGCACAACCTTCTTACCCGGCCAGGCCAGGCCAGTGCAAGAAGCCTGCTTTCTCCCTACCCTACAGCAGTTCCGCCCACAATCACACAGGGGGCCCTGCAGAATTAATTTCCCATTGTAGCTGCCTAACGACCTCTAACTGCGTAGCTGGAGGCTTCCACATTCATGTGGGCAAAACCAGCCATAAATTTAAAAGGGCGATTTCCTTCCCACTGTCCACCTCTGCCTCCCTTTCAATAAATCACTCGCCTAAAACAGCAAAGCGGTGAGGCCCAGGGCCAGAGGTCAAGGGGGCCCTCCCCTGGCTGGGTCCCTCATTAACATTTGCAGAGCCTGGTGATGGATATTAAGGAGGGCACATACTGCATGTAGCACTGGGTGCTGTACAAAAACAAAGAATTCTGGATCACTACATCAAAAACTAATGATGTATTGTACGGTGACTAACATAATAAAAAATATATATATATATAAAATAATAAATAAATAAATAAATAAATAAATAAATAAATAAATAAATAAATAAATAAAATATTTAGTAGAGTCTGCCCAGGATGTTGTTCTTAAGAACTCCAGGGGAGAGACAGGAGTCCATCAAAATCCTAAAGGACAACACACGTAGCAACCTCTTTGACCTCAGCTGCAGCAACTTCTTCCTAGAAACATCGCCAAAGGCAAGGGAAGCAAGGGCAAAAATGAACTATTGGGACTTCATCAAGATCAAAAGCTTTTGCAAAGCAAAGGAAACAGTTAACAAAACCAAAAGACAACTGACAGAATGGGAGAAGATATTTGCAAATGACATATCAGATAAAGGGCTAGTATCCAACATCTATAAAGAACTCATCAAACTCAACACCCAAAGAACAAAGAATCCAATCAAGAAATGGGCAGAAGACATGAACAGACATTTTTCCAAAGAAGACATCCAAATGGCCAACAGACACATGAAAAAGTGCTCAACATCGCTCGGCATCAGGGAAATCCAAATCAAAACCTCAATGAGATACCACCTCACACCAGTCAGAATGGCTAAAATTAACAAGTCAGGAAACGACAGATGTTGGCGGGGATGCGGAGAAAGGGGAACCCTCCTACACTGTTGGTGGGAATGCAAGCTGGTGCAGCCACTCTGGAAAACAGTATGGAGGTTCCTCAAAAAGTTGAAAATAGAGCTACCATGTGATCCAGCAATTGCACTACTGGGTATTTACCCCAAAGATACAAAAGTAAGGTTCCGAAAGGGTACGTGCACCCCGATGTTTATAGCAGCAATGTCCACAATAGCCAAACTGTGGAAAGAGCCAAGATGTCCATCGACAGATGAATGGATAAAGAAGATGTGGTGTATATATACACAATGGAATATTATGCAGCCATCAAAAGGAATGAGATCTTGCCATTTGCAATGACGTGGATGGAACTGGAGGGTATTATGTTGAGCGAAATAAGTCAAACAGAGAAAGACATGTATCATATGACCTCACTGATATGAGGAATTCTTAATCGCAGGAAACAAACTGAGGGTTGCTGGAGTGGGGGGGTGGGGTGGGAGGGATGGGGTGACTGGGTGATAGACACTGGGGAGGGTATGTGCTCTGGTAAGCGCTGTGAATTGTGCAAGACTGTGGAATCTCAGATCTGTACCTCTGAAACAAATAATGCAATATATGTTAAGAAAAAAAAAGAAGAAGGTAGCAGGAGGGGAAGAATGAAGCAGGGGAAATCAGAGGGGTAGATGAACCATGAGAGACGATGGACTCTGAAAAACAAACTGAGGGTTCTGGGGGGGAGGGGGGTGGGAGAATGGGTTGGCCTGGTGGTGGGTATTTAGGAGGGCACGTTCTGCATAGAGCACTGGGTGTTATGCACAAACAATGAATCATGGAACACTACATCTAAAACTAATGATGTAATGTATGGGGATTAACATAAGAATAAAAAAAATTTTTTTTTAAATCTTAAAAAAATAACTACGAAAAATAAATAAGTAACTACTAAGAAAAAAAAAAAAGAACTCCAGGGGAGGGGCGCCTGGGTGGCTCAGTCGGTTAAGTGTCTGCCTTTGGCTCAGGTCATGATTCCAGGGTCCTGGGATCGGGTCCCATGTTAGGCTCCCTGCTCAGCGGGGAGCCTGCTTCTCCTTCTCCCTCTGCTGCTCCCCCTGCTCAGGCTCTTTCTCGATCTCAAATAAATAAATAAAATCTTAAAAAAAAAAAAAAAAAAAAAAACTCCAGGGGCATGCCCTAGGAGTCAGAAAGTGGCAGAAACAACTCAGGGAGGCAGGAGTCGGGATGTAGGGTACTTACACAGACCTTTCCATAAAAAAACGAGAGGAACTCTGCTACAATTTCCCGGGCCAGGGAAAGTGCCCTGTTCACATACTGATTTGAAATTCACTATTTCAGTGCACTTATTTCCGTATCCACGGGAGACCACCAGGCGTGGAGGGGGTCAGCTGAGATTCAAGACCGGCTCCAAGCGCCCCCCCTTCCCTCCCACCCCCCCGCCTCGGCCAGCCTCCCTGGGCCTCACGTACTCCTTTTCTCCGTAAAACCTGGGTTTGGGGTGGCTCGGCATGATACCAGCATGGACTTAGGCTTGGTAGGTTATCATTACCTACTGCCACTGTTTTTATTTACTGAGACCTGACAGATGTCAGGCCCCCTATGGAAGGTACTGGAAATGGAGAGGAGGCTGATCCGAGGCAGGGCCCAGAGAGGTGCAGAGACCTGAATCGCTCCAATGATGGGGGACCTGCTGTCACCAAGTGTGGTCCATGGAGGAAGAGCAAGTTAGAAGGCACAGGGCAGGGAACAAGGAGAGAAGGGGAAGGAAGAAAGGCCCCAAGAGGAAGCACTTAGGCAAAGCGCGAAATGGGAACATGTAGGGAGAGAACATCTGCTATAAAGGGAGGGAGGCAGGCAGGAGTGGGGACCATGGGCTCCAAAGCCAGACTGCCAGGGTTCTAGGCCTGACTCAGCTACTCTCCAGATGTGTGACTCTGAGCACATGACTTGGCCTCTCTGTGCTAAGTGCTTGGACCAGTGCTTAGGCCATGGGGAGGACTCAGTAACTGCTCAGTAACTCATAGCAGCAGGCTGGCAGGGCTCTGGGCTACACCCTGTAGGATGTAGGGGCTGCTGATGGTTTTGTGCAGGAGGCAAGTTGTAAGCAAAGGTGAGGAGGAGGGAGGCTGTAATAGCCACCTTCTCCCTCCACAATGCCCAGCTCAGCCTCCAGCAGAAGGGCAGGCCACGGTCTAGCCCAGAAGAGGGGCAGCATCGCTAAGTTTAGAAAACCTGGGGGCCTGCCCTCCCACCCACCCAAATTCTCCGGACAAGACTAAAATCCACTGGTGACCTAACTCCGCTTTCTTTTTCCATTAACCCTCCTGTCTACACCTCTGTGGTTCCTAATCGTAGGATGTTTGTAACACATCCATGCTAAATGGAAACTGCAGTCCCCTGCCAAATCTAGAACTGTCAACCCCAGAGGTGAAGACTCAGAATCTGGGGGCCGTGGGCCTGGGTTCAAATCCTGACACCACCACACACCAGCTGGATGATCGCGAGCAAGTCACTTGGTTTTTCTGTGCCTCGATTTATCTGTACATGGGAACAGCAGTCCCGCTTCTTACGGTTTTCTTGAGGGTTAACTACATGGAAAACCCTTAGACCAGCTTAGCACACAGAAAGAGCCACTTGTAAGCACAAAAGATGCAGTCTTGAAACTACGGCACGAACGTTTACATACCAAAGACTTCTCTATTTCCGCCGCGCGGCACCCCTTTAGGATGGACTTTCCTTCTTTGCTGATTCCGAGAGCACAGCCAGGATGGTACTAACTACCGGTACTCAGCAAGTGAATGAGAGCCCTTAGGTGTCCTGTCATCACAGTGACCACTGTTTAGGGACATAAATTGGGAAGCATGGGGCCTAAGAGAGAAACAGAATGGAAGAGAACTTGAGAATGTCCCAGGGATTGCAGCAGAGGAGGAGGTGTGGCCTTTGTGAGCAAGAGGGTCTGCAGGGGGGGCGCGGGGAGGCTGAAGGGCACTTTAGCGGCCTTTGGCCGCCTCTGGGGACAACCCCCCCGCTTTGTCTGCAAGGGCGTCATTATTCCAGCAGTCGCCTGGAGATGTGCACCCCCACGTCTGCACTACAGACACTCCTCCCTATTCGTAGAAAGGGGACGGTACCAGGAAAAAAATTCCAAAATTAAACAGTCATTCTAATGCCATCGAATCCCTCAGGGGCTAAACCCTCCGAACAGAACTGTCCAAAAGAACTTTCCGCGTGACAGAAATGTTCCATAATCCACACGCTCCGACACGGTAGCCAAGAGCCACATGGGGCTCTTGCGTCTTGAAATTGAGCCGGTAAAACTAAGCAACTGCGTTCATTTCATGTGGCTTGAAGTCATTTAAACAGCCCCATGTGGCTGGTGGGTGCCACCCTGGACGGCGCAGCCCAGGCCATGGTTAGAAAAAAACCCATCAGTGGGGCGCCTGGGTGGCTCAGTTGGTTAAGCGACTGCCTTCGGCTCAGGTCATGATCCTGGAGTCCCGGGATCGAGTCCCGCATCGGGCTCCTTGCTCAACGAGGAGTCTGCTTCTCCCTCTGACCCTCTCCCCCTCATGCTCTCTCTCTCTCAAATAAATAAATAAAATCTTAAAAAAAAAAAAAAAATCAGAGCTCGCGCCTAGAAACCACACCAGTGAGCAGACTGGGGGGCCTGTGTGGACACGCCGTCCTCTGCTTAATTACGCACTGAGCACTTACTACCTGCTGGCGATGGCATGTTTCACGTCCCCTCCTGTAATCATCACATCATCTCTAGTAAGAGAAATGCTGTCATTATTGCCACTGTACCTAGGAGGGAAACGGAGTCACAGAGCTCAGGAAGGAACGGGGGCCAGGACCAAGAGCGGTGGGGCTATCACTCCTGTATTTGTGACTCCTTGCTCAGTGGCTTGTGGATACAAGGGTTTTATTCTTTCCATTTGGACCTGCGCTTGCTTTCATAATGAGGTCTATATTCCCTCCCAGGTTCCCAAGGCTGATTGCAGTGAGACCTCCCCTGAAACAGTTTTAAGGTCCTGAGAGATCCCACGGAGCCTGGTTTTAAACAACAGCAACAACAAAAAAGTCCTTCCAAGGAAACAGAGGGTTGCTGGAGTGGTGGGGGGTGGGAGGGATGGGGTAGCTGGGTGATGGACACTGAGGAGGCTATGTGCTATGGTGAGCCCTGTGAATTGTGTAAGACTGATGAATCACAGACCCCTACCCCTGAAACAAATAATACATTATATGTTAATAAAAAAATTTTTTTAAAAAGTCCTTCCAGTAAGAGGTCCAATGAGAAGTGTCAAAGGTACTACAAGGGTGTGCAGACCTGTGTGCAGACCTCGCCCAGAATTCACCAGGAAGGAGGAAATGCCAAACCCTCGTGCCCTCCCACACACCAGCAACACCTGAGGGATGCCCTCTGGGGACTCCACGCCAGAGTCTTACTGTTAAAATTCATGAGAGAAAAGGCTAGACTTTTAAATTTTTTTTTTCAAGATTTTTATTTGTTTATTTGACAGAGAGAGAGACAGCGAGAGAGGGAACACAAGCAGGGGGAGTGGGAGAGGGAGAAGCAGGCTTCCTGCCGAGCAGGGAGCCTGATGCGGGACTCGATCCCAGGACCCTGGGACCATGACCTGAGCCGAAGGCAGACGCTTAACGACTGAGCCACCCAGGCGCCCAAGGCTAGACTTTTAAGATCAGGCCAGTGGAAGCGAACAGTACCCATCCATAGCTAATAGGGATGGACTGGATTTTAAGGTAAGCAGTACTGGGTGGCAAGCTGCACCTTTGCCCTTGTTGGCCTGACTTTCCTCCCCTAACCTAGGACCTGTTAATGTTCCCTCTCCATTCCTCTAACCCCGGGCTCCCGCTCCCAATTTTCCTGATGGATCAGTTAGACTGCATTTACAGAAGCTTGTTATGTTGCCTTTTCTTCTAACTTAAAGGAGCACTACTCCTCTCACAGGGGCAGGGCTTGGACCCTTGATAGTTCTTACTTAACATAAGAAACCCAATCAGGAAAGTCACTGAGGATGCCAAACTGGAGAGGGCTGCCTTCCAAGGGAATGTTTCCCTTCAAAGCACCACGTGTTCCTATGAAAAGGTAAAGTTGTAATCAGGGTCTTAGGAAGGGCAGTAATTTACAGAATTATATATAAAAAAAAAATCACTGGCAAGAAAAACTGGACTCAACATTGAAAGGAGTCAGCCAGGCAAAAGAAAAAAAAAAAAAAGGAAATCAAAACAAAACCTGCTGTTATGTAGTCAAGAAACTGATCGGTGTTTGTCAACCTCATCCCTCTGGAAGGTTTCAAAATGTCACACATCACAAATAAAAAATAAAATCCATGGGTTTGCCATGTGGCGAGTGTTTAGGGTGTGTTAAGGTGGACTTCAAAACCGCTCACTGGGTTTTGCTAAATGCAGACATTCAGAGTCTGAGAAATACAAAACCCACCATAAATAGGTCAGGGGATACTGGCAAATGTTTTTAAAAGCCTTAATTTGTGGGCACCTGGGTGGCTCAGTCGTTAAGCATCTGCCTTCAGCTCGGGTCATGATCCCAGGGTCCTGGGATCGAGCCCCGCATCGGGCTCCCTGCTTGGCGGGAAGCCTGCTTCTCCCTCTCCCACTCCCCCTGCTTGTGTTCCCTCTCTCGCTGTGTCTCTCTCTGTCAAATAAAATCTTAAAAAAAAAAAAAAAAGCCTTAATTTGTGAAAGAAATGGTATGGGTACCTACCTGACTATTCAAAAACAAAAGGGGAAGGTGCAAGGAAATGTCCAGCGAAGCAGTTCTCTAGGCTCCCACACATCCTGCTAGGTGTGCCAAGAACACCAGGCAAGAGAAAAGGCTGAGGCTGACCCCCATCCAGCAGACACATTAGACTTTTATATCAGGCTAGTGGAAGTAAACATGGCCCATCCAATAGCTCACAGAGGTGGGCTAGGTTCATAACCCACTCATTTCTCAGAGAGCAACCTTAAGGAATGAGCCCGCTTTTCCCTCTGGGACAAGAGTAGGGCTGCTTACTGCTTGCATAAAAGCAATGGATCCTGAAGGGCTACGTGCACCCCGATGTTTATAGCAGCAATGTCCACAATAGCCAAACTGTGGAAAGAGCCAAGATGTCCATCGACAGATGAATGGATAAAGAAGAGGTGGTATATATATACAATGGAATATTATGCAGCCATCAAAAGGAATGAGATCTTGCCATTTGCAACGACGTGGATGGAACTGGAGGGTATTATGTTGAGTGAAATAAGTCAAACAGAGAAAGACATGTATCATATGATCTCACTGATATGAGGAATTCTTAATCGCAGGAAACAAACTGAGTGTTGTTGGAGTGGGAGGTGGGGTGGGAGGGATGGGGTGACTGGGTGATGGACACTGGGGATGGTGTGTGCTCTGGTAAGCGCTGTGAATTGTGCAAGACTGTTGAATCTCAGATCTGTACCTCTGAAACAAATAATGCAATATATGTTAAGAAAAAAAAAGAAGAAGAAGATAGCAGGAGGGGAAGAATGAAGGGGGGGAAATCGGAGGGGGAGACGAACCATGAGAGACAATGGACTCTGAAAAACAAACTGAGGGTTCTGGGGGGAGGGGGGTGGGAGAATGGGTTAGCCTGGTGGTGGGTATTGAGGAGGGCACATTCTGCATGGAGCACTGGGTGTTGTGCACAAACAATGAATCATGGAACACTTCATCTAAAACTAATGATGTAATGTATGGGGATTAACATAAGAATAAAATTAAAAAAAAAATGGAAGAATTACAAGGTCAAAAAAAAAAAAAAAAGCAATGGATCCTCCAAATTCAGTATTCCTCTCCTGCACCTGACTTACTGCACACCTGACATCCATCTTTGCCTTCAGGTTCCCCTCTGTGGTACTGAACGAGGCAAAAGGAATGTCACAACATGCTGATGACTATGCCAGTGGTCCAAATAAAGTCCTTTATCTGACCCAGGAGCCTCCTCTTCTGAGCGTCCATGAAATAAGAACAGGCCAAGTGTTTAACTTACAGTAAGTTAAGATTAAATTAGAGACTCCGCAAGAAACTGCATCGCAAGCTGGTGATCATCTTTAGAAGTCATAAATCTAGGGACAGGGCTTGTGGGGAGTGACACCTTTAACATAACTGCCCAGGGGCTAGAACTTCCTTACTCATAAAACCCAGAAAATCAAACTCTGGAAATTCTAAAGCAATATAATGTGGTAGAGGAGAGCAGATACCAGGATCCAAATCCCAGGTCTGCCACTCACTAGGTCTAAGACTCTGGGCAAAGTACTTCCCTGACAACCCTCTGCCTCAGTTTCCTCATCTACGGAATGGCAACAATAATATTAACAATTAATATTAATCCCCCAGAGGATTACAGTTACGAGAACCATTGAATGAACTTACGTCAAGCACAGTGCATAGAACAGGGTAAATGCCACATGGGTATTTCCTGTTAATACCACCAGCTCTAAAAATTCAATGACTCTATGTCTTTATATGATGCCAATTATCCTAATTCTTTCTAATGCATACTGTTCAGTGAAAAAGTCAGGTGGGAAATATAAGAAGTTACTTTTTATAAAGAAAAGGGAAATATTAATATATAAATGTATTTTGTTATATTTTTAAGACAGAAAGATAAAACTAAAAACTGGAAGAAAAATGGCTGTGTCTAAGGTGTGGGAGGGAAGAACAGGGACAGGTTTTGGAACCAGAATTCCCAGAACATTCCTACTCTGCAGAAATGACTTTGACACCATGTAAACAGTTCACATGATTATCAAACAAAATTGTATCTTAAGAAGTCATCCATAAAAATCAAAAACAAAATGGAACACATTTAATCGTTCATTGAATTAAGAGTCCCAACCACACCCAAAGCCATTTCCAATGACATTTAAACACAGTAATTTATACATCCCTAAGAGGATATACCTCAAGGACAAAACAAACTACAAAAGGAAATCTGAAGTTGTTTTTTGGTAATTATATATAACACTTTTCCGGCTTTTCTCAATCAAATTCTACCTCCAGGTAATAAAATAGTTGAAACGAACTTTCTCTTGATAGAATTACAAAAGAATGAATGACAGAATTTGAATGTCCCCACTATTTAGAGGCCAACCATTAATGGCTGTAAGCACCATGAAAAGAAAAAGCCAGACCTTATGTGTCTCACTAACAGAAATAGACATCATGGGCGCCTGGGTGGCTCAGTTGGTTAAGCGACTGCCTTCGGCTCAGGTCATGATCCTGGAGTCCCTGGATCAAGTCCCGCATCGGGCTCCCTGCTCGGCGGGGAGCCTGCTTCTGCCTCTGACCCTCCCCCCTCTCATGTGCTCTCTCTCTCATTCTCTTTGTCAAATAAATAAATAAAATCTTAAAAAAAAAAAAAAAAGAAAGAAATAGACATCATCGCCTATGAAGTATTTCTTGCCAAAAAAAATAAAAATTAATCCTGAATCTGATCAGTCCTCTAGAGCTAACAACCAATTTACAAAAAATGCAGGTGGGGGACAGAAGAACATGTTAAAAAGCACCATCCTGACTGTACAAAACTGCAAGATAAATGAGTGATTCCATTTCTTTAACCTGCAGGAAGAGAGAGATAGAAACCTATAGATTAAAAGGCAACTAATTGCAAAGCATAGAGCTTTTTAGATCTAAGTGGGTTTTTTTTTCTTTATGAGACAACTGGAGAAATTTGAACAGAGTACATATTTGTTAATATTAAAAAATTATCATTAGGCCTTAAGGGGAGACTGGCTACAGGTACAGATAGAACAAGAAAGGCCACAAGTTGGTAATAATTGGCGACAAGCATACTGAGGTTCATTCAACTATCCTTGCTACTTTTGTATGGGTTTCATATTCTCCATAATAAAAATCAATTATTCTACAAAATCTCAGCTTTGGGCCAGATGCAATCAGTCGACATTATGTTCAACTTTGATCACTTACTAAAAGATACAGACTTGAGACAAGTAACTAACTCTGCTGAACCTCAGTCTCCTACTCTGCAAAATGGTCATGGTGCAGAGGAAAGGAGAAAACTCATTTCTGAGTGCCTGGATCATGGTCTGCACTCTCCCAGTGGAGGCTTCTCGCCGCCCACAGCTTTCTAAGGCAGCAAGCTACGGGACCAAATCTTCCACCCTGACTTTAAATTAAAGACCTATTTAGTGCTCATGCATTGCTTGTTTAATCATCTCTAGTGGGAGTGAAATGCATTCTTAAGAGAATACGCTCGTGTTCTGTGTGATGAATGGCAATTTCCAACATTGGCGCATGCGTGCACACACACAGGGTTAGGTGGCCCCTTTCAGGCAGGCCCTATGTGATTCACAGGAAGTAAACACCATCTCCCCAGCTGCGAAGGCTCACAAGTTTTAAAAATGCTTCCCCCAGACATCCAGTTCAGAGACATCACCTTCCTTTCTGAGCCAAGGCGAGAGGCTCTGTCATGTTACTTGACCAGATGATGCGTCACATCAGGGAACAGCATCTGACACCTCTGAAAAACAGAGTTTACGCAAGTCCTTGCTTTGAGAACATGCAGAATGTGGTTTCCTTTCTCTAACAGCAGCTATGGTTTGGAAGATGGTGTGTCTCTTTGCAAGGCACTGAGTCATTACTCACACTTGTAAAATATTCCTGAGCACGTTTGGTGAATATTTTCCAACTCAGCATATACAAATGCATGTGTAGGTTCCTATCAGCCTGGTGTCTCATCCTGCCCTTGGATTTTATGACAGTTGCTGGTAGAGTTTGCTGGGAGCAGAGGAACACAACCCTTGGAGAAGGAGCCCCCTTGGCTCGAGTCCCCATGCTGTCCCTTACTGGACTGGTTACCCAATCTCTGTGTCCTAATTTCTTTCCATAAAATGCAGACAATAAAACTTAAAGAACTGCTTTGAGAATCACACTGGATAATATACACAGAGAATTCTGCCCAGTCTCTGGCCCACAGAGTGTGCTCCATAAATGTATGCTGATATTATTATTACTCTTATGGGCTGGTGTTAGATCTGATCCATCTGTGTACCCCCAGCGCCTTGCACTGGGATTGATACATGGTCATCTCTCAGTATTTGTCAAATCAATGCATGAATGATATAGAGACAAATTCAACATGTCTATTTGTTAAAAAGAAGTTATTTTAAGTCAAAAATATACAGTAGTATCTTAAACCTATGCATTATTTTAATATACATAACCATACTGTCGTTATTCACTGGGCATATAATGAAATTCAGTTAAATTCCATGCAGAGGCTTTGGAGATTTTGGAACAAAGTTTCCAGAACAATGCGCATCTCTTCAGGTTCATAAATGTTCAGAGCCTGCTTTGGAGCTGTGGCAATATGGAGACTTGGACACAGATTGGATTGGGCTTAATCATCAAAGGTAGACACACTCATCCAGGGGAGAGGAGGAGAGGGCCTGGCCCGGCAGTACTCAGGGGGAATGAAGAGAGGACGGGGGGCAGACACCAGAGACCTTCAGAAGCCATGATCAGTAAGAGGTGGTGGCTCTTAAATGCAAGGTGTAGGAGGGCAGGGACAAGGTGAACAAATGACAAAGCCAATTTGGGAGAAAACTTGAGGTGAATTCTGGACTTCCTGAGCTCCACACCACCTCAGGACACCCAAGGGAAGAGCTGTCTTTTAACAAGCCAGAAATACACGGGACACAGATGTTCACAGCAGCGCTAGGGCCCAGGGGCTGTTTCATGGGTGCAGAGCTTCAGTTCCACAAGAGGGAAGAGTTCTACAAAGCTGCCGCACGATAGTGTGAATACGGTTTGCGCTACTGAACTATACATTTTATAAATGGGTAAGATGGTGAATTTTAGGTTAGGCATTTTTTACCATAATTTAAAAATTAAATTAAAAAAAAAAAAGGCAAGCTGGAAATAGGGATCTGGAGTCATGAGCCAGAGACACTCAGCCTCCCAACTTCCCCTAGGCACTAACGTTCCCTAGATGGAACGCTAGGTGGCTCGCACCCAGCCGTCTGCCCTCTGAACCCACCCTCCACTCCCCCACGTGGACCAAGAGGAGACAGTCTGGACATCACATCCTCCGGGATGGCACAGGATGCCTCTGCCACTGTATGACCCGTCAAGTCACCACTCCTCCTGTTACCAGTTCGTTTCCATGGACCTTCTACTCTGGAAGGTCTTCAGGACACCACTGGGCTGGCCCATCGGGCTGCCGATGACTCTCCCTTGTTAAAAGGCCCTGGGAATGAGTATTTCAGCTCATCGATCTGCTCGTTCTTTTAACCCTCCTTGGTCACCTGTTCCTCCAAGATCCATGAAGCCTTTTTCTATTCCACCTTCTTACCATTTTTGTCCCAGCTGTGGCCTTGTGGGGTAGAAGATCACAACTGCCTTGCAGAGCAAAGCAAGCCAGCATGGCTCAGCCCTGGAGTGAAAAATCCCCAAGTCCAAGTTGTGTAGGAACAATGACTGTACACCAATTAAAGGCTGTGGGGCCTGGAACGTAAACAAAACCGTCTGGGGAGTGTCCATCACTTTACTACGGGGGACTGTGAAAATATCTCACGTGGTTCTTTTTCCTAGGAACAAGGCCTTATCTGATGAGAGTTTTAAAAATTCCCACGGAGAACCCAGGCCCTGAGCACCCTACACCCAATTAACCTCCCCTAGCCTAGACACTCATCACCGTTTCATACTTTACTGCTAAAATCAGGAAAAGTTCCAGATACTTAGTATAGCAGAGAGAGGAGTGGGGAGAGAGATGTTTGTAAATAAAGAAGTAGTTGGGGCACCTGTTTGGCTCAGTCGGTTAAGCATCCGACTCTTGGTTTCAGTTCAGGTCATGATCTCAGGGTCCTGGGATCAAGCCCCTCGTTGGGCTCCACACTCAGCGCAGAGTCTGCTTAAGATGCTCTCTCTCCCTCTGCCCCACCCCCCCACCTCATGTTCTCTAAAATCTTTAAAAAGAAATAATGAAGTAGTTGAGTGAGGCCACATTTAATACTAAGTAGGGCATGCTTAGGGTCCTCCATTATCCTGGGGGGCACAACAGTGTCTAAGGATGAGGGAGGGGGGCATATGGTGGAAAACACATGGTCTTTGGGATAATGAAGACAAGGATTACCTTCCGGGCCTTGCCACTCACTAGCTGTATGACCCTGGACAAGCTGCCTGACCTCCCCCTGCCTCGGTTTGTTCATCTGCACAATGAGAACAGCAACCCCTGTCTCCCTGGGCTTTAGGAGGTGGGAGTGAGAGACCACAGACAAGCGCCCATTCTGTTTTATAGCAAGGACACCATAAAGGAGAGCTAGCGTATCGAGTGCTGCTCATTATTCAAATCCACGTGTGCTTGACGCACTTGTCCAAGTAAACAGACAGCTTAAATTTTCTTTGTGACCACAATGACTCCTAAAATTAAACACTTGCTCACAACCGCTAATGAAGTCGATATTAAAAAATAAAAGCACTGATGCAGGAGACATTTTGTTTTTGTTTTTTTTTTTAAAGATTTTATTTATTTGAGAGAGAATGAGAGAGAAAGAACACATGAGAAGGGATAGGGTCAGAGGACGAAGCAGACCCCCCGCTGAGCAGGGAGCCCGATGCGGGACTCGATCCCAGGACTCCAGGATCATGACCTGAGCCGAAGGCAGTCGCTTAACCAACTGAGCCACCCAGGCGCCCGACATTTTGTTATTGATGCTGTCCCCATGGTTGCTGTTTTTTGAATCTTGTCCTTACCCCAGATTCACAGGTATTAATGCGTGCTTAAGCCAATCCAGTTGATCTGGTTGGATCAAGGCAAGGTTCCTTCCCCACCGATACAGACTGGGGTAGGTGAAATAATTTAGATCTAATAATAGACACCAATGGGTTTCAAAAGGTTCCAAGTGTCCATGCACAATTTTAGAATCTATCAGATCCTTGCTGTGCTAACAAGGCCTCTTGCTGGGAATCCACATTCCCTTTGTAAACGCCATTAGCAACCCACAAGGCAGGTGGGCAAACATGAATGTTCTTATGGTAATAATGACTTGGGCAGAAAGGGAGGCCCTGGGAAATCACACCCACTGGGCTACGTGCTTAGAACGTTAGAAAGGGAGAAAAGCAGCTCTCCCCCAAGCCCTGTCCCCCCACCATCCCATACCTGAAATAGGAGGCAATGGGAATTGGTAAAGAAAGAATGAAGCAATGATCCCAAAAAGCGTGGGAGGAAACCTTTTGCCCATGCAGATTTTGCCAAGTTCATTCGCATCCCCAGACGATTTTCGGGGGTCCCTCTGTTTTTAACTGCCCCTAGAGAATTGTTCTTAGGAAGAACACATGGAAAGTTTTGACTTTTGAGAGTTCAGATTCCATTAATGAACCAAGTGCATTTTTTAAATGTTTTTGCTTTTAGAGCAAAAAAAAAAAAAAAGTTGATTTTCCTATCTGTGCATCAGTTCAAACCAGCACAGAAATTTGCTGAATATTACCCAAAACACCCAGTTAGGCTGAAAGAGGGGATGGAAAATTTTAGCCCCAAAGGAATTTTTTTTCGGGGGGAGGGGTTTGAAAGGGGAGGCACAGGAGGAGGAGGGCTGAGAGGAGGTCTCCAGAGTCACTGGGAACACATTCTGACTTTCCACCCACATTGCCTGAGTGAGTGATGTTCCTGTTGGAAGTACAGTGGCTCCCCGGGGAGCAGATCAAGTTGACAGCTGAACAGTGAACAACATTCCATCTGTCACTCCGTACAGCCCAGCACCTCAGCTATCTTGATTTCTCTTACCCCAAGCTGCACATCATCAGGCTCTGCCCCACATAAGGACTGTGTGTGATCTTAACCTTTTTTTGGGTCATGAACCTCTTGGAGATGCCAGCAAAAGCTTGCCCACAAGATTACACCCACCTCTCCGTATAATTTTAAGAAGGTCACAGATCCCTCCCTGAAAGCACATCCAGGGAACTTTCATTTCAAGCAGCCCAGTTAAGTAGCCCCCCATTTCTCTTCATTTTTTTTTTCTCTTCACACTCTTAAAGCAAATTCCAGAACCCCAGCTCTAAAGACTACACCTGTTTTTTTGTTTTGTTTTGTTTTTTTAGGAGTGACCATTAGCCACCTAATGCTTTGGTGGGTTCAGATTTTCATCTGCATGGGAGCAAAAACAGGCACGTGCACACACACATACATGGCTCGGCAGGAATGAAACAGCCAAGCCGAGTCACAAATGGAGCATACTCATTTAGCGTCTTCGCTCCCGACCACATGAAGCCATTCCAGGGGGTTAAGGTCACTTTGGCAACTGCGGTGAAGGAAAGGACCCAGGGCTGGTTATGTGTCTTCCATTCAATAAACCCAACACCACTGAATAAGAAATGGACATGCCGGACACTCTCCTGCCCACATACACGATTTGCCATTAAATGCAGTTATCTTAACCAATAATACATTAATTTCACATCTGATATGTTAATAAGTTTACAATATGTCAATTAAAAGTAGGTTTACACATAGTATGGTCTTCACTAAAAGGTTATTTTTAAATGCTTTGCTTTGGGTGGTTACGGAGAAACTGGAGGGGGCATCACTTTCGGGCCTCTAGGTCCCTTTCCTGTAACTTAAGTGCTATGAAGTAATGAAATGAAAAACTGAATCAGAACTTCCAACCTAACCCTTTTTATTGAATATATTGGGTCAGTTCTTCAGGGTACCAGGGGTGAACACCTTGGTATCAGAAAAGAGCTAATTCTGTGATCAGAAGACAACAGCCCTACAGGTATTTCCTTACCCAGGAACACTAGCCCTGTGGGAAGGTGCGTGGTCAAACCTTAAGAGGAAAGCAATCCATCCAACTCTTCCATGACCTGACAGGGCATCCAAGCCTGTGGACTGCAAATGTTGTAAAAGACAATTTATGTGCTCAAGTCACTGGGATTCCAAGGGCTAGAATCTCACTTCAGGCATCGCTGGATCCAGGCAGTCCTCCTGCCTTCGCTCTCCCCCAGTCTACCTTCCTTTATGCATGCTTCACTCCTATGTCCAGATCTCTGCATATGGCAGCAATGACAGGCATCAGCATCTCCGAACATTGAGAGCTTACAGGTAGCACTCCTGGAGAAGAACGTGACCTCTGTCTCTGAGTCCATCTGTTAAACCTCATGGTAGACTCTGGTTGTCAAGCTCCTTGGGCCAATACTTGTACACGAGAGACCTTCTCTGTGTCGTGGTCGGCCATGCCTGGACCACATGATCATGTCTGCAGCCCTCAAGAACCCCCTCGGGGAAAGGCAACGTTCCATCACAAAAACAACGTGTGGGACAGGCAAAAAGCAAACATTCACAACGACTCTTCCATGAGGCATTTCAACACAAGAATCCTCCAACAATGAAGAGCTCGCTTCCCACTTTAGAGGAAGGCCATTAACCTCTGATGCCAGTGTGAACGACAGCAAATTGCAACCCTCCCCAGAAATCAAACCCTTCACACAGCTGCTCTCTCTGAATGCTTCTTGCAGGTGAAAGGGGGAAAAAAAAAAAAAGGAGATAAAGCCAAGATTATTCTAAGGTCAGAAATAAGTAAATAGTCTACAAATAAACTAAAGAGTATGCACGTTATTCAGGAAAATAGCTCAGAATCTTTTATATTTAACAACAAAGCCTGTGGTACAGTTGAAAAGAAAAATGAAATGAATCTGCTTTCACCAGTCAGGTGCAGTAAGAGGTTGGTGGTACAGAAATAATGAGCCTTTGAGGTACGAAAGACACACACACACACACACACACACACACAAACACACACCCCACCCCACCACCCCCGTGCATCCTTCACTCTCCCCATGAATCTTCTGTAGGTCCGTCTGAGGCTAAAACCTCTGGTCTTACATCTGGTCCATCAAACACACGAACGCCAGGTTCTAAAATCTCTCAGCAAAGATGCTTACATACAGGAAAACATCCGCAGGCCCCAACCAGCTCCAAATGGTACTGGCTTCTGCCTTCCAACACTCCCTTCAGGAAACTGAGTGGCACTTGTCTTCATCCAGACATGCTTAGCTTAGAGAAATGGTTCCATTTCTTTTCCACTCTGGGATTCCCATTCTTAGGAGGCAAGAGGCAGAGCCTGGGCCAGAACGGCACCCCGAGAGGTTCAGCAGCAGGCATTCACTCTGCTCAGTTCCATTCTACCACTGGGTCCTGTGTGTGTGCGCAAGCCCCCATCCCCTGCCCCAACCCAACGCCCGCATCACTTGGAATCACAGGAGAGGAGGTTATGTATCCTGACTATGGCATTCATGACGTGCAACTGCCTTCCTTACCACCTGGCTCCGTTCGTTTTATTTCTTTGCCATTCAAAAGGTGAACACAATGCAAAGAGCAGAGAGTCCAAAATGGCAAGTCACCGACGCATTCGAACTGGCTTACATGTTGACGACTCACAGAGGGTTTTGGGAGGTGATGTCGATGAGCTGGCACTTTGGTCCACTTGAAAGACAGACTTCTGGTCACTCTTAAAAATCTGAAGATTTGGCAAGATGGACTTTGCATTCCCAGGGAAACAAATGGCAAAGGATGAAGCAAGAGCCCTTGGTTCCCCAACCTCCATATAGTCTGCTGTTTGTCATTTGCTCACTGAGCCCCTGAAACAATAAGATTGCTCCCCTGAGCAGATGTGGGAGAGGGCTGCAGAACCAATACCCTCGGGGGGCCCAAAGCCTCTTTCAGGACCTGCTTCTGCCTCACTTATTTCTCTTCTGGAAAAAGTCACAGCAAGGCAAAGGGCTGTTTTTCCAGCTTACATCAAATCCCCTGCACTAACCTGAGCTTTTAAACTTTTCAATAGATATGGATGTGACTATAGCCACAAAGATGTTCACCACTCACATGCCCAATGAGCACATTCCAGTATTTCTGGATTAATAAAATACCCTGCAGTTATCTTAACCAATAATACATTAATTTCACATCTGATATATTAATAAGTTTACAATGTCAATTAAAAGTAGGTTTACATATAGTATGGTCTTCACTAAAAATACATCCAAAAGAAAAAGGCTGGAATTAAATATACCTAAATATTGACGATAATTTTCTATATGTACCTGGATTAGAAATTATTTGCTTTCTTATATTTTGGTTTTTCCAAGTTTTACTAAAATGAGAATACATTCTTTTGAAAAATGGAGACAATATTAAGAAGCAATGTAGGAAGCAATGTAGGAAGGAAACCCAGAGAGCTAACCAGTACATCACGTGGCCATGGCCATATGCTGCGGTCCCCCGACTTAATATGGACCATATCACCTGCTGCCTGGGGCCCTGCTAGCACTTTACATACTTTGCGGTGAGCCACAGGAAGGGGTCCTCAGGCAAAGAAGAGCCCTACCGATTTAATTCACGACTGAAGAGGTTGCTATTCTTAGGTCTACGAGGTGGATTATATCCCAAGCTGAAAACCAGGATCCAACTACCCTTGTCAAGAGAACTGCCTGTGTGTTTCAGTAAGTCCTTTACTCCCGCCTCCCTTTCTCCACCTGGAAATGGAAAGGACAGGACCATAAAAATGAACAGGACAGTGTTAATCGGTCTCTACCATGATACCCGATGCAAAGGATACCAAGGCAAAGCCGTGCCAGGTAGGTCCCGGCCTCCTTTTACTGCTAAGGAAACAAGCTCAAATCAACTGGAAAGGTGTCCAAAATCCTGGTGGCAGGTCTGTGGTGGAGCCAGGATTTCAATCTCAAAACTGTCTAACTCCAGAGCCCATGCTGGGAGTCTTGCCCAAGGTCACCCAGGCAGTGAGCACAGAAGTGATTCCATGAACCACAGGACATGAATTATGAGCAGCTGAAAATGAAAAAGCATCATCCAGCAGCCCAGGCAATATGGAAGCACCCGGTAAGAGCCACACACGTTTCCCAGCACATTGCTCAACACACGGAAAATGGCATGTGACCAGCAGCTGGGGAGAGGGGGTGGAACATGGCCCAAACCAAGTGACCAGTTTTACAGTGTCCTTTACTTTAGAAAAAAATTAATGAGGCTAACTTCAATATCAATGAAGTTGCAAGTATATAATGAGCTAGGCTTATTCCCATGAGGGAGAGCTTTTTAATTATTTTTTCATATGAACTACAGTCACAGTGTATTTGATCCATACGCAACCCACACTCTTTGGAGAGTTAAAACACATTTTACTCAATGTCAAGTTAAAATAAAAACTCATCAGAAGCAAAATAACTCTGGGCTCCCAGGGCTCTGACGCAAAGGTGGGTTCGCTCTGCTTGCCGGCTGGTATCACAGTGACCTTTGTACTAAACAAACACTTGGCAGATGAAATCGGAGAATAATTCTCTTTGCATCAACTGGAACACAGAGGGCTCCCCTGGGTTTCAATATAAGTGATAAAAAAGAAAACAGGACACATCGGTGTCTGATGTGTGTGCCGCCCGAATTGCAAGCCATTGCTGTGTGTCTGCAAGGGCCCCATTCTTCCTGGGTATGCAGAGGGCGCCCACGGGAAGCCTTCTTGAAGAATCGCTTTCCTCTAGCCAGCTGCCATTCTACCTAAGACTTCTGTCTCAATATCCACCTCTATGTACACACCTGTGCATGCATGTATTATTATTGCCTGTGTGTTTGCCAAACACACACGACTCAAAACACTCTGGTTTCATCTGGATCCCATTCTGCATTTTGAAGACCTCATGCACGTGTAATAAAATTGCACAGAACTATACATACATACACAGACACAAATGAGTGCACAGAACGCTGGTAAAATCTGAGTCAACTCCATGGACTGTACCGATGTTAATTTCCTCGTTTTGATAGTGTTATGTGCAGTTATGTGCAATGTTACCATTGGGGGAAACTGGATGAAGGGTATGGGGGACTTCCCTATATTTTGCCACAATTTGTGATTCTAGCATTATCTCAAGTTTAAAAAAAAAAGCTCCATCTTCAAAAAATTTCTTAGGCACCTATAAATAAATAAATCACAACAATGCAGTTCCTTACAGAAAAGTTGAGACAAAAGATGCAAGAGTCTTGGCTCAGTCTGGTCCTGGCCCCCTTGGTACCAGTTAGGGGCTGAATCAGGTCCCCCCTCCCGTGCCCCCAAAATCCCTATGTTGGAGCTCCAACCTCCAAGACCTCAGCACGTGACTGCATTTGGAGACAGGGCCTGAAGGGGTAATAAGGTTAAATGAGGTCCTGTGGGTGGGCCCTAAGCCACTCTGACTGGTGTCCTTATAAGACATGAAGAGACCCCAGGGATGGGTCCACACAGAGGAAAAACTCTGTGAAGGCAGGAGGAGGGGCAGGTGCCGTGTGCCAGCCAAGGAGAGAGGCTCTAGAGGAAACCAACTCTCCTGACCCCTTGATCTTGGACTTCCAGCTTCCAGAACTGTGAGAAAATAGATCCCTGTGGTTTGAGCCACCCTTAGGACTGCCTTAACAAACTAATACAGTACCCATGTCCTGCCCACCCCAGTCATCTGGTTTTGTCCCCTGGTAAGGAGCTCCTGAGCCCGTGGCATCCACCTTTAGGAGGGAAATGGTGGCCCTCAAGTGTGGCAGGAAACCAAATCGAGGAAGGAACAAAGGTCCTGGCACAGAAGAGCTAAACAGCAGGTAACCAACCCTTCCCTACCCGTGCAAGACTGGTGCTCCACTATCTGGGGAGTTATCACAACACAGAAGACTGAATGCAAGTTTTCGGGGTGAGCCCATGGGGCAGAACCAAAAGCAGCATGTGGGAAGCTGTGAGGAGCCAGATTTCTATCACAACAGAAGCATAAGTGCCTAATGGCTATCATGGTTCAAGAAGGGAATGAAGAGAGGTGTCTGGGTGGCTCAGTCGTTAAGCGTCTGCCTTCAGCTCAGGTCATGATCCCAGGGTCCTGGGATCGAGCCCCACATCAGGCTCCCTGCTCCACGGGAAGCCTGCTTCTCCCTCTCCCCCTGCTTGTGTTCCCTCTCTCGCTGTCTCTGTCAAATAAAATCTTAAAAAAAAAAAAAGAAGAAGAAGGGAATGAAGAGCCATGTGAGGGGAGGGCCCCTGCATTGCTGGAGACAGGGAAGCAGAAGGCGGAATACACCAGCTGCCCCTGCCTAAGAAGGGCCAGCTCTAATCTGCACCCACCCTGGAGAAGGCTCCAGAACCCCACCCTGGACTGTTAGCCTGGATCACCCTCCCCTCTCCCTCCTCCTCCCACATCTCGGGCTGTGACACCCACTCCTCATTCCGATCCCACCTCTCCCCTCAGCTGTGAGGCACCCTGCGTGCTTTCCTCCTTGCTGGCTTCTGTGATTTTTATTTCCTGAAGCCTTCACGCTATCTTGTGCAATGCCCTGACTTGTACCTAACCCCCTGGACCATCCACTGGCCCTCTCCCCACAACCCCAGCCTTGTGACAGATCCCAGATGAACACGGGAAAACCCCCGCCCTCAGACCTGGGGTCCAGCTCCATTCAGCTAAGTTCTCTCAGGCAAGTCCCTGAACCTCTCAGAATCGTGTCCCTGTCTGTCTCATTTACAACAGCGAAATGGTGGCCCTCAAGTGTGCCCTCACAACAATGCAGTTCCTTACAGAAAAGTTGAGACAAAAGATGCAAGAGTCTTGGCTCAGTCTGAAGTTTAAAAAAAAAAAAAACGCATGTCCAACAAGAGAGGGCATTAAACATCACAGGACGGATCCCCAAGAGAATGCTAGGTTTACAGCGGTAGCACCATAGACTATTTAGTAACATGAGACCATGTGCATCAAATATTGAGAGATGTTTGTTATAAACACATTTTTAAAGATTATTTACTTGGGGGAGGAGAGAGAGAGCACGTGCACACACGAGTGAGTGTGGGGGGCAAGGTAGAGGGGGAGAGAGACTCTCAAGCAGACTCCCTGCTGAGTGTGGAGCCCCACACAGGTCCCAATCTCAGGACCGCAAGATCATGACCGGAGCCAAAACCAAGAGTCGGACACTTAACCAACTGCACCACCCAGGCGCCCCCGAAACACATTTTTGGTAGAAAAGCATACCAACACAGAAAATACAGACATTATATAATCATAAAGCTAAGAGTAGTGCTTCTTTATTCTTTCTTCATACTTCCAAAGTTGTCAACAGTGACATACTTTTTATGTCATAACTTTATTCCTAGTTAAAAAGTATTTAAAAAAAATCTCTACCACTCTCGTTTCACCTTTTTCCTCCTCAAAGAGAACAAGGTTACAGTCAACCTAATGAGGGACACAGTGAGTCCATCACATTATCCTACTTACCCTCGCCTACAATACGACGGGCCAGGTTTTGAACTTGGAGAAACAGAACAGCTAAGAACACTAAGCAGCTAAGAACATGTGAGCTCATGGGAGGTCACATCATGGGCCAGAGGCTCACTGAGGAGACTCCCAAAGGGGTGACTCTTGGACCCTGGTCATGCCTCACATCCAACAGTCTCCACTGCCACGCTGCCCCATCAGTCCCGCTCGGAAGAAAGAGTGCCACGTGCCACCCACAGGTCATTGTCTAGCTGCTCGGTGAGGCTTGGCTCCACGTCATATGGTTGTGAAAAGCCTGCCAGCAGAGCCATGTCCCCATTCAGCTGCTTTTGTCCCCTGGTAATGAGCTCCCTTCGCTCCCTCCCCGTGCTGGAAAGGGGCAGCTGCAGAACGGTGCAAGCCAGAGAAGCCCCTGGGGAACGGCCCATCCAGGAACTCGGGAGCTTGGCAGTGGTCCGGCCACAACCGTCCAAAGCCAACAGTCATTTCAGTGGACAATATTGGCTGGACTTGAGATGGAAGGCTTCCATGTCCCCCTCGTTCTAGGGTCCATGACATGGCCACTCAGGAGCGCACACACCCCGAGACTGGGGACCCAGGACTCGCACACCCCAGGGGCAGGTCTTGTCCACAACAGCCTGTGGACACCCAGAGGAAAGGATCAGCTGTGAACAAGTCTGTGGTTGACAAAGGAGGTATTGATCATCTTTTCCATCTTCAACCCACACTCACGTTTTCGGCATATGGCCAGATGGCTGGCTGTGGGCCTCTTGCTCTTCACCAGCTTCACAGGTGATGGAAGCAGGGGACGCACAGGCTATTCCGCCCCAATGGACACGCATCTACACAAACAGTCCCAGCGCCAGTCCCTTCAGACTTTCCTCCTCTCTGCAGGCAGGTATAAAAGGCTGTAATGCAGCAGTCCCTTCCAGTGGGTTCCCCCATATACTTCCCAAAGCTTTAAGTGGCTTCAGGAACTAGCTCCCCATTAGAGGAGATAAATGCTACAATATTCTTGTGATCACAAACATTACTTTATGTCCTGTACGATAAATGAGTGAACCAGTTATACTCTGCATATACTAAGGTCTTCTTAAATCGCTCCTGGAGAATCCCAAGCATGCACGGGATAGTAAGACCACATATTGAGCTGATCTCCCCCAGAAGGCTTACTCTTTTCTTCTCCCTGTAAACACGTACCCATGAAACCAGTTCAGAGGCACTCAGAGAGCCCATCTCAACAGCTGTGTATGGTCATGTTTTGGAATTTGCCAGATGGACCAGCACCGAGGTCCATGCACCACACAGACAGACATTTCCAACTCTGTTTAACTATCACAGAAGGGAAAAAAATGGCACCCAAGTAGAAATTTGCCTGAAACATTCTTCCTAACAAAGACTCACAGCAAATCCCATGGTCTCAGAACTGGAGAAGGCCCTCTGCCTTTAACGGTCAGCCCTACTGCCCATGTGTCCACCTGCCACACACAAAACCAAAGCACCTCCTCACCCTAAAGCTTTGCACACACAAACCAGGTCCCGCCCACTGCAGGGAAAGACCATGACCTAACTCAGCAGGGAAGACTTCCAGAAGCAGGTTCTGGGCCTGCTGCCCTGGGCAGGAAGTCCCAAGCCAAGGTGATTCAGCACTGACAAGACTTGAGAAAGGATTCCGGGGAGGAATTTTTCTGCTGGATTCTATCATCAGAGACAAGAACTTGGCTATTCATTCCCCACTTCCTTCTCTGTGCTTTGATTTATGTACTTTCTATGACTACTACCAGAAAACAGCTCTCCCAAGGTCTAGGGTGACATCAGTCAAGTCCAAGACCAACGATCTGGATGGACCTCAGGAAGCTATCTGGCTCCATGTTGTGGCCCATGTCCTAGTCTGTGTCAGACTCACATGGAGTGGCTGCTGCTCAAGCTTTAGAAAGAACAAAATGTAAATGATGTCCTTAGTACCTTTAATACCCACCCGGACCACATGGGGAGAGGGCCTGACCTCATCCTGGGATATCTTCTATGTTGGGTTCCACATCGTAGTGGAAGCTAAGTCACGACCAGGCTCCAGGTGATCTACCCCTTTATAGAGAGGCATACACTCTCCACCTTTCTCACCCTAAGGCTGTTCTCAAAGAACAGGAAACCTACATTTGCAACGTATTTGTCCAACAAAAGCATGTACTCCATAGGTGGGACAGAAAGCCACTGAGGAAACTCAGCATGGAAGCGTATAACTATTCCAAACCGTCCTAGCTCAGAAACCTTGGGCAGTGCATGGTGGAAACTCAACAGGTACAAAGCTTTAGGTCACATTCTGTTCAAATTCTGTTTTATCCTAAACCTTTGTATGGTAATTAACAGTGCTCCAGGAAGCAAAACGTTTCCACAGGAAGAGGTAATTCTGTCAAAGCTCAGCACTCAGTGAGTGGGGATAGGTCTTTACAATCCAACTGTTTGTGGGAGGCCAAATTACTTAGTGAACAGGGGACGGAGATGCTCGGCAGGCCCCCACCCTACAAATGGCCATACGACAGTGCCCCAAGGCAGTGACAGAGGACCCCCGTTTGTTGTAAGAAAAACTCACACTTCGAGGTTGCTTAACCTTAGACCCATGAATGGCTTCCATCTTGCCAGTTGAAAATATCAGAAGCTAGGATGCAAAATAATTTTTGAACAACTCACATGGACCTTATTCCTTCCTAAATATCCAGCTCCTGTGTATACCCTCATTGCAGAATTACCAGAAGTCACCAACTTTGAATGATACCAAATGCTGAAAAGACAATCATCTCTCACCCCTTTGAGCTTCAATAGGACAATGACCAGATGATCATTTCGATTATTAAAAACTGGGGTTTCCAAGGTGTAGACCCCAAGTATACCTCGGTGGCTAATGCCAGAGAGCTCAAAGTCCACACACACGTGAAAAGCAGGTAAATACACGTTAAACCCATCCTGACCACGTCTTCCCATTCATAGCTTCCTAATGTCCTAGCAAAGCCAACCTCAAACTCCACTGTGCATTGAAATCACCTGGGGAGACTTTTTCAAAAAAGCAATCCATGCCGGTGGTACCCCAGACCAACTACACTGGATTTTCTTGGGGGTACAACTCAGGCATCCCCATTTTTCAAAGTCCCCCCCCTTCCCCCACCACACACACCCGGCAGATGTGCAGCCAAGTCTGAGAACCATAAAAAGTTCACGGGCCCACCTGGCCTTCCTCTGTCAAGGCGCCCCGGTTACTAACAGAGCATGGAGCCCAGGGCAGCGCGCGGGCACGGCCGCAGCTCCTACCTATGTAGAGCGAGGAGTCCTTCCTCCGCACGTGGTCGTCGATGTAGGAGACGCCCAGGGGCTGCACGGGGGTAGCACCGATGCCCAGGAGCACCTGGGCCCCAATGAGCAGCAAGTACATCATGTTGGTGGCGGTCCGGCTGCGGCAGATGAGGTCCGGGTCGGGGCCCTGGTCGCCGCCCGAGCCGTTGGCGGCGCAGACGTCGCGGCCCTCGGCGCCCCAGCGGATCTCACCCGCCTCGTACTTGTACTGGTGGGTCAGGAACTCGGGCAGCGCCGACAGCAGCGCGCCCAGGGCCATGACGATACCGCCGCAGCCGATGAGGCGCGGCCTGTGCCCGCGCGCCCCGAAGTAGCTCACGAAGAGGATGAGCGCCAGGTTCCCGATCTCGAAGCTGCTGGCGATCACGCCCACGTCGGCGCTCTGCAGGTTGAACCTCCGCTCCAGGGTGGTCAGGACGCTCACCTGCGGGGTGCAAAAGGAAAGCTCAAGGCCAGTGCGAACGCACGCCACCCGGGACGCAGCCCCCCTCCGGCCTCGCGGTGCACCTGCGGGCCCGGCCCTTGCCCCTCAGCGGGGTTTACAGGACCAGGATGCAAAAGGCGCCTGCGACAAGGGACTTAAACCTGAAGAGTCCAAAAAATATTTACTTAGTAGGACAACCCTAATTCGATGGCTAAAGAATTAACTTTCCCAATAGCAGGGAAGTGTTTTCTTGGCACCTGCTTCCATCCTGAAAGGTTCTGCCTTATTTGGGAAACACAACTTCTCCTTCCCCACAGGCGGCCACCATCCCTTAGGGCTCAGGTGTCCTGCGCAAAGCCCTGAAGTCCATTTTCACACGCTCCCAACGACACCCTATTTAGAAAGTCCATGCTGGGAGGGCACAGGGGGCCAGGGAATTTTTACTAGGAGGTTGGCAAAGCATACCTGAAGAAAAGAAAACAAAACCCTACTTGGAAAAATGGACATGCTAGATTAGTTCACTGGGATAATCATTAGCTCCGTTTCCTTCTGGAAATTTCCAACATACATTTCCCTAGGCCTTCAAATAAATACATCCCCAACTGTTCTATGCCCTGCAGCCCTGCCAAAGTCCCTTGGATGGAATATTTTTAAGACTTTCCCCACCTCTGTATTCTAGTCCACCCTTCATCTGTTTAACAAATATTAAACCTCTACAGTGGCTTGGCAATGCCCTAGACACACACCCACACAGAGGAAAAAAAGGAAGAGAGGACACCTGTCCTTAAGATGCCACCTAGCAGACAGACATGCACAACTCTATCACAAAGTGACTGGATATTACACTCATGCTGCAGCCATCACAGGAGCGGGGGGGGGGGGGGGGGGGGGGGGGGGGGGGGGGTCAAGAGGAGATGCATATTATATTAGGGCTTTTGAGCTAGAGAGAGAAAATGCAAATAGCTCTCCCTCCTGTTGTATGCAGGTTCCACACAGGGTATCACCAGCAAGGTAAGAGTCCCCATCATCACGGGAGGTCCGATAGCCCTAGCTGGGCAGGGAAGAACATTCCAGGTTAAGGCAACAGGGTGAGCAAAAGTTGGTGGCATGACTTAATAAAGGAATGGAAAATGGTTGGAAAGGTGGATTAGTGACAGATTCTAAAGAACTACAGATGCCACCCTAAAGAAATTAGGCAATCCCGCGCAGTGTGGTGGAAAAAATGCAGAGCACGGAGAGAGGAACACCTGGTTTGAATCCCAGCTATTATTCCCTTAATTAGCTCTAGAATGTCGATCAAGTTGCTTCACCTGTCCCAAGCCCTGGTTTCTGTGAAGCAGGAATAGGAACATCAACCGGGCAGGATGTACAAGAAAATTGGAAATAATGAAAGGTCCGCTAGCACAGACCTGCCTTTCCCTTCCTGGCAGGAGAGTGTAGGGAGAGGAAGCAAAGCAGAGGGGTGCAGAGCCAGGACTCCCAGAGCCAGAACGCCTGGGGCCATCCTGACTCTATGACCTTGCACCGTTCACCTATGCTTTCACTTTCCCATCTATAAAATGGGGATAGGAGTGCCAGGAGCCAACAACATACAGGAGTAAATGCTGGAAAGGGCTATCTATAACCATTGTCATTTATCTGTGGGCATCGGGCAACATCAAAGCAAAAGATGCTGGGTGTGGCCATTGTGTGGCAAATGGACCGACAGAAGAGTGGAGAGAGGAATGCCAGCAAACTATTATCGAGAAAAGAGAGAGGAAAGGCAAAGTCAGTACAGTGGCAAGAGAAATGGACAGGATTTGAGGCTTGTGGAAGCCGAGTTCTATCTCCAGAGACTCTGGGCCGTGTGCTGCTAAGGAATGGGAAGAAGGAGAGTTATGTGGATCTAGCCTTCCACCAAACGTGTAAATCCGTGCCCCGTTGTCAAAATCCACGATCCACAGCCTCCGACCATGTGCACACACAGCTATACCTGTAAGGATTAGCAGGTCTCTATGTACCTTAAGAAAAAGAACAGAGAAGCCAGGTGATTCCTCCCAACCTCATCTTCAACCCCACACATTGAAACAGCCTTCTTTAACCCAGTGGTTCTCAAAGCTACCTTCAGATTGGAAGCACTCGGGAAAAGCTTAAGAGTTCAGATGTTCAGGGCGAGCTCGGCAGAGCAGCGTTCTAACACTGGTATTGGCGACAGGACATCTGTGTCCCCGCTCTGTTGCCCACATTCCAATTCTGACTCCCGTTCCCACTGCACTTTCTAACCAAGTCAAGGCCAGCTCGCAACTCAGTCAGCCCTCATTATGTGGCTAGCTTATTTCTCAAACACCAAGTATCTGCAACTGTCAAGAAAAGAAATTTATTAGCCGGTCTGGTCTCATTAAAATGGCTTTCAAAGACTCCCAAGGAAGTTCTTTCTGGAAGGTCTGGGTAGGAAAAACAAAGGCTTCATTTATTCGCTCCTTTGTAACACCCAAAAAAGCATGATGGGACCAGCGCTCTAGCAGAGGCTTGTAATAAGTAAAGCTGCGTGGGAGTGAAGACGACAGCCTATCCACCTGGGAGGTTGGGGGGCTCCAGAAGGCTTCACCCCAGCTTTTGTGCTGAGCTTGAGAGATGCCCAGAAGAGGCTGGGTGCAGGAAGGGAGCAGGAATCTATCCAGGCACTAGAGTCCTCTCACGCAGCCTGGTGACCTCCACAGGAGGTCAAGGACAACAGAAGCGGGATGGTAGCAGGTGGGAAGGGTTGGAACAGAAGCCGTTTTCTATTCCTGCCACGAGGCTTAATGACATACATATTAGGCGGCATATCTGAAACATGACAACAGTGCTGTTCCAGCAGGTGTGACCTGTCATAAAATATCACACAGGTGTGGACGTTTATGATGACAGATAAGGACGGCAGGGATAGAGACAGCTGTGGGCAAAACAAAATATAATCAGCTCTTCTAGAGCGAGCTGACGTCTGTGCCTGCAACCCCTCTTGTCCTGCCTCAATCCTGCTCTTTGCAGAGAAATCCACAAGGGGTGACAGGAAGCCGTAGGGTCTGCACCTCCTTGACCTGTGACCTGTGACCTGACAAGCCCCAGGGATGCCTCTGAATCAAGCATTGGGCCGTGCAAGCATTCTGAAAAGACGCTTTGTGGATCAATTCGATCAGAGGCTAATGTCTCCACTCACTTAAAACACAATTTTGAGAAGATGAACTAATTAAGTATGCATGAGGCCATAAAACCCACTTGTGGCTTTTATGTGGCAGGGAACAATCCAGCAGTGCGAAAGACGCGTGCTAAACGGAAAGACTGTCTTTACTTAATGGGTAACAGGACTGATGAGAAACGTCTTGGTAATTAGAGACGAAGGAGCCGTAACTCCAGGAGGTAAAGTGCCCTCACCCCGTGCCAAGTGGATATGAAGTTATTATTAAAAGAATGCAATATTTATCAGGTCTCTACTACCACGATTCAAAAGAGAAAAACAACTTGCATTTCAGAATCTCTTGGAGCACTTGCTAAAAATACAGCCCCCCAGACACTGAGAGGTGACCCAGGCCAGAGATTCTGTAAGACTCCAGGCGTCTTGGATGCCCAACTAGGACAGAAAACCACTTCTATTCCAGGAGTCCACCCACGTACTCACCATCAATCTCGAGCTGGGCTCCTTAACCTCAGGGGCAGCAAAATCACACGGACTACATCACCACCGCATTCCAACCTCAGAGTTTATGACACCTCGGGGGTCCAGGGCGGGGGGGAGGGGACTGGGAATTTACGATCGAACCTGCCCCCAGGTGATGTTGCTGGTGCTCAGGGGACCACGCTTTAAGAACCACTGGTCTACTGGCCTTCCTGTCCTCAACAAACCTACCGCTGCTCAAGACTGAAGAGTCTGTTTTTTAAATAGATACGAGTGGAAAGCACTCCCTCATTTTCGGCTCCTAGAGACACACTCACATGGGCCAACTGGGATTGCCTTTGTGGGAGGCTCACCTCTTAGGGTGCCTGCGGCACGCTCAGGCCAGCTGCATCAAGGGGGACCCAGCCCAAAGGGAGAACTTCAGCCCATGCCGTCATAAATACCCTAAGACAGGAGGCACCCGGAGACCATGGCCACGTAGAGATGAGAGCCCTTCCTCACCTTCAAAAGCGCGGAGGTGGTCCGGAGCTCACTGAGTAAGAAGAGAAGTTCGTAGAAGCAGAAACCAACAGTCAAAATAGCCCCCAGGCGCCTTCCCAGAGGTCTGTCCATTTTCTTACTCTGGCTGGGGGCATGGGGCCTGAACTGGAATCACCTGGGGAGCTTTTGAAAACACCAGTACCTGCCCCACCACCACCACCACCACCACACCAAGACTCTGATATAATTTGTGAGAGCTGGGCCCCAGCGTGGGATTATTCAAAGCTCCCAGGTGATTCTAAGACACAGGCAGGTAGAGGTATGTGTGTGCACAGATGCACCGCATGGACGCGGCAGAGGGGTGTGGATGTTCACCACAGTGCAACGTGTTCATCCGGGTGCCGCATGGGAGCAGGGAAGCCTCGAGTCCCAATCTGCCTTGGACAGCACGTGGCCCATCTTTGGGAGCCTGTCTGCCATCATAACAATACCTGCCTGAGTGAGCATTACGAGATCACGTATCAGAGCAGTGGGCACACAGGTGCATCTAGAAGTGTTGGCCTCATCACTGGTGCGCATGCTCTGTGTGACTTCCAGGTCCGTTCCAGAGTGCCTGCTCCGTGGCAGGTGCAAGAAATGTGACTATAATTGAGAGACCATCCCTACCCCGTGGGAGTTTATAACCTGGGGAGGGCAGAAAGAAGCAATCGAATAACAAGACAGCCTATTATACAGGGGAACAGAGTGGCGGAGGGTACAAGGGAGTGAGAGCGTATGTTTGGTTGCACGTGAAGGAAAATATATCCAGGATTCTGGGATGCAACAAGGATAAACAGGGGGTGATGGGGGGTCACAACATTCCACGAGCAAAGATCAATGGGGGTGGGGGGTACAGTTCAGACCACCCCTGGGGTAAGGTGGGTGGGGGAGACACCTTTTGGCCTCAGAGTAATCAGAAATAAAACAACCGTGAAGGCCAGGCTGAGGGTCTGCCCTTGATCTGGAGGTCAATGGGGAGCCAAGAGAGGTTCTTGAGCAGGAGCAACATTATCCAGGCAGTGGGGCATAGCATGGAGTGAGAAGAAACTGCCAAGGCAGTTATCTCAGCAGTACCCATGGGAAGTGAGTCTTCAGCAGGGTAGTGCTGGTAGAGCATCAGAGGGTGCCCCTGGGAGAGGTGCTGGAGAAGGCAAACAGTGCAGAGCGTGAACCAAGGAAGGGACAGCAAAGGACCTCGGAGGAGTATCCCCTTGCTCCATCCGGAGCCATGTGAGGGCTGAGAGTGCGGGAAGGCTGGGAGGAGCCCCGGAGTGTGGACAACCTGCATCTCAAAGCACGTCTGTCTGAGGGGCATAGGATGCGACAGAGGGCAGCAGGTCAGGGAACTTGGAGGAAGCTTCACCTTTAACCTCCGGTGCCCAGCAGCAGGGCCCATGTCAGGGAGCAGATGCAGAAACAGTCTGGAGATGTGAAGCTCACCCTAAACTACAGTCACATGAAGCCTGACGTGGAGTCCCCCTGCGCAACAGGGGGCAACACACTTTTTCTGCAAAGGGCCACATAGTACATATTTTCAGCTTCCGGGCCACAAGGTCTCGTAGCTACTGCTCACTCTGCCATCTTGGCACAAAAGCCACATCCATACGCAATATGTAAACAGTGGGCATGGCTGTGTTCCAATAAAACTTTATTAACAAAAACAAGCAGTGGGCTGGATTTGGCTACAGGCCACAGATTCCCCCAACTCCTGCTCTACAGTTCCCGAGTCAATCCAGTTTGGGAGATCATGTTATTCCTATGCCTGGCAATAAAAACACTGGCCATTTACAACAAGTCTGTGAAGCAAGCACTCCTCTTGCCGGCCCAGGAAAGTCAATCTAGGCAAGCCTTGAATGCAAGTTTATTAATTGCGTGAAAGTAATTTGCAAGGCAACTTCAACTTCCTGTCTGATGTGCCAAGGGCATGTCTTCTTGCAGTAAGGAAGGGGATGGTGCGGGAGGGGCTTAACTACGTAAGCCCAGACAGCACCGTCGTGTGAGCAGCAGGGATCTCATCGGGTAAATGAGGCACCTTGTGTGGTTTTGTTTTTCATCTGAGCAGCGGCTCTTTGGAGCATGTAATTTAGGGCACAAGGGAAATGCCGCGCACAAGGCATTCACTTGTGAGTTCCAGGATGTGACGTTTGCAGAACCAGGTAACAGAAGACAACATCTCCCGTGATTGCCCCGGTGGCAACCAGATCCCTCATCTGCCTCACAGGTCAGCCGGGGGAAAGAGACATTTAGTCAGTGCTGCTTCATTTCTGGCAGATGATTTAGCCTGTATTATGACCACATAATAAATGGCCGTTCTCTTCCAACCATTGTTCTCAAAAAGCAGAGTAAGAATTACATAAAGAATCCCTGATTTAGACATAACTCTGGCCTTCAGCCCCCACCAAAATCCTATCAGTATGTGTGAGGGGGCAGGTGGAAAACACGAGAGATTTAGGGAGCCAAACATTACCTGTGGGACCTTAGGCAAGGCATTTAACACACCTGCAACTCGCTTTCCCCGTCTGTAACATGGAGATGAAAATCCTGCCCTCTCAGCTTGCCACGGGTTCAACTGAAGGGGAAATGTTCTGGACAATGTTTATCACTGTAACAGCAGTTATGCCTGGGGTTGCAAATATGCAACATAGCTTTCCCCTTCTGTGCAGCAGTGTCCTGGGAGCCCATCGACTCTCCCTGTACCTGGAGCAACAACCTTTCCTCTGATCACCCTGAGTGAGAGTCGCCACCTGGCTCTCCTTAAGCCTCACTGGTCTCTGCTCTAAGCCTCTGTCTCTGCCGTTCCCTTTATCTTTATTATTCACCTCTTTCTCAGACTACTTTTCCCTCTACATCCCATTTCTTAGTTTCTCTCATCTCTTCTGCTACCTCTGTTCCCTAAATGGCCCTAAAGCACAACAAGAACACTTTTTATTGCTCCTTATATGCAGCGAAATTTTGTTCAATTCTATGAGAATGTGTAACACCTTAGGATTCTCTTCTAAAACAGAATCTCCAGATTTAATGGCCTCCTATTTATATATTATATATATTTCATCATTGATTTTTCTCTCTAGCTCAGTGGTCCATCATGGAAATACAAAGATTCTCCATCTCTGCTGGGTACAACTAATAGAATGCTCTTCCGCTCTGTTACTGAGCTTTACAGTCATTACCAGAAATGTCCGCATCTGGCTATTATTACTAATTTGTGTTTAGCACCTTTTATAACTTCAGTTATTCTTTCAATTCACAGCTTATGTGCTGCCCAGTCTCTTCTATTAGAGAAACTTCAAGAACAATAGGAGTTAAATGATTTCCTCAGCATTCAACAAAAATGTTTAGCGGACCAGACAGTCTACAGGAAGAGATTTCTAACACACTAACAACTTAGGCATCCAAATACTCTCCCAGGCAGAACTGTTTTCACCGAATTAGACTTCTCTATATGCCCTAGGGCCCAGGCTTACCGTCAGCTGAGTTGAAAAACCCCACACTGAATACCTGTGCCTTACAAAGGCCTAAACCAGTGGCTGGAGATGCCCTCAACCAGCTCGCAGAATCAAGGAGATGGCAACTAGGAAAATAAGCAATGATCACAAAGGGTGAACGAGTTTCAAAGCACAGTCAGTACCCAAAGAAACAGTGTAGTTAGTACCCAGTACAACGGGAGGAATGTGGCATCATGGTAGGCTCCTGAACAGGGGTGATATTAATTACAGCCATCTTAAACAGTTATTAATTACTTGAGATACAGTACCGAGGGCTTTTCATACATTGACATATTTATTCTACACTAGGATTCCATGAGGTAGGTAATACTGATAGCACAATTCTACAGAAAAGGAATTGGACACTAGAGAAGATGACTATTCTGCTGATAGCCACAAGGCTAGGGAGCAGAGGGAGGAACCAGGACTGAAGCCCAATCACTGGCCCCACACCAGAGGGATGGAGCACCCCGCACCCTGCCTCAGTGAGGTTCTCCCCACCCACATGGTTCTATTAAGTAAGCAGATGGGTTGTATTTAGTAATCAGAGGCAGCCCCAAGCCATTGGTAACCAAACTTACTATAAAAAGCAAAAAAAGGGGCACCTGGGTGGCTCAGCCGGTTGAGCGTCAGACTCTTGGTTTCAGCTCAGGTCATGATCTCGAGGTCATGAGATCGAGCCCTGCATCAGGCTCCATGCCCAAGTGGAGCCTGTTTGAGATTCTCTCTCTCCCCCTTCCCTCTGCCCTCCCTCGTGCTCTCTCTCTCTGTAAAAGAATATTTAAATTCTTGTCAAAAGTTTCGTTATTGTTTAAAACTACATGGGATGGAAAAGAGCTTTGAAGTCATAACTTTGAAAACCCTGCATTGAACAAAGATAAACAGGTTTCCTTACTACTAGACTTATGAAAGATTTCCAAATGGTAACATTCCTTGTTAATCATCCATCAAAATATCAGTATGTAGCATTTCTTGAAACTCTTCTATCCATTTTTTTTATATACTGAGCATCCCTTGAAAAAATATATATATACTTTCAGAAACATTGGGTTAAGGCTGATATGAGAAATGTGTTTTAATTAAGTACTAGAAAAAGGTCTGCCGCTCTGAGGAACTAATTTTTTGGCTTCTCCCAGCCTCGCTACCTCCAACCAAAGGCTATTCAACAGTCTGATTATAGCTGCATTTCCCTTTTTGCCTTGCTTACCAGGAATCTCAGACTCAAACCTGCCGCCATGCTAGAGAAATGGAGTGGGATGCCAGGGCTACACACAAGCATTTCATTTCCTTCCTGGTTTTCAAATTCCACTTGTAGTTCCACAGGAGTATGCTACATACAAACTGCTTCTACCAGGACAGGGTACAAAATCATTACATATAAATTCCTCAAGAGCAACCCAGCAGACAGGTATTTAAGTCCTAATCCCTAAGTCCTAAATACCAAGATAATCGGCTTCCACGTAATTATATCCTCTCAAAGAAATGAACCCCACTAATAAGCTGATAAGAAATAATACGTTCACCAAAGCCCATGCGTCCAGGTGTAAGATAAACACAGACCAGAACAAAACAGCGCCCGTTCATGTGCAGTGCTAGAAAGCTTCCAGAAGAATAAGAAAGTAGGAACTTCGGAGTCAGAGCGGTGAAGACAACAGTCACACACAGTAAAGAGTTCATCTTCCTCAACCTGCTCACAGAGCTCCCTGCTGATTCTGCTGTCCATCCTTGCAGTACCTCTCAGGCACAAAACACCCTCAGCTTTGCCTAAGACACGCAGTGACCGACCACGGGAACAATGGATGTTACTGCTAACATGGATGTTGAGGACAATCCAGCCAGCCCATTTCCACCCTACTGGGAGGAACCAGAAGCCCAGAGGAATGAAGTAATTTGCCCAGGATCATACACCTGTATGCGACAGGGGTGTCTCTTGATGCCTCGTCCAGTTTTGCGCCCCCTCCCCCATGTTAAAATAAAAGTAGACCTAGCACTACTTGGTCTCGCTCTACCAAGAGTAAAACAGTACTGCGTGTTGGATGCATATTACCTTGTTCAAGGTGCTAAAAATGCTGTACCGACCGATATCTAACTAGGTACCAAAGGTACCAAAGCTATAATTGAACAGTCATGGAGAGGTTATTATTAGTGCAAGATGTGACAGCACCACCTTGTTCTGCCCAAGCCAAAGGTGGGATCCTACTCGCAGGAAGGATGAGGGAGAGGGAACGTGCTGTAGGATGCCCAGCTTCGCTCCACCCAGGGAACGAGCATCCCTGCCTCCCACTCGGCATGGGTCCCTCTGCCCACCCACCACCTTTCTTGTCTCCTCAACACCTTTCTTCACCTCTCTGCCCTATTCTCTCTCCCCTCCTCCACTGGCTCCTTCTCTACCCAAACACACCCAATTCTCATCCGTATAAAAACAACTTAAAATCCCTTCTTTATTGATTCATCTATCGGTAGACATTTAGGTTGCTTCCATATCAGAGCTATTGTAAATAATGCTGATAAATACAGGCATGCATATACCATTTTGAGTTCATGTTTTCATTTTGGGGGTGGGGGATGCATACCCACCAGTGGAATGACTGGATCATCTGGTAGTTCTTTCAATTTTTTGAGGAACCTCCATCCTGTTTTCCACAGTGGCTACATCGATTTCCATTCCTGTCACTGCCATTCTTCTTCCCTTCCATCAAGAGGCAAATAAAGAACGTCCCCATTTGCTGGGAAGACTTCCCTCTTTCGACGCTCAAGTCAACCCCACGCAATTGGGCGTCACTGCTGGGCTATGGCCACGGGAAGCTGCTCTGTATCCAGGTCCCCGCTGAGCTCCTACTTCCAAATGCGATTGCTATTTTCCCTGCCCTTCTCTGGGCTTTCTCTGATTTCTGACACAGCTGACAGGAACAACTTTCCTCCACTTTCCTCCAACACCCACCCCCTCAACCGCCCCCAAACCTGCTCCCCCTCCTCCTCCTCTTCCCTTCTTCTCTATGACCAGAATTCTCCACGGTCACATCCAACTGTTTCTGAGTCACTGTACAACCCTCACAGGGGGATCCCCACATTCTCTTGTCTATCTCCAGCATCCTGATGGCACCCAATCTCACCCTGCAGCCATATTGCACCTCCGAGCTCCAGACCCCGCCCCCCAGGAAGGTCACAGCACCCAGCCTCCGCAGCATTCTGCTCTCCACCCCCGCCACCACCCCTGCCCCGGGCTCAGCAAGCCCAGCCCTTCTGATCCCTCCCTCCATGAGCATCAGTATTTCCCTGACATCTGCAGGGTCCCAGGCTCCAGAAACCTGACACCCCCAGCACCCCGCCCAGCTCAGTTCTGTTGCCCAGCCCCTCTTCCCTGAAATGTCCCCAGTGCCCCTGCACCGGCCACTGCCCTCTTCCCTGTCTCACCTCATTTAACCCAACCCCAATTAATTCTCTCCTTAAACCCCTCCAGTGATGCCCCCTGTGAACCAGGAAAGCCCAAGCTCCTTGCCTCATGGTAGCAGACCCCAACATCTGCCCACATTCTGCCTCCTGGCCTCCCCGCTGCAGCAATCCCTAGCTGCAACTTTCCTACACTGGCCTGGATCTGTCTCATCCCCCAGCTTTCAAAGGGGCCAAAATACCACCCAGCCCACTTACACTCACTTCAGAAATCCCTACTTATCCAGCAGTTCAGTGCCGCCTCCTCCATGAATCCTCCCTGCCTTCACCTTCTCCTTTGCAACCACGGAACCTGATAGAGACTCCCATGTGGCTGGCATTATTTTGGCATGTCTGGCGTCCCTCGTGCTGGCTGGAAGTTCCTTGGGGGCAAGGACTGGCTTATGTCTGCAGCCCTGCTCCTGAGCACAGAGTGGGGCGTGCTGTGGCTAAGCCAGGTTACTGTATACAGCAGTGCGAGACCTACGCTTTCCTGCACAAAGGTGTCTGGCCCAGGTAATAAGTGAGCACTGAATCCAGCGGGCACTCTGTTCACCCCAATTACGTGCCCTGGAGGAAGGAGCACCGATTTCCCATGGGCACAATGGCTCCATACGGGTGAGCAGGAGCCTGGCCTGATGAACACACGCTCTAAGTTCCCTGCCCTCCCACAGCTCCCTGGCAGCCCCTTCCCTTTGTGTAAGAACCTAAATAAGCATCACAGCCAAGCTGCTTTATCCATTCCTGGAGGTGCCTGATGCAAGGAGACTTTGGAGATGGTGGCAATTGTGCTAACTAAGTTCTTGGAAACAAATGCAAGTGGGCAAACATGGGCTCAAATTCAATATGGTATGTGAGCAGCACCAGGCCTTTTAGGCAGTTCCTGGGGCTGGTTGGAAAAACACATGAGCCCAAGACAAAGACTGACCAACATTTGGCCTCAGCGAGACACAAAGCCATCTGTTCCTTGGGTCCCCTGCAGTCTCTCATCCTTTATCTACAGTTACTCTGGGAGCTGCCCTCATTTCCTCTGAATGTCAAGCATCATTTAGTAAAGATGATCCAGGGGTCAGAAGAGCAGACTATGTGCAAAGTACCAGACCAAGGATATGGGGGCTGAGATCGTAGATAAGATAGAGTCCCCTCCCTCTGTGAACTAATAAGAATGAATATATCATAGCATTTACAATGTGCCCAACACTGCTCCTATCACTCTATGTATAGTAAATCCATATCATTCTTACAACAACCCCATTAGGTAGGTACTATTGGTTTTTTTTAACAATTTTTTTTAGGTCATCTCTACACCCAACAAGGGGCTCAAACTCACAACCCCAAGGTGAAGAGTCACATGCTCTGCCCACTGAGCCAGCCAGGTGCCCCAGGTAGGTACTATTATTATCCCCATTTTACAGATGAGGTCACAGAGGCCCAGAAGTTAAGTAACTTGACCAAGGTCTGGCAGGTAGTAAATGCCAGAGCCAGGATTCAAGCCCAGACAAGCTGGTGTCAGAGTCCCTCCTATTAACTGCCACATGATTTTGCTCTCTAGAAGATGGGAAAAGACAATGGGGCTGGAATGGCAGCATGAGAAACTTGACAAATTCTCTCCTCAGGAACAATAAAACTGGACAAGGGGCATCTGGGTGGCTCAGTTGCTTAAGCAACCGACTCTTGATTTTGGCTCAGGTTATGATCTCAGGGTTTTAGGATCAAGCCCCACATAGGGCTCCCACACTCAGCAGGGAGTCTGCTTCCCTCTCTCTCCATCTGCCCCTCCCCCTGCTTGTGCATGCACTCTCTCTCTCTAAAATAAATTTTAAAAATCTTTAAAAAATGTTCTAAAACTAGACAAAATTGTAAAAATAAAAGACAAAACCCATAAAACCCACCATTTCAAGACTCTGGAAATCAACTAAAACATGCAAAAAATCGAGGAGCATTTGTTCATGAAAAACTTCTGAACCTCTAGTAAAAGCAGGAGGAATCTGGGTTCTTTCCCTCCCATGTTGATTGGCACAGTAGTTTTATCACACGATTTGGCCATGCAAACCAACAGCCTCCCGGTTGGAAGGAGTCCACCTGATTTGAAGTGGAACATGAAAAACCCCACTCGGGCGTTGTCAGCAAAAATAGCTTTCCTGATGGCAAATGAGTGGCAAACATCAGCTACAAACATCTGAGGTTGTGGTGCTGGTTAGGGCAAACAACAGACTAGCAGACTAGACAGAAATTCAACAGCAAGATCAGCCATAAGAGTCCTTGATAAGCTCTCCACATAACTTTGGTTAACTGAAAGGCCAGGCAAAAGGAGGAGAAACCAGAGAGGGTCCATGCTCTCCACTCTTTCCAGGCTGACTGTGAGCCTGTGAATAGACAAAAGAGATGCAAAAGGACCCAGAAGAAATGAAAAGCTGGAGAAATTTAAAAACTGCCTTAATTTTGAGAGGCGTCTGGGTGGCTCAGTTGGTTGAGTGGCCACCCCTTGATTTCAACTCAGGTCATGCATGATCTGAGGGTCCTGGGATTGAACCCAGGTTGGGCTACATGCTCAGTGGGGAGTCTGCTTGAGGATTCTTTCTCTCCCTCTCCCTCTGCCCCTCCCCCTGCTCACAGTCTCTCTCTCTCTCTCAAATAAACAAATGTTTTTTTTAAAAAACTGGCTTAATTTTGAATGCAAATAAACTCTAACCAATCATTTGACTACACGGACACAGAGGCAACCCCTAAGGAAGCCAGGCTTCAAAATAAAAACAAGAATTTACAAAATGAAAAAAAAAAAAAAAAGAACCAAAAATTTTAAAACTGAGCCAACACACCAATGGCCACACACCACAAGAGAGACAGATACCACAGATTTAGTTCACACAAGTAATTAAACAGAATAACAACAAACCATGGGTGAGAATGGGGGGAGGTGGTTGGGGGACAGAAAACCAAATCCAGTGTTGCTAGAGTATATGATCTAAAATGTCCAATTTTCAACAAAAAACTAAGAGTCATGCAAAAAACAAAGAGGAAAGCATGGCTCTTCCTTACTCAGGGGGAAAAGAACAGTCAATAAAAGTCATCTGGGTGCACCTGACTGGCTCAATCAGAGGAGCATGTGACTCTTGATCTCATGGTCATGAATTCAAGCCCCACACTGGGCACAGAGATTACTTTCAAAAAAACTTTTTAATAAAAGTCATCTGAAAGTGAGCCCCAATGTTGGACATAGAGACAGACTCAAAGCACCTACTATAAATATGTTCAAAACACTAAAGAAACCCATGTTTAAAAAATTAAATAGCAATATGATATTAATAACCCAGCAAATAGGTTATCTGAATAACAGATAACCTCTCCCTCCCCCCTCTCTCTCTCTTTCTTTCTCACACACACATATCCACACCAAATGGAAATTCTAAAGTTAAAAGTATAGTAACTGAAATGAAAAATTCACTAGAGGGCCTCAATATCAGATTTGAGAAACAAAAACAAAACAAAAACACATAATAGATCCTCAATAAAATTAACAGCTGACTTTTCATCAGAAACAACATAAGTCAGAAAGCAATGTAATGGTCTATTTAAAGAACTGAAAGAAAAACCTGTCAACCAAGAATTCTACATCCAGCAAAACTATCATTTGAAAATGAAGGCAAAATAAAGATATTCCCAGACAAACAAAGACTGGGAGAATTCATTACTAGCAGATTTTCCTTGGATGTAATACTAAAGAATTCCTCAAGTGGAAAGAACACAATACCATACAGTAACTCAAATATACACACTAAGAAATAAAGAGCCCCAGAAAAGTTTGATGGGGGTAAATACAAAAGGCTGTATATACTTTTCCTCTTCTTTAAAAGGAAGAGGATTGCATAAAACAGTAACACTACTATATTGCATAAGCAATAACACTACTATATTATATATAGATGTAATATATATAATAACACAAATGAGGGAAAGTAATGGATCTGTATTAGAGCGAAGTTTTCATATTTTACAGGAATTAAGTTGGTACTGATCTGAACAGACTTTGATAACTTAAGATGCATACTGTAGAAGCAATCACTGAGAAAGTAATTCAAAACACAGGGGGAGAAGGAATTAAAATGAAACTCAAGAAAATATCTATTTAACATGGAAAAAGGCAATAAAGAAGGAACAGAGTAACAAAAAAGATACAAGACAAGAATTATAAAATGGCAGATGTGAACCCCACAACACCAACCTTAAGAGCCCCAAAACACATTGAAGCCAAAATTGACAAAGTGAAAGGAGAAATGAACAATTCAATGATAACAGCTAGAGACATTAATATCCCTCTCAATAATGGATTAAACAAAAATCAGTAAGGTTAAAGATGATTTCAGCACCACTTCCTACCAATCTTACAACTTAACAATAAAATAACAACCCAATTTTAAAAATAGGCAACTAATGTGAACAATTTCACCAAAGAAACATGGAAATGTCTAATAAGCATTTGAAAAGATGCTCCGCATCATTAGTCTTTAGGGAAATGCAACTAGAAATCACAAGGTGCCACGACCCACCCACTAGAATGGGTATAATAACAAAACAGAGACAATACCAAGCATTCACATGCATGGAGAAGAACTGGAAGCCGCATACACTGCTGGTGGGAATGTAAAAGATGAAGTGGTCACAGCCTCTTCGGAAAATAATTGAGCGGTTTCTTAAAAAGTTATATAAAGGTTAGTCAATTAAGCTTCCAACTCTTGATTTTGGCTCAGGTCATGATCTCAGGGTAGTGAGATCGAGCCCCATGTCAGGCTCTGCGCTGGGCATGAAGCCTGCTTAAGATTCTCTCTCCCTCTCTCCTTCCACCCTCAGTCTACCCAAGAGGATTGAAAACATATGTCTACACAAAGATTGTGATAGCAGTATTCAAGATAACCCCAAACTGGAAACAACCCACATGTCCATCAATGGTCACTGGATAAACAAAACATGGTATAGCCACAAATCAAACATTAATCTAATCCAGTTAATATAATATCTACTAAAACTGAAATACCAAAGAATAGTATTTAGCAATAAAATGGAGCAAACTACCAATACACACTATAGCACAGATTCACCTCAAAACAATCATGCTAACTGAAAGAAGCTAGAAGTAAAAGACTGGCTATTGTATTATTTCATGTCTATGAAATGTCCAGGAAAGGCAAAGAAAGAAAGAAAGTAGGTTGTCTGGGGCTGGGATGGGGTGGGATCTGACTGCAAATAGGCAGGAGCAAACTTTTTGGAGTGATAGAGATGTTTTAAAACTGAACTCTGGTGATGGTTGCATTATTTTATAACAACTAAAAAACCATTTCATTGTATACTTAGAATGGGTGGGTTTTACGATATTTAAGTTATGCCTCAAGAAAATGGGAGGAGAAAAGAAGACAACAGGTGCAAATAAGTCAAAACAGGAGGGGGAATGTGTAAGTGCAGTAAGAACACTGGGGAGTTTCGGGAAAGGCTTCCCACACTAGGTCTTGTAGAACAAGTAGAATGTGGATAGGTTAAGAGGAAAGAAAGGGAATCCAAGTGGAGACTCTAATAAGCAAATGCATGGAGGTGGGAAAAGCTGAGGTATGTTTGGTGAAACAGGCACCGTCTGGTTTGCTGAAGCACAGAGGTGGGGGCAACGTTGGGGTGGGGGTGGGGGTGGGGGAGAGTAAGACCCACCAGACAGTCTCACTTTCTGGCTCTGGGTCAGCTTCTCATATAAACCACTTTTTCTCCTTGTTCTAGATCGGTGATTATGGACTTCATGCTGGGCTGGCAATTTAGGAATCATCCAAGTGATGTCCAGAGCTCCAGAAGATTCTGGGGTACGTTTGGGGTGGGATCCAGGAGTTGCCTTTTTGAAATCTCTCTGGGAGACTCCAATGCTATTTAAAATGCATGGATGGTTGCCCCCAAGAGTTCTCAACAACTCTTCAGCTGGAAACACAGCAGCCTACCCTCCTTCCAGAAGTACATCTGATGACATCTTCACCCCAAGTAGGGAGCAAGGGGTTTCCTTTTAGGAATTATTTTTTGTGAACAGGGAATAGGAAGCACCAAGAGTAAAATTCTAAAGCAGTGTTTTCAAACCTTTTTTTCATGATCACCCTCAAAGAGCCTTTATAGACATTTCTTCCTAATTGGCCCACATGAAACTTTAATACCACAGACATACTGTAGATGTTTATAAATCGGATGTAAATCTGTGCTTAATACATAAAAAAGTAAGACGTTTTTCTACCCCTCCCCATCCACAGGAAGCAATTTTCCCTCCCCTAGGGGTGACTTCAACTCCATCAAGAAGGCATGCTCTGGGATCTCATGGTGAAGGGAAGGGGGAGGCGACCCCTACCCACTGAGCATAATGCTAGTAGTATCTTGTGGATCTAAAATGTTAAACTCGGGGCACCTGGGTGGCTCAGTAGGTTGGACGTCTGCCTTTGGCTCAGGTCATGAGCTCAGGGCCCTGGAATCAGGCCCCCGCATCGAGCTCCCTGCTCAGTGGGGTGTCTGCTTCTCCCTCTGCCTCTTCCCCTGCCCCCTGCTCATGCTCACATACACACACTCTCTCTAATAAATAAATCTCAATATAAATAAATAAATCTCAAATAAAATCTTTAAAAAAATAGTAAAATAAAATAAAATGTTAAACTCCTTTAGCTGGATTTTTCCAGCTCAATTGGAAATGAAGAAGTGAGTATAGCCATCCTGGCCAGAAGAGACCCAAATGACTCTGGAGGCCAGAGAATAACAGAACCAGGCCCAACCAGGAGAACTATTGCAGAAATGCGATCTTTTATGTCTAATAAAAGCTAGAAGCCCGGAGAGACACAGTTTGGGGAAACTGCATAGACAAGCAGGGCAAAGATGGTATTAGAAAAATGATCCAACGTAAAAGAAAATGTACTCTCTGGAAGAACTGCAATCTCCAGCTTGTAGAACAGAGGCATTTGCCTCTCCAGTTGGATTTTCAGGGCAGTGGAATCTTCAGCTCCATCAGAAAGTGGCTACCACCCAACTCAAGACCAGAGCACGGACAGCCGTGTTGTTATGTGCACCGGCAAGCAGGTATCATGGCTCTGTTCTTGAGCAGGGAGCCAGCCCCGTGTGTAATGGATAGCAACGGATGCATCCCCTGGGAATGCCACAGCCCTATTATATTAACTGGGTCACATTATCTCCCTTTGACTTCATGCTTAGAAAATAAGATGTGTTGAAAGAGACACCTTCACGTAAGCCAAGAACACCAGAAACAAACCAGGAGCATGGGCTTTCTGCATCTCATTCAATTTCTGCTCAGAAAACGCTATGTGTCTAGAGGAAGGACTTCCTCTCTCACTCACCTTCACCTGGCTTGGCTCCCCAGAGTTATGGCTCCCACACACCTCCTCACGTTGACATGTCACCCACGGCAAGATGCCTTAACAGGGCAGAAAACAGAGGAGATGGTCTTGCGATTGCTGGCCTTGGACACCCAGTTCCAATACTGTCCTCGGCACACTGCTGCCATAGCCTGCACGGCAAGGCCAACTCGGCTTGGCACAAGGGAGCAAACCCATCCACTTGGCCACCCATGTCCAGGAAGACAGCTTTATCATGACGATATTCCTAGCATTTGCATCAGCAGAAACACCTGCCACAGTGTGTTCTGGGCCATTCTAAAGAGCCAAGATGAAGGAAATGGTCAGAAATCAGGAGAAGCTTGATGGCTTATTTTGATCCAAAGAATGTGAAAACATCACGTTCTTCCCTAAAAGACTAGTTGTAAGACCCAACTTACTATTTTTGTTTTGTTTTGTCTTTTTCTTAAAGATTTTATTTTTTTAGAGAGAGAGTAGGTGGAGGAAGGGCAGAGGGAGAGAGAAAGAAAGTCACAAGCAGACTCGGCGCAGAGCATGGAGCCCAAGGTGGGGCTCGAACTCACAACCCTGAGATCATGATGTGAGCCAAAACCAAGAGTCAGACACTTAACCAACTGAGCCACCCACGTGCCCGTTTTGTTTTGTCTTAAAGACAACAATCTGTAGAGACAATGGCAAACAGTATGGTAGGAACTTACCACACTTCACTTGTTAATTCTCGTAGTTTTCCAGCTGCCAAGAAGGCATTATTCTATTTTCTGGAGGCGATGCAAGATCGGAACAGTTATGTATGCTTCCTTAAGATCACACAGCCAGAACGTGGCAAGGACAGATTTCAACCTAGGACTGTCTGGCTCCTAAGGCCGTGATACCTCTTGGCAAAATCCTGGCTGGCATCATAGAGACATTTTCTTTTTCTTTTTAACATATAATGTATTATTTGTTTTGGGGGTACAGGTCTGTGATTCATCAGTCTTACACAATTCACAGCACTCACCATAGCACATACCCTCCCCAATGTCCATCACCCAGCCACCCCATCCCTCCCACCCCCCACCACTCCAGCAACCCTCAGTTTGTTTCCTGAGGTCAAGAGTCTCTTAGGGTTTGTCTCCCTCCCTGGTTTCATCTGGTTTCATTTTTCCCTTCCTTTCCCTATGATCCTCTGTCTTTTTTTTCAAATTCCTCCTATCAATGAGATCATATGATACTTGTCTTTCTCTAACTGACTTATTTCGCTTAACATAATACCCTCTAGTTCCATCCATGTCATTTGCAAATGGCAAGATTTCTTTTTTTTTTTGATGGTTGCATAATATTCCATTGTGTATATATATACCACATCTTCTTTATCCATTCATCTGTTGATGGACATCTAGGCTTTTTCCATAGTTTGGTTATTGTGGACATTGCTGCTATAAACATCAGGGTGCAGGTGCCCCTTCGGATCACTACATTTGTATCTTTGGGGTAAATACCCAGTAGTGCAATTGCTGGATCGTAGGGGAGCTCTATTTTCAACTTTTTGAGGAACCTCCATACTGTTTTCCAGAGTGGCTGCACCAGCTTGCATTCCCACCAACAGTGTAGGAGGGTTCCCCTTTTTCCACATCCCCCCCAACATCTGTCATTTCCTGACTTGTTAATTTTAGCCATTCTAAAATGGTGTGAGGTGGTATTTCACTGAGGTTTTGATTTGGATTTCCCTGATGCCAAGTGATGTTGAGCACTTTTTCATGTATCTGTTGGCCATTTGGATGTCTTCTTTGCAGAAATGTCTGTTCATGTCTTCTGCCCATTTCTTGATTGGATCATTTGTTCTTTGGGTGTTGAGTTTGATAAGTTCTTTACAGATTTTGGATACTAGCCCTTTATCTGATGTGTCATTTGCAAATACATTCTCCCATTCTGTCAGTTGTCTTTTGGTTTTGTTGACTGTTTCCTTTGCTGTGCAAAAGCTTTTTATCTTGATGAAGTCCCAATAGTTTATTTTTGCCCTTGCTGCCCTTGCCTTTGGTGATATTTCTAGGAAGAAGTTGCTGTGGCTGAGGTCAAAGAGGTTGCTGCCTGTGTTCTCCTCAAGGATTTGGATGGATTCCTGTCTCACATTGAGGTCTTTCATCCATTTTGAGTCTATTTTTGTGTGTGGTGTAAGGAAATGGTCCAGTTTCATTCTTCTGCATGTGGCTGTCCAATTTTCCCAACACCATTTGTTGAAGAGACTGTCTTTTTTCCATCGGACATTCTTTCCTGCTTTGTTGAAGATGAGTTGACCACAGAGTTGAGGGTCCATTTCTGGGCTCTCTATTCTGTTCCACTGATCTATGTGTCTGTTTTTGTGCCAGTACCATGCTGTCTTGATGATGACAGCTTTGTAAGAGAGCTTGAAGTCCGGAATTGTGATGCCACCAGCTTTGCTTTTCTTTTTCAACATTCCTCTGGCTATTCGGGGTCTTTCTGGTTCCATACAAATTTTAGGATTCTTTGTTCCATTTCTTTGAAAAAAGTGGATGGTATTTTGATAAGGATTGCACTGAATGTGTAGATTGCTCTAGGTAGCATACACATTTTCACAATATTTGTTCTTCCAATGCATGAGCATGGAACGTTTTTCCACTTCTTTGTGTCTTCCTCAATTTCTTTCATGAGTATTCTATAGTTTTCTGAGTACAGATCCTTTGCCTCTTTGGTTAGATTTCTTCCTAGGTATCTTATGGTTTTGGGTGCAATTTTAAATGGGATCCGCTCCTTAATTTCTCTTTCTTCTGTCTTGTTGTTGGTGTATAGGAATGCCACTGATTTCTGTGCATTGATTTTATATCCTACCACTTTACTGAATTCCTGTATGAATTCTAGCAGTTTTGGGGTGGAGTCTTTTGGGTTTTCCACATAAAGTATCATATCATCTGCAGAGAGTGAGAGTTTGACTTCTTCTTTGCCGATTCGGATGCCTTTTATTTCTTTTTGTTGTCTGATTGCTGTGGCTAGGACTTCTATTACTATGTTGAATAGCAGTGGTGATAGTGGACATCCCTGCCATGTTCCTGACCTTAGGGGTAAAGCTCTCAGTTTTTCCCCATTGAGAATGATATTCGCTGTGGGTTTTTCATAGATGGCTTTTATGATATTGAGGTATGTACCCTCATAGAGACATTTTCTAAGTACGGTTCTTATCATTCTCTTACAAGACATGGCACGTCCTGATGATAAACATCCTATACACCAACAATAACATCTCACGTAAGGCTTACCTTTATTCACACAGGAAAGTCTGTCCTCCAGAGGAAGCACCTCCGAATGCCATTTCTGCCTAGAGTCCCACCTCTGAGAAGCACCTGTGGCCACACCATGAATGTGACTTTTATCTGGTTCGCAGAGAAAGTTTTTTCAGCTTTGTGATTGGAGCCCTCACTCTTAATCCTCATCCAGGAAATCATGTGCTGGCTTACAGAGTACAGAGTACACAGGGGCATATGTGTATGCTGGGAGCATTTCTATAAAAAGCCCCTGCCTTAATTCTAGGACCATATTATGAACTAAAGACCGTTTCATTAAGGGCTGTCTCAGACCATGCCTTTTCCTCCTATTCAGCCCCTGTCCCTAAAGTCAGCTGCAATTCCCTAAAGAGAAGAGAAACAAATGAGGAAAACAAACATCAAGAGTTGGAGGAATCAGGCTTCTCTGGAGGAGTTAAACCACAAACAGAGTGAGCAGCTTTACTGAATGGCTTCCCACTCAGAAACAAGAGAGGGTTTGGGTCATTTTGGCAGAGGTGGGTCAAGACAGTTCAATGTCCCCCGCCCTGCTGAGTTAAATCTATGTGGGCTCTAAAGGGAAGGTTTGCATTTATTAGAAGAGAAGAACATAATAAAAATGCAAACAACCACATGATAATTTAATAACCTGTAATGATAAATGCCACAACCCTTGCGAACTCAAAAGATTAGACAGAAGGAAGCTGGAATACGTGCTTGGTACAATAACCCTAAATGTTTAGACCAGGAGTCAAGGAAATAGCTTCAGTATCTCATCTGGTATGAAATGGGACAGATTATGAAGAACTACTGGATGCACCAAGAATCAACGGTATTGGCTGGGAAACCAAATAACAAGTCACACTAATTTTCTCCCGGTAATCAAATATTAGTTTCATTTACGAAAAGCTTCCATATGGAATTCTGCCTCAATAAAGCATTCCGTGCTGGCGCCAGATAATCAATATGGTTGAGCTAGCCCCTTCTAGCAGGGAGTACACTTGTTTCGAAACAGCCCAAACTCCTACAGCCTGGTAATAGTTTTCACTTACAGTAATGCTCTGCCGGGAAATGCATCATATGAAACTTCTTGACGCTTCCTTTCCCATTTCATTAAGAAACGGATCCAGAGCTAGAGGCACCGCTTTGGAATTGAACGACCTCTCTGCCCAAACGGATCATCCCACTGTTAACATCTCTGGTAATCACATCTCATTTCTCCCACCCGGACACCAAGCAAATGCATTGTGTTAATAACATAGGGTTGCTTAAATCAGGCAGTCATGTGGCTTCTTGCCCACAGGTCATTTTGCTTTAAAGGCTCCTTTTTCATGTAAAATACATCCCCTCAAATGTAGTTCAAGAGATGAACCTGAAGAGATGAGCGTACACAGCTACAGGCTGGGAAATAATTGCCGTGGAACTCTGTTCCCAAAGGACAAAGGAACAGGGTCTTCTGTGTCCACAAAGAAAATTCCCTGAGTCTCTGGAGAGGACTTGATAGCCACAAGTCCAAGATGTCTGTGTGGAAGAACGGGCTCAGCTTTGAGACAGTGGCTCGCTACAATCCGCTCCTAAGACACACAGGGTCTGGAGGGTCACTGTGTTGCACCTCTGTGTAGCAGGAACATATAATAGGGAGTGAGTAAGCCCTTATGAGGTGAAGTGGGGCTCAAACTCAGGTAGTGCTGACATCACCAAAGAGCCTTTCAGAAACACAAAATCTCAGACCCCAGACTTACAGAGTCAGATTCGGCATTTTAGCAATATCCTCAGGTGATCTGCCCCTTGCTGTCCGAGAAACATTGCCCCAGGCTACATGCTTTATAGTCCCCTAACCTGCACTGCATGGTTTCACAAAGCTTCCAAGCAGTCTCCTGAAGTAAGATGGAAGGAAGATAAGCTTATTCAGTCAATGGAAACTCCAAATACCCAGTCTCACTGTCTATGTATATTTGGGAAGGAGGGTATATAAACACTCTCCCTGTGACCTTCACATACCCAAACCGCCCATTAGTAAGTTCTGTCAGCTCTACTTGGTAGAGCCCCATCTGTCCACTCTTCTGTCTTCACTGTACCATCTGTGCCCCAAGGACCACTATCCCCTCCCCATATCACCCATGCACTACCTGTATGGCAATTAAAGAGATACATGCAGTACAGGGGGCACTGTTCAGTATCTTCCAACAGCTCCCCATGGCACTCAGAATAAAAATCCTGAACACCAGACCCCCGCCCACAAAGTCCTGAAATATCCCACCCGGCCCTCCTCTCTAAGATCATCTCCTGCCACAGTCCTCTATGCTCATCATCCCAACCACATGGCCTTCTTCCTGTTTTGTAAACAGGCCAAGTGCAGTCCCAACTTCAAGACCATTGGCTGCTCCCTCTGCTGAGAACACTCTTATCCCAGATCATGACAAAGCTGTTTCCCCACCAGTAGGTTCCAGGTCAGGTGTCCCTTCCTGAGGGAGGCTTTCCTTAAACAAGCACCAGCATCCCTTCCAACCCAGCCACCAACACGATGCCCTTTTATCCTCATTGCTTATTGAATGCTTTCACATTATCTATTCCTTCAGTAGCAGCCAAGTTCCTTGAGAACCAGGATCTCTCTCTTTGCTAACTACTAGTGCCAAGAAGAGTAACTGGCATACAGCAGGAACTTAATATTTACTCACTGAATGGATGGATGGGTGGATGGATGGGTGGATGGATGGATGGGTGGATGGATGGGTGGGTGGATGGATGGATGGATGGATGGATGGACGGATGGATGGACGGACGGATGGATGGATGGATGGATGGATGGATGGACGGACAGACAGACGGATGGGTGGGTGGATGGATGGGTGGGTGGATGGATGGATGGATGGATGGATGGATGGATGGATGGATGGATAAGATGGATGGATGGAAGGTTGCATGGATGGATAGATAGATGGATGGATGGGTGGATGGGTGGATGAGAAAGTGCTGGCCTAAAAGTTCCAGTCCTGTGGTTCTCAATTCTGGCTGCATGTTAATCACCCGTGAATGTTTGCAAAAATGCCGAAACCAGACCAACCAAATCACAAACTCTGAACACTAGTGTTCAGAAAACTGTGCTGTCTAACATGGTAGCCACTAGCCACAGGTGGTTGTAAGTTTAAATTAAGATTGAATAAAACTTAAAACACAGTTCCCTGATTGCACTACCCACATGTCAAGTGCTCCTTACCCATATGCAGCTAGTGGCAACTGACAGGAGTTTAGGGCAGGCCATCCCAAAATGTGCCACTCTGGCACTTTGATTATTTTGAATTAAAGTTTCACAAGAAACAGCTGATATAAGGACACTCTGGCCACCCTTTGTCTCCCTAAAAACAGGAAATAAATCTCCCATGTGAAAGGCACCTTCCCTGCACCAGGAGGAAAGGAGAAATCCTTATCACCAGAGACAGGGAATCTGGAGCCCAGAAGACTATGTAAACAAACCTTGTTGCTTCCTTGTTAATTTACCACTCAAGCTCGAACTTCTTTGTCTTGTCAATTCTTCACAAATTTATTGTTTCCTTGTCAAAAAGGTATAAAAGCTGTCTGCTTGGGTCACTTCTTTGGGTCTCATATCTTTAAGGCCCCATACATACAAAATTAAATTTGTGTTTCTCCTGTTAGGCTCTCTATTACAGGGGATGTCTCTGTCAAGAACCTAAAAGGGTAGAGGGAAATTTATTTTTCCTCCCCTACACTACTCTAGTGTACAGCACCAATACAACACATTTCTATCATCATAGAGAGTTCTATTGGAGAGCACTATTCTAGAACTCCATCTGAATCTAATTTCTTATGTGACTCATTTATGCCTTGAACTACACTTATTGACCACCTATCACTACCCGGACACCATATGAAGTGCTAAAAAATAATGGTAATAATAACAATAACCAAAACAATAACAAAAATAGCAGAAAATACTTCCACAGTGCTTACTATGTATTCCCAGGTATTGTTCTACAAGCTCTACATATACAAGTTAATTTCATTTTCCTATTAGCCATATTAAAGATACTATTATAATCCTCATTTTACACATGAGGAAACTGAGACAAAAGGGATTTAAGAAACTTGCCCATGATCACACAGCTGGTGAGGTGAGGGGTCAGAATTTGAATCCAGTCCCTGTCAAACAGCTGTTTACAAAGGCAGAGCGGGAAAAGACTGGAGAGTTCCTCCACATTTCTTAAGGGTGACAACGGTGTCTCGGGCTGACCACGGGGCTTGCTCAGGGGCACAGCCAGCATCTGGCACAGCCTAGGTAAGAGCTCCCCTGCTGTGGTCTTAGCTGTTCTGACTACCTACTTCTGTCAGAGGAATGCAGCCCAGGAAACGAGGTCCTGGCTGGAAAATTCCTCTAAAACCTGAATGGATAAGAGCTATCTGCATTCACACTGCCCTGCTCACAGGTACACCCACCTATTCTGTGGCAATTCTGGGACACGTGGCAGAGAGACTGTGGTGCTGGGCAGGGCCTCTTCAAATACCTCTGGGCTCTGAATCTGCAGTCAGCTGTTCCTTGGGTGCGTTTCTCCAAATAGTGACTCAAACCTCTATCCCCATGTTTCCCATGACTCAGTGAGGTAGGCTGATGGAGGGGGACATAGCAAGCCTGAGAGCTAGATCCACCTCCTCATTTCCAGGGACCATCATCTACTTAAGTAGTAAGACCACAAAGAACCATCATTGATTCTATTACCTCACTATTGAAATGGTAATATGAGCACCTTGTGGACGGTTGCAGGATTTAGAAATTAAATCCTCCAAGAATCAAAGGGGCAAAGATGGCAGGCAGCTTGTCCTTTCAATGTCACACCAGGACACCGTTTAACAGACTTACACAGATAACTGTCTAGGGCAAGGGTCAGCATACTACAGCCCTTTGGCCAAATACCACCCTCCACCTGCTTTGCAAATGTGGCCAAGCCACCAAGACTACTTTCCTGCTTCAAGAGCAGAGTTGTGAGGTTGTGTGAGAGCAACAGAGGTGTGTGGTCTGGAGAGCTTAAAATATTTATTGTCTGGCTCTATACAGATCAGCCAAACCTGGATCTAGAGAAGTATACCTGGCTTTGATTTTGTTATTTTCTATATATCAAGGGCTTGGACACTGTGAAGCTACATGCTAACTTAGACTTCTATACCATAGAAAAGAGAACCCCAAAAGTTACAGTAATACTGCCTTGTAGGATGCTCATTAATTTTGTATCTAATTGTGACAGACTGGGTTTCTCAGGAGACAGACTCTGAAATGGTCACTATGGAGCCACAAGTTTATGAAGGGATGTTCTAGGAGTCAAGCCCCAAAGAAGGGAGGGAAGGAAGCAGGACTAAGTAGAGAAAGAAGGTAAGCTGGGACACAGTTGTGACAGGCCTTGGCTGACTCTATGGGCAGTTCTGAACAGAGGATGACCTCAAGAGATGCAATCAGGGGGTGAGAGGTCTGGGCTTTATCCTCATTCATGGATCAGATACTGGGTACAGGCTGCCCTGAGAGGGAACATGTCTTCAAGCCAGGTGACTATCTTCAGCCAAGGCAACTCCTGAAGGAGCTGACAGCTAAGGACTAAAAGGATTCAGAGCAAGTCTCCCCCCTCCTCCCCAAAATGCACCACTTTGGCATGTGGATTATTTTAAGCTGAAAATAATTAAGGTCCAAAAGACTCAGGAAGAGCTTTTAACCTCCCCCTTAACCACCTCTAAGAATTTAGATAGAGGTCCTAGACCAGGAGAAGTCTCACCAGAGATAACTATACAAAGTCAAGGCTAGGTGGGATAAGGGGTGGGTGGCTCATAGGGCCTACCTGTTCGATTCCTCTCTGTGTCCCATTGTCTCTGCAAGGTACAATGAACATTTGTTTACGAAACATTTGCTCTTCCCAACTTCCTATAAATTGTCTTCTTCCCCTTTGAAGCCCTAGACCCCTATCCCTCCTTAGCTCAGGATGGCATATAAGCTTCAAATGCCTGTCTCAGAGCCTCTCAGATCTCTCTGGCACTCCAGTACATATGAAATTAAATTTGCTTTCTTCCTGTTAACCTGTCTTAATAAGTCAATTAACAGACCAGCCAAAAGAAACTAAAAGGGTGGTGTAAAATTTTTTCCTCCCCTACAGAGCTTTCTGCTGGCAACACTTCCAGAAGCTGGGGTATGTTAAGGCTGCTCTGAATGGCACCCCACCATTTCCCCCACACTTACCTAATTATTCTCTTCCATCCTTTTTCTTCAAAATGCCTATAAATACCCAGTTCTTCAAATGCTCTTTGAGTCAGCTTTACCAACTTACTGGTTCCCTCATTAATTATTTAAATAAAATATTTGACTCAGGTTCCCTCTATAATTATATGAGTGGCATGTTTTTTCACCTTTTCCAAATTTTTTTTGACAGAATGCACATGTTAAATGGAAATTATTGCAATATTATTATAAACGTAATGGAGAAAGCCATTATTTAAGATAAATGGGAAGTTTACTCCCCAGCAAGATCTTCATTCCTACATTCCTTCTCAACATTCCACGCAGGGCAGAACTAGGGCACCAGTGAGTCGGGACAGCAGTGAACTGCTTCTCCTTGAAGGTCAATTTGATGGCTAGCTGGAGGGGCAGGGGAGGCTGCCCAGACCAGAGAATGCTGGAAAACAACCAAAGGGGAAACCTGAGGCTAAATCAGGAGTTGGTGTCTATCAGAGCCTTTATCTGGCTAGTGCCAAGGAGCAGACAGTATTTTCTGGGGAGTCTAGTTAAGTCTCTATGTGTGCAAAAGTAAAAAGGTAGACAGAGCATCTTGAACACCTTTGCTTAAAAATGCACAGTGAGAATCAGAATTGTTAAGGCCACTCCAAGAGGGATACAGCCCTGGGAGAGGCTGCTGGGAGGGTCCTGTGCCTGCTGGTGAGGCTTCCAGCCTAGTCATAAGTAGGTGTCGAGAGGAAGGTCCAGGGAAGGCTCAGGGAAGACCTGATATGTAATACATGCTTGCCACAAACAGAGTACATGGCCATGATTAGGAGCAACAGGCAACTTACATAGAAATATAACAACAAATGAATGGAAATGAATGTAGTGGTGGAGAGACAGATAATTGTGAAATAAAGCAAATATAGCAAGACGTTAACTACAGAATCATAATAGCAGGTAAATGGGTATTCACTGGACAATTCAACTTTTTTACATGTTTGAAATACTTCATAATAAAATGTTAGGGGGAAATGATTACTGACGTACAGAGGGAGAAAACATAATCTCAATCCTTCTGTATTCCACATGTTAAATGTGTACATACTTATAAAATATACATATTTACACACATGCAGATATATAGATATATGCATACTCACACACACACACACACACACATATACACACACAGTCATAAATGAATAAAACACAAATATAAGCAGAGGATTGGGCATGTAAACGAAAGGAAAGATACTTGGTCTGGGTTTGTATTTTGTTCTGGCAAGAAATTAATGGCACAGTGTTTCCTAGACAAAAACCAGGAAACTGTAGACCATCTCCGCTTAAAGTCACTTATTCTTAAATGTAACAGAAAATTGCTCAGGGAAAAAGGTATTTATGAACTAGATGTCATAAAATAATAACAATTCTGAATGAAATCATTCAACCTATAAAGGAAGGAAACACAATTCAAATATCCTACGTTTGCCTTAACTCCACATTGATTTGCCTGGGCTAACAGCCTAAATGAACATGTAGAAAGCAAGGCTATTGTTATACATATAAGTCTGGGTGGATTCTAGGTGTAAATAATTATGCTGTACTTGACACTAAGTGAATAGCAATCACTTTTGAAATAAGCCTACCTTACAGAGTTTCCAGTAGTAAATTCACAGAACAAGCCAGCACTGTGTGCGACAAGGCATGGAGCCTTGAGCTAAAGCACAAGTCCTTCTAGCCAGCACCAATGGCCACGATCACCCACAAGTATAAGGAGAGGCTATGTGAGCTTAGGACCAGAAACCCAGGGAAACGGCTGCAATATGGCCTGAGCAATGAGTTGCAGCTTAAGGGAAGCTGTCAGAGGTACCCAGTACTCCAAAGCCCACAAAGCGCTACGAATGCACCCCAGATTCAGTATGGCTACCCACAGTCCTTCCCCGGTGACATACAGAATTCGCTTTTTTTTTTTTTTAAAGATTTTATTTATTTATTTGACAGAGAGAGACACAGCGAGAGAGGGAACACAAGCAGGGGGAGTGGGAGAGGGAGAAGCAGGCTTCCCGCAGAGCAGGGAGCCTGACGCAGGGCTCAATCCCAGGACTCTGGGACCATGACCTGAGCCGAAGGCAGATGCCTAATGACTGAGCCACCCAGGCGCCCCCAGAATTCACTTTTATCCAAGGAGTTTGCATTTCCAACCTAATAACCTCAGTCAAGTAGGGGTGGCTCAGTCAGTTAAGCATCCACCTCTTGATTTTGGCTCAGGTCATGATCTCAGGATCACGGGATCGAGCCCCGTGTTGGGCTCTGTGCCAAATGTGGAGCCTGCTTAGGATTTCTCTCTCTCCCTTTCCCTCTGCACCCCCCAACTTCTGTCTCTCAAAAATAAGTAAATACATACATACATACATACCTCAGTCAAGGAATAATAGGGTTAATAGGGTTTTGCTGTACAGAGAACTAATGATGTCAGCTTACCTGGAATATATTTATTCTGTAATAATAAATGCTTGCCTATTATTATTAATACAAGCAGTTTTACTGAGCACTGATTATGGAGCAGATTCTGTGCTAACCACCTTTCTGCATTAATCGTCCTCATCCTCATGCAATCCTATGAGGTAAGGGCTATCATTACTCCATGTTGCAGAAAGAGAAACTGAGGCTCCTTATGCCCAAGGCCAACGGTGAAAGGCGGACTGGAATGTGGGCAGTGTGACCACAGGGACACACTGAATGCTCCCGCCAACACCAGTCACCGTTGTGCATAAGTCACGTGCACAACCGGAAGTGAGTGCGTAACAGACATTAAGTGAATGAAAAGCAAAGTACAACAGCGAAAGCATCTTTAAGGCCCAAAGGCACAGCCCCTGAAGATGTAATGAGAGGGCCAGCAGCCCACAGGGGCTCAGCACACCAGGCCCCGGGGCCACCTGTCATCCGGATGATGCCGCCAACCCCACCTACGAGGCCAGGGACTTGGGAGCTCTCTGACAAAGTACTGCCTCCCGGCTCTGACTCCCGGCCAGCCCCGTACTCAGCAGCAATGAGGCAGGCACCGCATTATCGATTGGGAAAATATCACAACCAAACCAAACCACAAACAAGGGCGTAATTAAAGCTCTTTTACTTCTGTTTATAAGTATCTGAAATCTGCCAAGCACAGATCACTGCAAAGAGCAAAGCAGCATGTCTTGCAGCCTACTTGGCCTTTTCTTCTCCCGCCTGGGATCCTGTCTGAGAAAAGGAAGTTAATTATCTCCTGGAGCACAGACAATGTGCCAAGACCTAGACGAGGTGCTTTCCACAAACGTTATCTCATTAAATCCTGGAACAAACCATGTAGCACACGTATTATTAACTTCAATTTAGATACAGGAGGAGAGGGTCGGAGAGCTTCAGTAACTTGTCCAGGGTACACAGCTAGCAGGGCAGAATGAGAATTTAAACCTCCAGCTGCACATTCAGCCTGGATTCGTTAAATCGCGTGGCCACCTCCAACATCCTTCATCACAAAGACGGTCAGAAGATAGGGTGAGAGCAGCAGGTCTGCAGAAGCTCCTAGGATTGATGGGGCGCCTGGGTGGCTCAGCCGTTAAGCGTCTGCCTTCGGCTCAGGTCATGATCCCGGGGTCCTGGGATCGAGCCCCGCGTCGGGCTCCCTGCTCAGCGTCGGGCTCCCTGCTCAGCGGGAAGCCTGCTTCTCCCTCTCCCACTCCCCCTCCTTGTGTTCCCTCTTTCGCTGTGTCTCTCTGTCAAATAAATAAATAAAGTCTTAAAAAAAGAAGTAGCGGAGCAGCAGAAGAAGAAGTAGTAGTAGTAGTAATAGTTCCTAGGATTGAAATCGGTCTGTTAGTACAAAGTGGCAAACCACCTCTGCAGGGCAGCCCAGCAACCCTGGGACCGGCTGGGCTCTAAACGGCCAAGGCCGCCAGGCCATTCGAAGATGCCAAGATGAGACTGAGCTCTGTTTGGCACCCAGTGCTGTGGGGCTCCCATGCACACGGGCAGCACCGCGTCGCTCGACGGGGTGGGGTGCGGGCGAGGGGTGCAGGACTTGCTGATGCAGCATCTCAGCCGAGCCAGCAGGCCAACAGGACCCTGATTGAAAACCTTCATTCAGGGTGGCCGTTGGGGGCGCTGGGTGGGCAGGGGTGCTTGGACAGCCAAACTCCACCAGGACATGGCTCCAGCATTCCTGCACTCAGAAGGAAATGGTAGAGGGAAGGGCCAGAGGATGACAACATTCTAAATGAGAACAGGAAAGTACTGAGGAATAAAGCAAAGATAGCATCCGTCCATGAGCATGTTCTATATAACTCCAAATTCGAAGGCACTTCTAAGCCCATCCATGACCCCACGCTGAGGAAGTAGGCGCCTGACCGTGATAATGACACCCCGCGTTCGCACACGTCACACAAAGGGCCATAAAGCTTTCCACTGGGAAAGGGAGTCTCAGCCACCACACAGACACACACAGAAAGGAGGGGGAAATACAGTCTTGCCTCCCCTCCCCATCAAGTGCAATGCCAGCTATAAGCAGAGTTCCTTCACCTCCGAGCTTCAAGTTCTGAACAAGAATATATAAATTGCAGGATTAGAAATGGAAGACATAGGCACTTGTCCACACCGGCCATCTCCGGGGACCCATTAAATACCCCTTATCCCTCATTTTCCCAACTTTTACAGAAAATCCACAAAGCACCATCATATCACACCCTCAGTGCTCATCTGGAGTTAAGCCATACTGCTCAAATTGATGGAGTCAGGGTGAGGTCCTAGGAACAAGGCGAAAAGGTAAGGATGCTGAACGCCTTCCTGCACGACAGAACTCAGCAGTCAGTAAACGCATAAACAGTGTCACACTGCAGAAACAATACTGATGCGGGATAGAACACCTCTCTTTGGAAGGGCAAAGCATAAAGAGGCAAATCACTTGTGTCCACGTTCATACTCACACAGGGCCCCCAGAGAGGGAGACTTCAGACACTTGTCCCACATGTGAGAAAGCCAGGGGCTTACAGGGATCTCATCTAATGGTAGGACTATGTGTTGGGGATAGGGTGGGGGTCTTAATTAAAAAAGTAGCATAGGAGATGGGCTCTAATGTCATTTTTCAGCTAATAAGAGTTAGCTCACAAAAAAAGACACAATTCTCGAGCTTCCAATATAGATTTTTGTGCAATATTACTACTATAGGGAAAACTTTTCCATTGCACAGTTAACAGAGACCAAAGAAGCACAGGATACACTAAAGGAAAGGCAAATATGTACAGGCTAGTGGGGGCACTGGAGAAAGGCACTGATCATCCTGGCCACCTGAAAGAATACTTAAAAGGGATCAGTTCAGCCTTATGATGGCTCACAGGGATCTGGAACAGTAGATCTGGTCTTCCAGCTACCACTCTGCTCTCATCTCTTACCACTTTCCCCCTTGCTCCCGCCGCTAGGGACTCACTAGCCTTTCTATTCCCTGATCACAGCACGCATGCCTCAACCACAGGCCATTTGCACTTCCTATTCACTCTGCCTGAAACACTCTTGCTCTGAATAGCTATGTAATTTGATCCTATACTTCCTCCAAATCAACTCAAATGTCACCTGCCCAGAGAGGCCTTTCTCTACCTCCCCATACATTAGCAGCAAAATAAAAAGGGGGGTGTGAGGTTCAGTTCAGACAGCATATGGCTGCGCGCAGTCAGGATCTACCCCAAACTGCCCATTGTGAATGGAATCAAGGACAGAGACAGATGCACATATCCAAGGGCCATCCTAGCAGTTTAAGGGTTAATATCTTACAAAAGCTAAAACCCAAACAAGGGCCCATTCTCAGCATTATTAGAAGACCCTGGGCGTTCCTGACCCAGCTGCCCAGCAGAGAAGGGATCCCCCTTCCTGGAACATATAAGATTTCAGACACTCTGGTGTTTGGCTGCTAAAAGAAAGTGGAGTCTGCCCAGCTTCTACAGGAGACAGAGAAGCCAGGACAGCTTTGAAAAGGGCACTCCAGCCTCTTGATGTCCTGTGTCTTCCCTTGAGAAGCTCTTGCCCTCTGAGCTCATTCAAGGAGAAGCCAGCACGGTCCTCCTGCCCTAGGGAGTGAGCTCTGGGAAGGTAGCCCTGGAGAAGGCGGGGCAATGATAGAAAAGGCAGAGTTGGCTCTGGGGATGTCCAGTGATAATACAAAGAGGCAAAGAAGGAAATCGCCTCTGTTGTGTGAGGACCCACCTACTAGCTGACCCAGAGCAGAAAGCCAGGCTCAGCGCCCCTGTGCACCCCATCAGCCACTCGTTCCCAGGCCCCCACATGGGATAGGGTAGCTTTTTCCTACTAAATGGGCAAGAATCAGACAACCCGCATAATGGCACCTTTTCCCAGAAAGCTGTCCTGATGTGCTGGAGAAAGATATCAGACTTTATGTTCCTGGAACCCAGGTGAACCAGGAGGGCTCCAGCTGCTGAACCCAAGCAATCTGGAGAGGTTCTGATGAGTTAACCTCTGTGGAGCTGTTTCCTCAGCTCTTAAAGAGTTTTGCTATTTTAAGAGTTAAATGAGATGATATGTGGGAAACACTCAGTACAAGGCCTGGCACAAATGGGTATTCAGAAAGTGCTAAATTTGAACAAATCATGATGATGATTTAAAAAAGGAAATGTCAAAATTAGAACCCAAATCCAACTATCAAAGCTTTCTAGAAAGACGCAAATTGTGGAAATCACTTAAACCCATTTAATACTAGAAAATAGACATTTTATAATAATTCCTGATTTTAGTGATTCATATAATCTCTGTTGAAGAAATTAATAAGGGCGCCTGAGTGGCTCAGTCGGTTGAGTGTCTGACTCTTGATTTCGGTTCAGATCATGATCTTAGGGTCCCGGGATCCAGCCCCACATCGAGCTCTGCACTCGGCAAGGAGTCTGCTTGAGATTCTCTCTCTCCGTCTGCCCCTCCCCCCACTCATACTCTCTATTATAAATAAATAATTATTTTTAAAAAAATTAATAATGGTTTACTTATTTTAAAACAACTTTTTATTCTTTAAAAAAAAAAGTTCTGGAGTAGGAAAGCATGCTTTCAGTGCCCAGCACTGCCTTTCAAACTGTGTGACACTGAGAACATTTCCTGACCCCTCAAGAACTCAGAATCTGGGGCTCCTGAGTGGCTCAGTCGGTTAAGCATCTGCCTTCAGCTCAGGTCATAATCCCGGGGTCCTGGCATCGAGTCCTGCATCGGGCTCCCTGCTCAGTGGAGGAGCCTGTTTCTCCCTCTCCCTCTGCTGCTCCCCACGCTTGTGCTCTCTCTCTCTCTCTGTCAAATAAATAAATAAAATCTTAAAAAAAAAAAAGAACTCAAAATCTCCATCTATAAAATAAAGGCAATAGTCATACTGATTACACACAAGGTTTTGAGATAATTAAACAGATTAATACTTATAAAAACCTTAGAATGGCGTTAGGGAGGATCACTATTCTTATCATTCATTGTGAAGATTTTGATCATTAAAGCAACTTTATGTGATGCTATAGTTGCAAAGCTTTCTGCTCTGAGCAGCGTTTCTGTGCGTGTATCAGTGGGAGGGTTAAGTGGACAATACATGAACAGCATACATATGATACATGGCACAGCATACAGAACTAAGTAGAAGTGGTGCCTCAGGATGCTGCTCTCGGGGATATTACCGATATGACTCTGCTTAAAAAACAGTTGGAACCAAAATTTCTCACACAAGCCAATAGAACACATGCAATAATTATGAGAGTGTGAATGATGTGTAAAAAGATCGCCTTAGTAATTATTAAGAGATATAAATCTCAACTTGGAATTTATAACCAATGGCAACATACAAGGTATATAATGGCATAAAATAAGGTAATTACAAATAACTGAAAGGGGAAATCCCCATGGAACCGACTGCTACATGAAAGGAAATGCAAGGGGATAGAATGTGGAAGATGTGGCGGTTTCTTTTTTTTTTTTTTTTTAAGATTTTATTGATTTATTTAGAGAGAGAGAGCATAAGCAGGGGGAGATAATCTCAAGCAGACTCCGTGCTGAGTGCGGAGCCCAAAGCAGGGCTGGATCTCATGACCCTGAGATCACAACCTGAGCTGAAATCAAGGGTCAGACGCTCAACCCACTGAGCCCCCCAAGGGCCCCTGACATGGCAGTTTCTAAATGCCCCAGCATGCCAAAGCAAGGCAGCCCATCATCCAGCAGCCCCAGCATCTGAGCAAGAGGGCCAGGCAGAGAAGGGATGTCATGATCCCAAACAGGTGCTTCTCCTACTGAGAACCCTAGAGTTTCTGAACTTCCTTCTGATGCCTCAGCTGATGGAGCAAAAGGGCAAACTGGAAAGAGGGAATGCTAGAGTCTCAGCACCAGGTTTCTCTTTTCATTTTCAGGACAAGCAAATTTCACAAAGCAAGCATCCCAGGCACCTGGTGGAAGGAAACCCAGGCCATTACTGCCTCCTGCTAACAACATCACCACCACCAAAATGGGTGGGTGGGGTTGGGGGGAGGAGGGAGTCATTTTATTACCCACCAGCCTCAAAGCATTTTGGCAACCTGAAGATTAAGATGCGCTGATAAACAAGCCTGGAATCGAAATGGCTGGAGCGCCTGGCTCCCTCCCAGGTCCTTACGGGTCACCTACTTACAAAAGATGGTGCCAGGCGGGGCTGTACTGTGGCTGGTGGCCCATCTGCTATATTCCCTTACACACCAGCAGCTACGAGTGCAGCCCAACCAACTTCTTAAAGAACCAGGTGATATTACAGCTCCTTGGGATACCAGGTGATACCTGATCACAAAGAAGATTCCACTTCTTTCTAGGCCGTAATTTACTAACTTCGATGGAGTTACACTTTTTGCACGTATTTGGTAAAATCGGAGGAGAGCTGAAAAGTCAGTGTAAGGGTGGCCACGGGAGAGGAGGGTGGGAGTGCCCCCATCCATCCCATATTAGTGATGTTCACGTCTCTCTGCTTGATCATTCATTCATTCAGCAGATATTTACCAAATACTACCGCGACCTCAACCCTGAAGTGGGAGCTGTGAACAGAGATAAGCAAATGCACACCTTCAACAGTATGTTACTTAAAAAGTGTGAATGGGGGCGCCTGGGTGGCTCAGTTGGTTAAGCAACTGCCTTCGGCTCAGGTCATGATCCTGGAGTCCCTGGATCGAGTCCCGCATCGGGCTCCCTGCTCGGCAGGGAGTCTGCTTCTCCCTCTGACCCTCCCCCCTCTCATGTGCTTGCTCTCTCTCATTCTCTCTCTCTCAAATAAATAAATAAAAATCTTTAAAAAAAAAAAAAGTGTGAATGGTTTATCCCCAATTCCACTCAGTAAAGGCATGTCCTGAACGTGTGCTTGAGAAGGGAGATGTGAACTTCCCACCCTACCACTGAACATCAGTGCCCACATGCCCTCTTCCTATACAGGTACCCCTCCGATGCTAAGCCTGATGTTGGGCTAAGCATTGGTCATGCACCATAACCCCTGAAGGTACTTACCTACCTTCCAGGAAACTGAGGACTGTCCTTGGGTAAGATCCCACCACACACAATGCTGGTGTCCCAGGCTGCTGTAGAGCTAAGCCTCCCGGTCAAGAGCAACCGTCCTTCAAGGCACTGACTTAAAGGGTGTGGTGTCAGAATAGGGACAGTGCAAAGGAGGCCCCAAGAAAAGGGCAACTGACCTGGCCAGGGAGGGGCGGGGAAGGTGCTGATTGGGAGGGCACAGGGTTACCCTACTCAAGCATGACACGCTGGGTTAGTGCTAGAAAACGATGGCTGGTGAAGTTGCCATTCAAAGAAATCATACTGCGTATGCTAAGAAAACCGTCTCCTGAAGTCTGAGCCAAAGACACATGTTTCTGTTTCCCATGTGGGCCACCTCTACATGCTGCTTATTTTCCACGAGGACTCACATCCGCTGCTCAGCTCCAACAGAAAGTCCTGTGCGGACTCTCTGACCAACACGAGTTGGTACTGGAAGCTTCTGATCCAACACACCAGGTGTCTCCAAGTGGTTTTTAAACCTCCAGTCCCAATGCTAAAACCCCTTCCCTTCTTTTTTTTTTTTTTAAAGATTTATTTATTTTATTTATTAGAGAGAGAGAGAGCATGAGAGGGGGGAAGGGCAGAGGGAGAAGCAGACTCCCCGCCGAGCAGGGAGCCCGACGCGGTACTCGATCCCGGGACTCCAGGATCATGACCTGAGCCGAAGGCAGTCGCTTAACCAACTAAGCCACCCAGGCGCCCCAACCCCTTCCTTTCTTTAGGTCAGTATCTTGATAAGGGGAGAGTCTGCTGGTTGCATAAAATACAAGGTAAAGAAAAGTCTCTCAGTGGGGAAGCACGACATCAGATCGTGGGGTCCATCAGCTCGGGCCTCTTCCGAGGAACCTCAGACCAGAAACAAAGCCCCGTGGCAGGCACTCTGAGAAGGAATTTGGTGTTTAAATTCTGTCACGTGACCAGTGCAACAATCCCCGGGCATATTTTTTTAAAAGGCCAAGCACGGTACTTTTCGAAATGAAAATCTATCTGTGAAACCCAGGATCTGTCCCAGAACAAGAGTTTAGGTCTTGATTTCCCCAAAAGGGTTTGGGGGTGGGGGGGAATAAGAAGGCTGAGCAGCTGGTGTTACAGCTCCTTTTATCCAAAACAGAAAATATCTTCTTCCATCAACCCCTGGAAGAGAAATAAAGCTGCTTCAGTGCAGGTCCCAGAGCACATAGTGCTTCTGCTCCCCTCTGCAAACTAAATATATCCAATACCCAGGCCCACCCTTGAAAGGAGACACGTCAGCTGGCTAGCCAGCTCTCCTGGGCCACAGTGGGCTCTCTCCACTGTCTGCCGGCCTGCCTTCTTTCTAAATAATCTGGAAAATTTTCCTGCTTCTGGAATGAGCCCTGCTGGAAAACTCCAGAAAAGAGAAAAGAGAGACTGGATCCTCTTGAAGTGCTCACAGATGGTGTGTTGTTGGGACCCCTTTAAACTCTCTCCCAAGTACCTTCTGTTTGAAAAGTTGAGCAAAACCTAACGTCCTTCAAGCAATGATTGTTTAAATAAGCGTAGTACATCCATACCATGGAATATCACTCCACAGTATCACTTAGCAGTCCTAGGGATCCAGGATACATGCAACAACTAGGGGATTTCTGCTGAGTGAAAAAAGCCAATCTCAAAGACCGCATGAATGATTCCACATACGTAACATTCTTAACATGACAGCATTACTGAGATGGAAGACAGATCAGTGACTGCTTGAGGTTGGGGGCAGGGAAGGTTGGGGCCACACCAGGGCAAGCAGGAGAGATGCAGGAGGGAGAACGGTTCTATACCTTGACTGTGGGGGCGGTCACATGAATCTACCCACAAGATGAAACAGCAAAGACTAAGATACAAATGAATGCAGGCAAACCTGGGGGAGTCTGCTGGTGGATTGTATCCATGCCAATTTCCTGACTGTGGCAACGTACTATAGTTATGCACAATGTTACCATCGAGACTGGGTGTCCTTCTGTAGTATTTTTTACATATGCACGAGAATGTACAATTATCTCAAAATTAAGTTTAAAAAGAAAAAGAGAGCAGTTTTGAAGGAGAACACGGGCCAGCTTCATTCACACTCCGCGCACTATTTATTAAAGGGATCCGGGTGCCCTTCCTCGGACTCAAGATGCCGCCTCTCCCGTCACACACAAGACTGAAGCTTCTGGGACCACTGGCACCTTTTCAAGGGACCTTGTTGAGCGTTCAGCTGCACATCAGAATTAATCCACCACTGCCCAGAACACAAGTGTCACTCAGATAGTCAAAGATGTATCCTAAACAGTGTTTTTATATGGGGAAAAATGTGCCATTACTATGTATAAAACACACCTACAGAGGGAATTCTACGCATCTGCTGGGACCATGAGCCTTGGGCAGCCCCCTGGCCTTCCTTTTCTTTCCTTTGTATATTTGTCTTAATTTTCAGGCATGTTTTTGTTTGCAACCTTAAAAAAACCACCCAAATGCTGACTTTTGTTACATGCACAGGCATCAGGCTAGCTATGATCGTCTAAGCGCACCATTCTCCCAAACATACCTATAATTTTCCCCAAGTGTCGTATAAATTTCAAACCATTAAATAAAATGATTTCATACTGTCCTTGTGGATGTTACCAACCCTCACCCCCACCAGTGACATCACTGTTTCCATAGTAACTAATGTACTTCAAAGTGGAAAATGCAGATGGTGGTTTTAAAAAAAAAAAAAAAAAAAAAGGCAGACTAAAGTGATAGAAACCAAGCATATCACAGTGTAAGTGGTGATGCATAATGTACCTGCATTACAGGGCACCAGCTCAGGGACAAGCAATAAATATTTTAGTGGAACCCTAATGCTAACAGCTATTCTGTATTAACAGTAGCCCTATCAAATTATACGATTGCCTTTGGACACACAGCTGCCCACTCACTGCATGTGGGTAAAAGCCTGTATTCAACAACACAGGTACACATCACAGGCAGATTTTCCAAACAGAGTCACGTATCCTACTCTACACTTACGTTGTAATTATGCCTCACTGAGAATAGCTATTTCCGGAAGAAAAGAACCCAACTGCTCACAAGAGAAATGGAACACACGGATGAGGAAAAGAATCTCAATTCTTAACTTCCTAAAGATAAAAAAAAAAAGGATAAAATCTCCACGCAATGCAACATCCTTCTCTGTAAGCAGAAGGTCCTTCCGGTGAAGCGTGGGTACTTTTCCCGTGACTGCACTTATCTCTTTGTCTGGAGGATGGTGACTGAGGGTTTTTCTGGACATGAAAACCCACGCTCTGAGTTGTAAGGAAGGCGGCGAGGAGGTGACAATTCTGGATACTTTGACACAAAACTAGAGTCTGGTTTTAAAACATAACCGAGTGTTTGATCTGTCCCTGTCAAAATGTCACTCTTAACGTTTAACAGATTCAACAGAAGCTTCAAGAAGTTCCATCATTTTGTCTCTGTGCTGTGGAAGCCAGTATTTAGAAGACCTGGAGGTAAAACCATGTCCTGCAAACACCCAATGAGCTACTTTCTTCTGACGCCCTCTGGCTTACCACCCAGGACTAGGAGTCCTGCAGCCGACTGAAAATGCCCAAGCCCATACCCCACTTAAGATCTCACATGACAATGGTCTCATTTGTGGGTGGCTAGATTGTGTTCCATTTTCTCAACACAGTAAAGCTCTGAGACAGAAGTCTCAGACAGTCTCTGTGTGGCCCTGCCACCTCATTCACGGAGGGGGGTGGCCCAGCCACACACCTTCCTCCCTAACTTCTGGCGGCGTGCTTGGACCAGACTACGGGTCTCCAATTCCTTTGAGGCTCACTGAGCTACCCTCCTCCTGTAGCACCTCTTTCCACAGGTCCCACCACTTTCTGCAAAACCCTAAAATGACTCCTTCCCTTTCCTGACCTAACTGCAACCTCCATCCAACGAGGCCCTCTTCCTTCCCCAGTCCACCTCGGCCAGAGGCCTTCCCTCAGTTATTACCCCTCCCCTTCCCACAGCACATCTTCCCCTCTGCTGATGACCTTGCCTTTTCTGTGGGGTCCGCCTCAATGTCCTCCTCCTTCCCGGCCCCAGGTAGGGACTTTTCACATTCAGCCACACACACTCACTCCTTCAAGAATCTCAGCCATTGCTCCTATGTCATTTGCAAAGGTTTAGAGAAAAGCACGGCCATGTCAAGCTCTCTCAAGGCAGAGATTTCTGTGCGTATGGATAAGCACCCTGTCCCCAAACCCTAGAAGAGGACCTGGCAAATCACAGACACTCAAAAACTGGTCTTGATTAATAATGGTCAGTGTCACAGAATACAGATATCTTAAATTTTTGAAGGGAAAGAGAGGGAGATGAGAGCAGGGCTTGGTATCAAAATTTAAAAATATGTATACAAGGAGAAATGCCATCATTGCTTCCAGAGGCTTCACGCCAAATTAATTAAAAATGTTAAATAAATGATTTAAGTAGTTAGGAGACAATATAAAATAGAAGGGAAAAGATTCTTCCACATCAGAATTAAATTTAATGCCTCAGATCAATAAAAACTATCTTAAAGACCAGGAAATAAATCAAGTAATATAAGCCGCATGCAAGAGAAAATGACTTGAGGAAAGTGGTGTGTTGCCATCCAAATGCAGAAGTAGCTTATAGAAATGAGGTTTCTCATTCAGTAGAGTTGAATCAGTTCCATTTGGGTCTGACCCCAAACATATTGGCAGAAGCAAAATATCTACAATTAGCTGTTTTAGTGTTCGAGGGCCAGGAATACGAATAGAGGGAAGGCTGCACACCCCCCTCCACCACAGATGAGAACCACACGGGGTAGCTGCAGGTGGAGGGGCAGTGCAAAGGAGCTCCCTGGGGATCATCTAGAAGGTGCCATGCAAAACACAAGCAGGCCTACTCGACTGATTGGCAAGACCCCAAGGACAGAAACCTCCAATGTGGGGCCTTCAGGACCCCCAGATGTTACCCAGCTAAGAGAACATCTGTGAGCACACAGGCTAAGATCAGTAGGAGGAGCCTGCCCAGAGGAAGGAATCAGCCTTGGGCTCTGGGTAAAAAGACTAGAACGATGGGGAACTGGCGTCCCTGGGAGCGAAAGCTGAAGGTAGGAATTTGCCAGGAAGCGGCATCTTCTTTGGGGAGCCAAGACCCAACAATCAGAGAACACAGCTCTCAGAACTCTAGGATTCCAGAGCAGGGGTCTGTCAGCTTTTTCCGCAAGAGCCCAGACAGTAAGTATTTTAGGCTTTGCAGGCTCTGCGGTCTCTGTCACAACTACTCAACTCTGCTGTTGTCGTAAACAATGATCCGTAAATGAACCAGCATGGCTGTGTTCCAATAAAACGTGATGCGAAAAACAGCCTACAAGGCGGATCTGGCCCGCGGGCTGTCGTTTGCTGGTCCCCGCTCTAGAACTATCGTCACTACTCTCTATCTTCTCCAGATTTTCAGCCATCGGCAGTGTGTTTCTCCACAGGGCATTACAACAGAGCCCTCAAGGCAAAAAGCATGAGGAAGTGTCTTCAGGGACCCATGGAGGGGGTGAGAGCAAGGAGGCTGAGATGTATTATGTACCAGGCACCACACTAAGCCTTCCACATGTGGTAACTCACACTCATGAGAACCTTCTGAACTAGACACTCACCATCCCCAAGTTACAGATGAAGACAGTGAAGTCCCGAGGGTGAGCAACCAACCTAGAGTCACACATGAGGGGTAGAGCCGGGGCTGGAATGCAGGCAGCCTGTCTCGAGAGCCAAGTCCTCACACTGTGGACACAGAAACTGGAGAGACAGTGCGCACATGAAACCAGCTACCCTGGCCAGGAAAGGCCATGACCCACCATGGTCGGGGAGCAGTACAAGAAAAGGAAAGCAGGATGGTGAGGGGTCTGCAAAGTGTCTTCGTAACAGAAGGGCAAGTAGGGGCTCCAACACTGAGTTGCAAAATGGGGACAACCTGAAGAATTAAAAGAGATAATATGTGTCGCGGACTACATCAGTGCCCGGTACAGAGCAAACACTCAATAAATAGGAGAGATGATTATTATTGGTGAGCAAGTTAGCACCTACTCAGAATTTCGGCAACAGCTTCATCTGTTAAAAGGGTAACAACAGAGATTCACTTGCCAACTTCAAGGGAGTGAATGTCCCTTTCACATGGAGAGGTCTGGCCGTCACTACCCACATCAACCCAGGGGTCACCCTCAGCATCACGAACAGGGATCAGCCAGACATCTAATCTGATGTTAAAGGAATGCCTCAGCACTTCTCCAGTGCGATGAAGCAAAACAAATCCAGTCAAGAAGAAATGAACTTCCAGGCACCTGAGTGGCTCAGATGGTTAAGCGTCTGCCTTTGGCTCAGGTCATGATCTCAGGGTCCTGGGATCGAGTCCTGCATCGGGCTTCCTGCTTCTTGGGAGCCTGCTTCTCCCTCTGCCTCTCTCTCTCTCTCTCTGTCTCTCATGAATAAATAAATAAAATCTTAAAAAAAAAAAAAAAAGAAATGAACTTCCCATCAGACCATCAGGGAGTAATCAGATAAATTCAAAACAAGGAACATTCCATAGACTGTTCTATAAAATGACAACTGGACTGACATCTTCAAAAAGTTGACATAGTAGGAAAAAGGGAAGGAACTATTCTAGATTAAAAGAGGCTGAAAGTTGTACCCCCACATCCATGGCAGCACGACTTCACCACAGCGAAAATGTGGAAGTAACCCAGCGTCCATCGACAGATGAATGGAGAAGCAAACGTGCTACCTACGTAAATGGAATATTACTCAGCCCTGAAGAGGAAGATAATTATGGTACAGGGCCAGAACACAGATGAACCTTGAAGACATGACGCCAAGTGAAACAAGCCAGACACAAGAGAACAAATATTGTAAGATCCCATTGACGTGGGGCATCGGGAGTGGTCAAATTCACAGAGTCAGCAGGTAGGATGGCGGTTGCCAGAGGGTGGAGGGGAGAAGGGCATGGAGTTCTTGAGTAATAGGTACAGAGCTTAAGTTTTTCAAGATGGAAAGAGTTCTGGAGATGGACAGTCTACTTAAGATGGAAAGTCTACTTAAGACTTTCTCTCCCTCTCCCTCTGCCTCTTCCACCCACTCTCTCTCTCAAATAAATAAATAAATAAATAAATAAATATTTTTAGGGGCGCCTGGGTGGCTCAGTTGGTTAAGCGACTGCCTTCGGCTCAGATCATGACCTCAGGTCCTGGGATCGAGCCCCACAGCGGGCTCCCTGCTCAACAGGAAGCCTGCTTCTCCCCTTCCCACTCCCCCTGCTTGTGTTCCCTCTCTCGCTGTGTCTCTCTCTGTCAAATAAATAAATAAATAAATCTTTTTAAAAACGTTAAAGAGGCTAAATTCCATGTTATATGTTTTTTACCACAATAAAAAAATTAAAAAAAAAAAAAGAAAGAGAGAGAGAGAGAGACTAAAAGTCATCTAACAAATGAAATGTAGGATCTTTCATTGCTTTTTGGCTGCCTAAAAAAATAGGTAGAATGTTCTCGAGATTGAGCTAGGGACAGAGTTATGGATGTCAATAGCAACACCAATGGAGATATTTTGGGAACACCTGGAAAGAGTTGAATATGTAGCAGGTATTAGTTCAAATGAGGGAATAGTTGCCTTGTTAGGAGTGGTAATAGGGTCGTGGTTTTATAAGGATATGATCGTATCTTATGCAGAGGCATAAATGAAGTATTTAGGTGTGAAATGTCCTCCTTTCTATAGTTTCCTTTAAGGTGGTTAAAAAAAAGTATATGGATATATTTGTGTGTGTGTATGTATTGTTCAACAAATTGTTCAACTGCTCAATCCTAACTGGTAAGTACATGACTATTCACTGCACTATAATTTCTATTTTTCTGTCTTGTTTGAAAACTTACAATAAAGAGTTAAACATAAAAGTGGATCAAAAATACCCCACCGAGGGGCACCTGGGTGGCTCAGTCGTTAAGCGTCTGCCTTCGGCTCAGGTCATGATCCCAGGGTCCTGGGATCGAGCCCCACATCGGGCTCCCTGCTTGGTGGGAAGCCTGCTTTTCCCTCTCCCACTCCCCCTGCTTGTGTTCCCTCTCTCGCTGTGTCTCTCTCTGTCAAATAAATAAATAAAATCTTTAAAAAAAAAAAAAAAAATACCCCACCGATCTCCCTGGGTTGCCGTATGGCTGAAATGACAGAACCCACGACAACACTTTGAAACTCACTGAACATTCCACACACAAAAGAGAGGCATTGTTATTTTCCCTTTTGACAATAAAACAGAGACCCAGAGTAAATAAATGATATCCCAATCAGGAGTCTTTCAGTAAATATCAAAATGTTATTCTTGGTAAGTCCTTCAGAATGCTTTTTGAAGAGGGGACATGTGCTTTTGTACGAAGGTCTTGAAAAATGACTGTTTGGTGAAGAAGTAAACATTAATTAGAGTGTCTGTTCACACTGGCATGGAGCAGTCTGTAATTTTGTGGGGGCTGTTAGGGCCGGATTATTACATAATGGCCCTTGTTTTTGAGTGTTTGGTTGTTCAGAGCAAGAAACGCAGTCGAGGGCTGAGCACTCAGGTAACAACACGCCCAGAGCAGGGGCCCTATGACAGGGCATGGAATGTACAAAGCCTCCTTTTCAGAGCTCACAGCTCCTGCAAATGCCATTTTGTACTCACGGAGAAAGGAGAGACAGATAACACAGTTCTCTGCCCCAGTGAAGTCGTGTTCAACATTCACTACCAGTTTGAAAAAAAAAGGAAGGAAGGAAGAAAGAAAGAAAAATAAAAAAAAGAACAGTGTTCTCTTACAAGTAGTAACATGTTAAAATGATATGAAAACACCCATCATGCTTAAGCATTCCACCGGGCTGTGACTTCTTATGGAGATACGGTCTGAGGAAAGGAAAGGGATTTCAGAGCAAGGCAAAGCTGAGAGACCCAGGATCAAACATTACTGGTGTCACCCTGGGCAAGGTATTCAACTTCTCTGAGCCCTCATCTCCTTATCTGGAAAACAGAAATAACGGTGTTTACCTTACAGGGTTGTTATGAGAATGGAATCAGACTATTTATGGGCTCCCTGGCACACATAAGACCCTCAGAAAATGACAGTCCCCTCTCCACAGTTGTGACCATCCCCTTAATCTCACCAACCTATACTACAATTCTAAAAAGCAAAACAGAAAAGTAATGAGGAAATCTGGATTTATATTGGCAAAACAAAGCAGTAAACAACCTATTCACAGATATACGGGAATGAAATACAATAGAATGTTATGCAAACACTTAATTTGATAGGAGGGGGGCGCCTGAGTGCTTCCGTCGGTAAGCCATCTGCCTTTGGCTCAGGTCATGATCCCAGGGTGCTGGGATCGAGCCCCGCATCGGGCTCCCTGCTCAGCGGGAAGCCTGCTTCTCCCTCTCCCACTCCCCCTGCTTGTGTTCCCTCTCTCGCTGTCTCTCTCTCTGTCAAATAAATAAATAAAATCTAAAAAATAAAGTGATAGGAGGTACTTCTCAATTAAAATGGTACAAACTTCTGCACAAAATCTCACTCTTTCAAAACTTAACCAAAAAAATTTTTAGTGCAGAAATGTTTAAAAATCACCAGTCCAAAAAAAAAAAAAAAAGAGCACGTCCAAAAAAAAAAAAAAAAAGGGCACATCCAGTGTCCTAAAATTCAAATACTGCCTGCCAGGGAAAGTAAAGGAAGATTCTAGAACAGAATGCTATGGCATAGCAAGGCTCATAACCCTGTATCCACCACCCTCAGGATGATGAACCAGTGACTAAATAAAAATCCAGAGAGGGGCGCCTGGGTGGCTCAGTTGGTTAAGCGACTGCCTTCGGCTCAGGTCATGATCCTGGAGTCCCGGGATAGAGTCCCGCATCGGGCTACCTGCTCAGCAGGGAGTCTGCTTCTCCCTCTCCCGCTCCCCCCTCTTGTGCTCTTTCTCTCTCTCACTCTCTCTCTCAAATAAATAAATAAAATCTTAAAATAAATAAATAAATAAATAAAATCCATAGAGTTTTCATTAATATCCTCGAATCTGGAGAAAAGCATGAGTAGGTATCAATATATTCCTCTTTTCTGACCGGGGAATAGTGAAAACATATACTAGGGAGAAAAGGATGAAGAGGTCATGAACCACGGTGCTGATTACTTCTGCTGGGAGGAAGTGAAGGCTCCAGGAGTACACAATGAAATCCAGGGCTGATCTGATGAGGCCAGAGAATACTACCCAAGGGCGGGCAGTGCGTACTCCCACATAGGAAGACTGGACCCTCCTAAAATAACCTTTAAAACATCCCAGAAGTAAAAGCCACCAAGCCAACATTTTCTTTTCTTTTTTATTATTTATTTATTTTTAAGATTTTATTTATTTATTTGACAGAGACACAGCGAGAGAGGGAACACAAGCAGGGGGAGTAGGAGAGGGAGAAGCAGGCTTCCCACCAGGCAGGGAGCCCGATGTGGGGCTCAATCCCAGGACCCTGGGATCATGACCTGAGCCGAAGGCAGACGCCTAACGATTGAGCCACCCAGGCACCCCCAAGCCAACATTTTCTAGCTGCAACTAGTCAGCACCCTACACACCACCTGCTATGGCTTAGCCAGCCCCGATGTTCTGTGGGCCGTCAGGGTGCAGAAAGCATGGCCATCAAACAAACAAAAAGCTAGCCATCAAACTTCAACTCCATAGTAAAGGGATAAAAAAGAGAGGCTTCAGATCAAGAAATCACCCACACTGGGAACAAGAGAGATCTGCATAGACACACTCAGGCAAGAACAGAGTGGAAAAAAGCAAACAAAAAGGCCTGGTCTCTACAAACACAGAATCCTGGAGGAAAGGACAAATGAAACACTGTATCAAAGACAAAGAATTCGGCCTAAAGGAAAACAGAACCCAGTAAGAGAATTCCCCTCAAAAGATCTTTGAGCCCTAGAACTTAATATGAATATGAGTACAATAGAGTGAGAACACAAAGGCAACATTAACAACAACAACAACGAAAAATGAGATTGTAAACCTAAAGAAATTAATTGGGGGCCAAATAAACATTAGAAAAGTAATATATAAAGTAAAATTTACAGCAAACTAAAGAAAGATGGCTTCACATCAATTTACTGACTACAGGAAAGCAAAAATAAAAACAGTGAATATAGATAAAAACAAGGGATCCAAGTAATCAAAGAAAAACAAACAAGTATGGAGTTCAAAGACAATCCAACATACAGATAACTGGCATCCTTATAGCAGAGAACTCACAACACAGAACCAAGAAAGGTCAAAGAGACGAGGTAAGAAAATTCTCTTGAGACTAATAAAGAATTGAATCTGTGGACTGAAACATCCATCACACCTAGTGCCACAAAAATATAACACACCTCATGCGGCAGTAATATACATTATGGTTAAATTCTATGTCAGATACCAAGAAAGAGTTCCTCGGGCATCTTACCTATGAGCACATAACCTATACAAGAGGACAAAGCAGGGGGTAGAGCTCAGTGGTAGAGCATCTGACTGCAAGAGGACAAAGCAGGCTGGCCTTGGACCCTTCTACAGCAACATTCAAGGGTAGAAGGCAGTGACTTTTTCTGAGTTTTAACTAAGTCTTCTGTTAAATTTGAGCAAAGTTAAATTTTCTACTTGGTATTTCAAGAACATAGATTTTACAAAGTACATCCAGCCAGCCAGCCAATTTTCCGTGGAGGAACAGAAAGAACTCTGAAATGATATACTGTTAACATGATAATTCTAAGGGGGAGTTACTCTTCTCAGAACTGGACCCTCCCACTCTTCTCAGAACCCACACCTTGATCCATACTAGAGAAGGAACCTCTACTCTCTGGAAGAAACAAAGATAGACCTTCTGCTCTTCCAACTTCCTCACTCAGTCCTCCCCAAAGGGGGCTAGCGAGACTTATCTGATCAGTAAAGTTGAGAAAGGAAGCCTAGAAGATTGCCCCAACCTCTTCCTCTTCCTCTTCTACCGTGAACAGTCCTCAGGATGCACACATTCTTTGCCCCTCCAGGAGGTAAGCTTACCTAAGCAGGTGCACCCCTGCAGAGACAACCAGCCTATCATTCTGACCAGGAGCAAAGTAGTGAGGAGTCTGAATCTAGCCACAAACCGAGTTTTGTCACTCAAACTCCAAATTTCTCCATACAAACTCCAAGCTGATATTTTTATACCCCTGTGGCTGGTTAACATGTCTACTACACAACTGATTATTAATTGGTGGGAGGGGAAAGTAATTAATTAAAAGGTAATTAATTATCACCCCTCAAACACCAAAGTCAGTTATATCTGAATGGTAAGTTTGGAATTTCTTAAAATATTTTTATCTGAACTTTTCTTCATTTTAAAATTCTTCATAGGGCGCCTGGGTGGCTCAGTTGTTAAGCGTCTGCCTTCGGCTCAGGTCATGATCCCAGGGTCCTGGGATCGAGCCCCACATCGGGCTCTCTGCTCAGCGGCAAGCCTGCTTCTCCCTCTCCCACTCCCCCTGCTTGTGTTCCCTCTCTCGCTGTGTCTCTCTCTGTCAAATAAATAAATAAATTCTTTTAAAAAATAAATAAATAATTCTTCATAATGGGGGTGCCTGGGTGGCTTAGTTAGTTAAGCATCTGACTCTTGATTTCGGCTCAGGTCATGATCTCGGGGTTCTGGGACTGAGCCCTGCATCCGGCTCTGTGCTCAGCGTGGAGTCAGCTTGAGATGCTCTCCCTCTGCCCCATCCCCCACTCATGTCCTCAATAAATAAATAAATAAAATCTTTAAAAATAAAATAAAGTAATAAATAAATAAAATTCTTCATAATGAATATGTATTGTTTTTATAGAAACAGTAGGGTAATTTTTCTTTATAACCACGACACCAAAGAAGAACATCTGACATTACAGAAAAGTAGTCACAGTGGTTTAGGGGAAAGAGTAAGTTCCTAACCAGAAGGTACGGTGTGATCTGATTTTATTATAGGATAATAATAATATGTAACAAGAGTAACATACTGCAGAGGCACAGCTTAAACACTCTGAATGGATTACCCCATTTAGTATGAAGGAGGTATAAACACCATGCCAATCTTAGGGATACAATGGAGAGGTAAAGTCACTGGCCCAAAGACACACAAGATTAACACACAGCAGACATGGACTTCACAGAGCCAATAGCCTCTACTACAGGAGCCCCTTGAACAACATGGACCTGAACTGCACAGGGCCCCTTATATGCAGATTTTTTTCCCATAAAGTACAGTACTGTAAATGTATTTTCTCTTCCTTATGATTTTCTTTTTCTTTTTTTTTTTTAAAGATTTTATTTATTTATTTGAGACAGAATGAGAGACAGAGAGCATGAGAGGGAGGAGGGTCAGAGGGAGAAGCAGACTCCCTGCCGAGCAGGGAGCCCGATGCGGGACCCGATCCCGGGACTCCGGGATCATGACCTGAGCCGAAGGCAGTCGCTTAACCGACTGAGCCACCCAGGCGCCCTCCTTATGATTTTCTTAATAACCTGTTCTTTCCTCTAGCTTACCTGCTTGTAAGAATACAGTATATAATACGTACAACATACAAAATATATGTTAACCAACTGTCTATGTTATCAGTAGGCTTCCTTTGGTCAACAGTAGGCTATGAGTAGTTAAGTTCTGAGGGAGTCAAGGGTTATACACAGGTTTTTGATAGTGGGGGAGGTAGGTGCATGTTGATGCCCCTTAAACCCCACGTTGTTTAAGGGTCACTTGTACTCTGTCCTCAAAGTCACAAAAAAGCGTGGGCTGACCCAGAGACATTGAAAGCGTGGGTTCCAAAATGTTGAGAGTATATCTCCAAGTCCTGGCATTATACATGATGATGCTTCTTTTTTAAAATTGTATCTGTGTTTATATTTTCCAAATTTTCAACACATGTAGTCCTTGTGTAATAAGTAAAACAGTAAGGCCTCTATTAAGACAAAAGCCACAAGCATGAACTTGAAGTTCAAGTTAACGGTAGAGCCAAGTGCTGAGGCCACACGGGGTTTCTGAGCTGTCTCAGCCCGTGTTTGGATCGGCCATCTGTGGGCAACAGGTGTGGGCCAACGGGCCAGAGGCGTTCTGGCCAGGCTCCACATGCCCTCTATACAGGATGTGACGTCAAAGGGCACACAGCTCAGTAAACGCCCCACCAGCCTCCCGGTCCCCGCATCCCAGTAGCTGGTTAGCTCTGCTCAGAAGATGGTTTCCCTCTGGACCCTCATGATTATTCCAAGGAGGAATGCCCCCTCTCAGCATTTTGCCAAGTCCTTCTCAAGGAGAACAGGAGGGGAATTTTGAATGGCCTCCATCCAATTTTCAAACTGTAAACTGCACGCCCACTTTCTGTTTGGAGACATTTCCTGTGTGTGAACACAGTTTGTCCTGATACCAGCTTTAAAGTTATCCAGAACTGATACATCTGAGGCCAAGCTAAAGGGTTTAAAAAAAAAAAAAAGTCAAACACGATAGGACCTTTCCTAATTTTAGCTCATCTTGCAGAAATCTCATTTGAAGAGAACTCAAAAAAGAGGTTGAACACAGAGGTGCCATTGTGTATGGATGCTACAGCCCCCCTCCACCTCCACTGCCCCCATCCCGGTGAGCACAGCATTCTGGGAAAACCAGCGTCCTTCAGCCCCTTGTCTATGTCATGCAATGCAGCCATACTCACTTATAGCTAAGTCTGAGGATGCCCTAATGCTGCTTCCTTCCACATGCTGGCAGAGTGGTCTCTAGCAGGATTTTAGGGGACCGCTTCAAAGCTGGGGGGGAGGGATGTAAGCCTTGCCAGGAGAGGTGCCGTCAGCCCCCGCACTGCTGGCTAGAGCGCACCTTCCAGTGCTGGCCCTGACATGCCCCTGTATGTGGCTGTGGCCCTGTGTTCCCAGCCTGCCCCTTATCCGTCGTAGGCTTCCCATTCCCATCCCACCTACGAAGGCTCTCCCAGCCAGACACTTGCCCCGTTAGCCTGACATCTCATTCCCCTTGGGTCTATTCTGTCCAAGGTTGGGAAAATTATTTTACATCTGCAACCCTAAACATTCTCCTCTTCTCCCCAGGCCCATCTCCAACACCGCCTCCCACCTTGACCCAACACTTGGCTTCTACGGTGGAGACCTCATGGTCCCGTGGACAGTGGATACGGCTGGACCAGCTGCAGGGTTCCCCGAGGACAGAGCTGCTGCCTGGCCCAGCACCTGAGACAGTCTAATGAATGAGTCATTAGTGAAAAATATAAACATGCCATCCCTCCCGCTAGGATATATAAACTCCGTGAGGGCCAAGAACACGCCTTACCGAAGTCGATGTTGCTCACGGCACTTAAAGAAGTTGTCCAAGTTAATTAGTTTGGCAGAGACCAAGCTGAAGTCTTTTAAAAGGAGCCAATGCTGAGCAACTCCCCATCAAAAAGAACATGGAGATGAAATGAATCAGATTAGAATGCAGGTGTCTGGTCCTAAAGTAATACATACCTGGCCAAATCTGGGGCTGGCTGGCACAGTGATAACATTCTCTTCCAGTCTCACCGAATCGGACAGGACTTCAGGGAGGGGACAGGGCCAGCTGGACATTTTACTGGGCCTGGTTCCTATTAAGGAGTCCCGGGTAGAAGGAGCGGGAGAGATATACTACACACACTCTAAATATATACACACATAATGCTCACCCACGTGTATTTCTAGGGTTTTTGTTTTTGTTTTTGTTTTTTTTACATGGATTTCCCTTAATCAGATCCCGTACTCATCCAGGCCAATCCCTGCACTCAGCTATGCCCAGAACTGGGAAAGGGTTTGTTCAAAGCTATTCATTAATGCAATCAGGCTCACTCCACAGCCTAACCACCACGTCCCAGATGGAAACATAGTTATCACCTTACTTGTTGAGAAAGGAAGCAAGGATTGTCACAGGGCAGAATTTCTGCAAAGAATGACAAGCCGACCAACAACATCCCATAATCTTCCTACCCAACCCCAAACCCTAACGAGGGCAAAGAATCTGTCTTTTCCTTTTTTTTTTCCCTCTTTGTACCATCAGACCGTTTTAGGGGCCTTTGCTCTTTTTCTCCCCTGGTATTATGGGTTGAATTGTGTCCCCCCAAAAGGATGGTGTTGAAGTCCTAATTCCTGTTATCTGTGAACGTGACCCTATTTGCAACAAGGTCTTAGCAGATATAGTTAAGGTAAGATAAGGTCATTAGGGTAGGCCCTAACCCAATATGAATGATGTCCTTCTAACAGGAGGAGAGAGACACAGAAGGAAAATGCCCTGTGATCTCAGTCACATATGGGAGCGGTGCAAAGTCTACCTAAGAACATCAAAGATGAAAGGCCACCATCAGAAGCTACAAAAAAGCAAGAAAGGATTCTACCCAGAGTCTCAGAAGAAGCATAGCTCTGCTAACACCCTGATTTCAGACTCCTGGCCAGCAGGACTGCCAGAAGATAAATCTGTTGTTCTAAGCCACCCAGTCTGTGGTCATCCATCTCATCAGAGCCCCAGGAAACCAACACATCCCATTTCTTCCTTTGGAAACACATTCCTATCATCCACCTTCCCACCCCTGGGTCCAAGTCCACCTCCAACCAAAGGATAAACAGTCCAAGTCACTGTCTCTGAACCTCACGTCACACCTTTCTATATCTAAGGGAGAAAAAATAACCCAATTTTGGTCTCACATCTGAGATACAGAAAATGTTTGACAATGCCCCTACAGCCCTCTGAATTCCAAAGAAGGAAAATGTTTAAATAGGATGTGAAGACCCCACTCCCAAATAAAATACAACAGGGTCCAGGAGGGCAGGAATTAACATACAGCCCATGGTCACAGGTGGGACTGGATCTCTCTAGCCTGTAGGGGGCGGAGAGCTCAGCTGCATCACCCCCTGAATGAGGATGGAGGGAAGCCAACAAAGGAAGGCACTCATAGAAGGGTATAGACAGTGTCCATGGCATAAACTCGGCACAAGAGTCCTACTTGGGAATGACCAGGGTTTTGACTTCGGGGAGCACACCCTGACAGAGGTCTCGCAGCTCTGACCATGATACCCTGCCAGGGTTGGCGAAGCATGGCCCCGGTGGAGTCAGGGGCCAGCCTAGGGAGGCAAGAAGAAAATCAATGACCAACCAGGAGGCGAAAGAGCTGAGCTGACCACCGTGACCACCAGAGAGCTCAGCTCCGTTGGCCCAAAGAGAAAAGCAGTCACAGAGGCGACAGACCTGAACACAAGAACACTCGGCTTCCTTTTGGAGGATCTAAAATATGTCCCTTGTCACACCGAATGGTCTCCCTGACAGCCTTGGCTACCAGGAGCCCTCGCCGTGTTTTTAATGGCTGCTTTGGTACTTAAGTGACAAAAGCGTTTCCCAGTGAAACTGGAAGTATCAGAAGACAGAGAAATACAGACGTATGTATTTTTATCTGTTCACCCGATTAAGAATAGGTATGATGCCTTTTAGGAAACAGAGTCTGTTTAAAAAAGAAAAAAAAAGAGGAGGAATATTTTAAAAGACAGAAATAAATGATTTTTCCCCTGCAGTCACCAAAACATTATTTTTATTTATATGTGTTTATAATCATTATCTCCAAAAATAAAACTCTTCTGGACTGCTCACCTGCTCACCCCTGCTGGCTACTGTGGGCTAACTCTGGAGAGTGGGACTGCACATTTGGGGAAATTACTTACTCCTGTGCCCTGATTTTGCCTAAGATGAAAGCAACAGGGGCAGAGTTTGGGCGATGTTATTTTTAAAGACACCTAAGAATACAAGCCATGCCAACGTTGGGACAGAGGGACGGTATGTTGATTGGACAATCCGTTCCACCTATGCATCTCAGAAGGCTCACGGGGCTGCTGGATCCCCACACCACTCTGAGCTGCATGCAGCAAGGAGGACCTCCCCACCGGCTCCCCTTCACCGCCAACGGCAAAGCTGCAAAACTGCTTGCAGACTTTTCGATTTATATGCACCTCCACGGGTTGGCCAAGGTAAAGCGAAGGTGCTAATTTATGGTTTTTGTCTCCAAAAGATATCCTCCCTTCGGCTGACGGAAAAACTGCTGTTGGCATGTTAAGCCTCCCAGCCGACACAGTATTTACCACACTGGGGAGGAGGCAGCACCCAGTGCCCGGCAATAAATCATACAATAAATTGTGCGTCTGGCCCTCAATGTTTTGCATAATGACAGTGGAGGCCTATCTGCCACTCTCCTAGATCTGTTTCAACTGGTCTAGTTTACTTTCAGTCTTTTCTCCCAGCGCCCCACCCCAGCCACAAAACAAGCTGCTGTCTACAGTTCAGGAGGCTGGAAATCTGGAATGGACCACGTAGCGTGCCACGCTGTGCACCTCACGGAAGTTATGGCGTTGAGGAGAAGATAGTGCGATGAGCCACAAGGAGACACCAGCACGTTACACAAAACAAGACAGAGTCCATCCCAAAGGCCATCCCAGCAGCACTTTCGGAAACAAAAAGGCCAAACCGCGAAGCCCATCGCAACCGACTGTGGCTGTATTCCACGGACATGCCGCTGAATCGCATGAGCACGGACACCTGCCCTCTGCGACCTTGAGAGTGGCGGGGACCACAGACCCAGGGTGTACCTGTACATCCCCGGGGAGAAGGTGCTGGTGCTGAAGCATCAGGTGGTCCAAAGTTCCGGGGAGGGGGGAGTCTCTAGGGGGCTCTGTGGGTCTACTTCCAATCATTCTCTGACCCAAAAAGCCAACGGAGAGTTGAGCTCATCAACGCCATTCTTTTTTTCCCACAGGTTGCATCACAATAATTGAAGCTTACATAATAAAAACATATGCGTCCGTGCTGCTTAGAAATGTGTATCTTCATTAAGAGAATTCTCAGCAAGGTAAACATGAGATTTCAGGTACAGTAGTTGAAAGCTTATGTAATCAGTCAGAGGGCAGCTTTCCAATTTCAACTTGCTTATATTCAAGGTGGTAATTTCTCATTCTAATCAGCCCAAGATGGGAAAGCAGCAGTGTCAGGATGGGGGAGCAAATCCAACAATTAGAGGAGCTTGCCTGTTTTACATAAGCCTTTTCCAAAGGGGGGAGGAGGGGAAGACAATAGCCATTCCCAAGAACATTGTACAATAGTCTTTAATTGAAAAGCACCATTGTGACACTGTTCTCCCTACATCGACCTTGCCAGTGCAGAAATGGAGGTAAAAATAATCATTTCTCTCTTGCTTAAGTTCCTGTAGTTGTGTGGGCAGGGATTGAGGGAGGAGTTTGCCTAATAGTCTATTATATTCCCCAGGACTATTTGTTGAAAGCCTGCTCTCGGCTCCTTCCTATTTCTGCTAACTCTGCACAATCAGGAGCTCAGGTAGCTATGAACTGAGAGCCACAAAGGGCTTTAGACCTACCAACAAAAAGTGCCCGGGGTCACCTGGACAGCCAGGTTCATTATCCGGAGACCCGTCCCAAAGGGCAACCTGCCAGACAAATTAGAATCTGCCAGCACGTCGTACAGAACTCACGTAGGGAGTGTGGACGGATGGACAGATAGATGCACGAAGAATGGACTCGTTCTCCTGCACAGTAACTCACACCTGCTGCCACATCCTGGGGACACCTGCTTGTTTCCAGGATTCACAGTGTGCCCATGGCAAGGATTTCAACAAAACCCAACACTAAGGAAAGAAGACATCCCTGTTACACTCAATACTCTTCCATTCTGTTACCAGGTATCTTGAAATGCCACTGGGGATATGACCTCCCAGGAGAACAGAGCACTGGAGAGGTACTGGCAGGTTATTTATGAAGATAGTGGGCACCACACTATCTGCCCGACCCCCACCAGCCCCATTCAAAAACTAGGGCTTGTAGCAACCTATGCTGCCTTTGGCTTTTAAATATTTTCAGTAAGTGTTAAGCGGAAGTCATAAATGGGACTTTTGTACTAAGTCCTCCCCCCCCAAATTTTAATGATCAACTATTATGTCTTAGTGAAGTAACCATATCCTATTCAAAGGGGAATGTCTGGTTATATCAGGAAAAGAGCCAGCTTGGTGACCATCATTCCCATTAAAAAACTGAGCTACTAAACCCTTTTCAGAAAGCCGCAACTCAAAGCCACACAGAAGAACAGAAACAAAGAAGCTGGAAGTAGCCAACTGCAGAGACTCTGCCTGCACCCCGTGGAAGGTTTCCGCTCTGTATACGGTCCCTGGATTGCACACGATGAAGGCCCCCCCAAGCTTGCTTACTCCCCAGCCGTGGCTGCAGAAGGTCCAGGGCCTTCGGAAGCAGAGAGGGCTTCTTCCTCGGTGAAGTCGACACCGAGCCACCAGGGTTTGGGGATGCAGTGGTCCTCAAGAGAGTGTGCTCTCTTGTGAAGCCTGTGGCACTTGGAACGTGAGCCTATGAACTCACCTAAAATAGCCACTGCCAACTTGATTCACTGAGAAGAGCGTGGTTCATTCCTTATCCTTCCCAAGGACAGAGGTGACCAGACCTGGGGAGGAAAGGTGAGCGGCATTGTACAAAGGTGTCCCCCCTAAACGATCATCATGAGCTAAGGGGAATGAATCCAGGGGATGAGAAACGACACTCTTATCAAGAGCTCATTCACTCGGCTTCTGAAAAACAAAAAAGGATCAAGAGGAGGAAAATGCCCACAATTGTGCCTGCTGAGGAGGAGGTGGGTGTGGCATGAGCCCTGAGCCCCCCAGGCAAACAGGACTGAGCCCCAAGGTTGCTCATCTTAAACAAGGCTGCCCAGAGGGCAGCAAATGTCCATTAACAGATGTCCCCCGATACCCCCTCCTGACACCCCAGGCTGCCTTGAAGTGGCCACCCTTCACCCAGAGTCGCAGAGAAAGCTACAAGGGCCCAGATCTCCAATTTAGGAAGCAAATCCTCAGTCCCCTGGGAAGGACTTCTGTTGTGCCAAGGTCAACAAGTAGGGTTATGGTCGTTAGCGTTAAAGCAAGTACCGAATCCTATACCCTATGAGAAACACTGTATCACGCGTCCATTTATTTCAATCTCCCAACCATTGGTAAGACAGGCCCCGTTTTTCAGATGAGGATACTGGGGTTCAGGTTAAGTCAAGTCACCAGGAGCTGGGAAGTAGAAGGTCCAGGTTCAAATGCAGGTCTTCTGACTCCAAATCCAAAACTCTTTTCACTGCTCCTCGGCTGCGTACAATGTAGAAGACTGTCAAGTATTCCCCATCCTGTGGCCACAGACCAGAGCGACAGATAACAGGGCCTCCCAAAGCGAGGCATCAGGGCACCTGTCCCTCCCAGCCGCGCGAGCACCATCCCTGCTCCACCCACCTCAAAGTACCCACTGATTATAAATGCTCAGCATAAGCATTACTAGAGTAGGCTCCTCCCCCACATGACTGGTAACTTTTATAGTGTCTTTAAGATAAAACGGATTGCTATATTTATAATAAGGGAATAAACAGAATTAGCAACTGGTACTGGTATTTCCTACCAAAAACCTTTTACCTCCCAGACAAAACGTTCATGCAGAATAGGAAACTACTTGATGTACAATTCACTACACCCAAATCAACGCTTGATTGAAATAATTTTATTTCTCATTTGTTGGGGCTACAAACTGAGTGTCTGCAGTCAATATATATAACCATGTCATTATTAATAGCTTGTCTATGTCGAGCCCTATGTGCCAGCTAGCATTCAAAGTGCTTTATAAGTACCAACTCCGTGAGTGCTCACATAATCATTATGAGGCTAGGTACTATTATGATCCCAGTTTTAAAATGAAAAACCAATGCACAGAGAGGTTGGGTAATCAGCCTGAGAACACAGAGCTGAGAAGGGGAGAACATGGGAGTGAACCCCAGGTCTTCTAAAGCTCACCCCATTGAGTCACAACTGTCACAGGTGCTGTCGGTCTCCGTCTGGAAGTTTTCACCATGTCATCTGGAGTTTTAACCATTCAGCAATACTGCCTGTTACACAAACACACGAACGCTTAGGTGACATAGAATACAAGTTTCTCAAACCATATACCAATTCACTTCTCCTGTGAACCAAAGTCAGTGATGCCATTCTTTTTTTCCTGTTTATTACCTATTTTGTAGGTGCACATATAGAAACAGAAAGCAAAACTAAGTTACAAGGACTAGGATGCTATCTTTCTGGCCTAGGGATTGCCAAAAACTTTTCTGAGGGGGAACAGAACATAGGTAACTTGTCTTTGGGGGCATTCTAAATCTGTGTTTAAGCCACACAATCAGAATTACCACTGAAATGTCCCTTAACATCTTCCCAAAAGGAAAGCATACAGTATTTGGCGTATGTAACCCTGTCCAAGAACACGTATATATGTAAACATATAACGCACACATTAATATACACAGTGTGATAAAGTACGCGTACAAAATATAAGTGAGTAGAAGTGGTAAGTACTTCGACTCTACTTCAGAGGAATGTGGTTATTTATTAAATAATGTGTTGCAGTTAAATCTGTGCAAGTTAAAATGTACTCCGCAAGTTGGAAGTAGAAATACTGCTGGTAGAATTTTATTCTCCAAGCCAGCAAGGGGGGAGCATCTTCTGCACACCTGCTTGCCCAGTCACCTGGCAGGCCCCACCCCCCTTGCCTGGCACCTCAAGGAGCCCTCCTTAATCCAAGGAACGGTCGGTGGGTCAGTTTAGCAGGAGTCCTTGCTATTCCCCAGCTTCTACAGGAGGCCTGGCCCCGACCTTGAAAGGAACACCAGTGTCGGCAATTAACCAATAACATTCACAGATTTTTTTTTCTTTATTCAAGGCCTTCATCTTCATCCAATGTGGCTGTATCCTAATTGCTTCTGCTCTACCTTATACTTACTCTTACTCTGCTAAGTGAGCCCCTCCCCTAAACAAGGCAGTACTTCGAAGCTTGCTTTAGGATGAGCAAGAGAAATTCTGAGACCTTCTTGCTCGAACTGCCTTTGCACCAGTGGAAATTTATCCAGTTTAACACAGAGCTATACCATTCCAGCAGCAGGCAAGGAGATGAGTTTAAATGCTGGGCATCTGATTAGCAAGGCAGTGCCTCTGCGGAGAGGACTCTGGGTCATCCTCTTTGTAAGGAATCTAAAATGGAAATGTGGGAGAGTTACAAAATTCAGGAAAAGAGATGGAGCTCACTTCACAACTGATTCACTTTCTTGGACTGTTAAACACACAAGAGAAAACCCCTACAGAAACTAAGCTGTGTACACAAAGCTGGTTGAAAGGAATTTTCAGAGATCATTTTTTCCCCTAAATAATTATTAGCTAAACATTTGCAACCAAACAGCAAGGAAAAAAAAATCAGGGTAATTTTATTTCTTACTACCTGGGGCTATCCAGTAATTATGCAAATGGCAGGGAATTTGTCACTTTGAGCAACCGTAAGTGTGTAAAATAATTTGATTAAGTAAAACACAGTTGCCTTAGTCATCATACTAATTTGACAAGGACTTTAAAAATGTCTCTCAGCTGTCTGCTTCTGGGGAAAAGAGGCAAATACCCATCTTCAAAATGATGCTTCTTTTGGGATTTAAAAAAAAAAAAAAAAAAAGGAGGAGGAGAAGGAGGGGGAGGGGGAGGAGGAGAAGGAGAAGAAGAAGAAAGACTAACAAATCCTGCAGTTTCACCTTACCAGTAACTCAAGCCATGCAATGCTCTCGGGGCCCAAAATTTTTAAAAAGGGACCATCAATCAGCTTTGTGACATGCACTCATTCATCCAGCTCATTATGTCATCAGCACAACCTCAGACTCAGTGTATGCAAAACTCTCAACAGGCAAATGCCCACCCCTGGGTCAGAGGCCCCGCCTGAGCACCCCACCCTGGCTGGAGACTCCTCCAGCCACCGCCTTAAGTTTTCATCCTGAAGACATTCAAATGCCTTTGTAAGGGAGCCTCGATCACAACTGCCCAGGGGTGTCAGGGGCTTTCATTTCCTTCACGCAGCCTTATCTATTCCAGTCCCCAGAAATTTGAGAATGTATGCGAACCTCTATACGCAGGGCTACCCTCCACGAATGGCTGGAAACACCTGAGTGGGTCTCCACGCATCACCAGGACGCGCACACACACTGACTTTCTCTCCGAGCAGTTCCCACATGCCTACGCCTTCTCCAAAGGGCCCGAGATGTTAGCAGATGTCACATCCTTGCAAGTAGGTCAGTTCAGACTGGAACGACCAGAAGCAAAGACCCAAGTCAAGGAAAATTGCACTCTTGACCCAACTGGATGGGTCTCTCTTCTTCTGCTCCAAAAAATATCCCGTGGCCAGTCAGGCCGTTTCAGTGACTAGGAGAGAACATTCCTGGGACTGTTGGCTGATCTGGAGCATGATTTCCAGTTCAAGCACTTGCAAGTGTAACAGATTTCAGAATCCACAGCGGGCCTGGGGTGGCACATTACCTTATCTCTAGGATCACAGAGCCTGGGTGTCGGGGTTCAAAAGCCTTCTGCATTCCCCTGGGAGACCCCCCACACCCAGGCAAAAAGCTGCTGGTCCCCTGCCTAGCTTAACAATTAATGTTTGTCTCATATACAAGTCTCCCTTGAGTTTCCTCCCTAGGCAGGTTCTTGAGGGAAGGCGCACACACACACACAGTCCTGCCTGCTTTTCAAAGTTGCTTCTCAAATCACAGGCAACTTCCTCCTTCAGCTCCGCAGTTGAGAAGCCCACACCGGTGTCACTGAAGACACTGGGCAATCTCAGAAAGTAAACGGAGAAATGAAATGAAGCCTCCGAATGTCAAAAAAAAAAAAAAAAAAGGCATCTGGGAAGACAAAATAAGAAGGTGGACTACTGGGGGATCAAATAGGAAATAACATCACTGGGCACAGAACTTTCGATCACCACCCGCCCCCGACCAAAGCAAGCATTGTTGGCAGCGTCCCAAGGTGTGCCCTTCCTCAGGTATCTGAAAATGCTTCATCAGAGGGACAGGCTGATTGCCAACGCAAAGATCATATATAACACACACCTTGCACACCGACCCTGTGTGTGTGATCACCTACAAAAGCAAGCTCTCGGGTTCCTTAAGAAAGCCATGATGAATTAACAGGGAGAAATCTGCTTCTCCTGCAAACATCCTACAATGCTTGGTTCCCAAGTTAACCATAAAGCAGTCTCACACAGCTGAAGGAATAACAGACTTTTCATTCCACCTCCAAAATAACAGAGGAACAGAAAACCCCCCAGGGGCCCAGAAGAGCAAAACCCACAGCAAGAGGATCCGGTCAAGCCTGGCAAGCCAACTATTTATTTTCACGAGGTTCGGATGGCAATGGAGTCCACAGCGGCCGGGCAAGGCCTAGCCCTGAGAACCTTGTGCCTCCACTCCTAGTGATCAAAATGAATTCCACTTCCTAGGCCTGTCCTCTCCTGGGCCTCCATCTCCTTTCTGCTGGTCACCTGTTGACTCCTATTACCCTACCCCTCTGAACTAGCCTTTCTATTGGCCCAGGCTGAAATTGCCAGCCCTCCCTCGCCCCCAAATGTGGACTGACTTCCTCCTCTGCCTGCCACTCGCCTATTCTGGGATCCAAGTCAATGTTCTATCTCCTGGTGCCAGCCCTGCCTCTATATATCCACCTGGCCATCAGCCTCTGCTTCTTAACTTTCTAAAGGAGCTTAGGCTACTCATCTGGTTGAAGCCCAGCCTCATTCCTTTCTAAGAGCCTTAGATCGTTGCAAGCTAAAACTAAGCCTGTGCCTTTATAATTCATGGTGTGAAAAGTTCTGGGCTGTTCGCCACACGTGACTGATGCACTCTACTGAACAAAACGGGTCTCAGACTAACAAACTGTTAAACTGAAGGCAGCGTTGATATACTACCTCCCTCCTGAAACACAGACCCGCTTAGGTAGTACATACTTTGCATATGCTCCCAGTACAGGCCCCCAAATATTTTGTTAATATACATTTGCACCTTGGTAATACATGTACCTATTTTAAGATCTTAACAGTCAAATACCCTCCATAAAAGGTGTGATAAACGGACCCCCCCCCCCCCCACTAAGAAACAGTGATTCCTACCTCAAAACTCCACGGGCCACAGGTACTGTCTGTACTGTAACTACAGAGAAAAGTGCATTTTATAGAACAGAAATCCACACAGAAAAGAAAATGTGCTTTTGGCTACAGGGTTCACCTGCAGCATAAAAGTCAGGGATACACAGAGACAGGGATTTAAAACACTTTCATCTCACAAGGAGCAAAGGAAATGCATTTGATTTTCAGAAGCCCGGTAAGTCTGTCACCCCAGGAAGAGAGAGATGAGCTTGAACAACCCTCTGTCATAACCCCAAAATTGACTTTACCCCCCACTAGAGACCAAACCTGCCCGTAGTTCCCTCTGACAGCAAGCCCCCGAGTCTTTGGAGACCATTTATGAATGGTGCCCTGTCCCAGCAGTCTGGCCCTCATTAACTGTACCCCAAGGCCAGGAAGGAGGGATTTACTGGTACATCAAGTAGAGCACAATTCTATCTGTGGATGCGGTTATCCAACAGCCAAAATCTTGTCCAATTCTATCTCCGTCAAACTTGTTCACTAACACTCAAAGTCTTTGACATTTGATTCCAGTTGCAGGTCAATCACCAAGTAATGATTTAACACTATACACTCTGAAAAAAAAAAAAAAAAAAAAAAAAAAAAACTTCTCCTGCGTAGGCAGGGCTGTACTTGGGTCTAGAAGTGCACCTCTCTAACTCAAGCTGGGACCACCTGCGCGGGGCAGGACCAAGCGACAAAGCAGGTATTTGACAGTGCTGAGTCATTACAAGCTGTTTCCTCTGATACGTTATGCACCCCTGGGCCGTTTGAGCACTAATATCCCCCTTCGGAAGTCAAATGAAAGAGATGTACATAGTGCAAAATGCTGCAACCCCCTTGTGGGCGAGAGACCACGGTGGGGAATCGAGGTCTAAGCATGGGTAGCAGAACTATACAAACTCGCAGCTGCTCTCCAGGTACCGAGTAACTTTATCCCAGAAGCCGAAAGATGGCTATTGGGATAGGGAGAGGGAATATTCCCCCTGCAGCCGTGGCGCGGATCAGGGCCACACTCGGGCGCATTTTACTCTAAGCTGTTAAATCCCCCCGTAATTGGCGCATGGAGAAAGCGCCCGGAGAAAATGATGCATAATGGATTTGTTCTCCAGGCGGCTGGAATGGAGAGTAGAGGACGCAGGATGCTAACCGGCTTTTCTTCCCATGTGCAGGTCACCTGAAAACCGCGCTGCCTGCCTCCCCGAGGGGGCTCCTGAAGTCACCCTCCCGCTGCGCTTTCCCGGCGGAGAGGGGAACGGCTTCACGCCCACCCGCCCGCCGCCTCTCCTCCCCGGGGACCCCCGGCCCCCGCCGGGCGCGCGAGCAGCTGCCGGCATCCGCGGTCCCGCCCGCTCCCCGCTCGCTCGGCGGCCCGGGCCGGCAGCTCCCCCGGCGGCCGCCTCTGCACCACTCGCCAACCTCCGCGCCCGGCCGAGGTCATGCCCGCCTGCCCCCGGGCCCGGGCGGCCCCCTCCTCGAGCCTGCCGGTCGCCGGAGCGCCGGTCTGGGGAGGGGGCCCCCGCGGCGGAGTCGGCACGGGGACTCACCAGGTAGGCGCCCACCGTGCCCTGCGCCAGCATCAGGGCGCACTCGGACACCAGGAAGATCTTGATGTTAGAGAAGCAGGACACCTTCTTTTTCTTCTTCTTGTTCCTCTGCCCCTCGTCCCCCGGCAGCTCGCCGCTCCGGCCGCCGCCCGACGAGCCGCCCGGCTTCTTCCCCTGCATCCTTCCCCCGCCGCCGCCGCCGCCGCCGCTTTCCCGCTCGCCCCGGGTGTCGGGGCCGCTGCCGGGCGGGGGTGTGCGCTGCGAGGCTGCGTGCTGTCCCCGCCCCGGGCCCGCGGCGGCCGCCCCCGTCCTGCCGGGGCTGGAGAGGTGGAGGCACAGCTCCTCGCCGCCGCCGCCGCCGCCGCGCGCGCTCGCCCCCTTCCTCCGCCTCCTCCTCCTCCGCCCTCCCCGCGCCTCCTCCTCCGGCTCGGGCTGTGCCAATCACAGGGGCTCCTCGCGCCGCCCGCCGCCGCCTCGCCGCCCGCGGACGCCCGCCGCTGCCATCGCCAGCTTCCCCTCGCCCGGCCGGGCCGGCGCTCGCCTCCCCCGCGTCTGCCCCGAGGCCCGGCCGCCTCTCGCCGCCGGTGCGCCCTCGGGGAGGCCGGAGGGGGAGCCGCTCGGGGCGCGCGCGGGGGGCTGCGGGGGGTGCCCCGGAGGGAGGAAGGCGGTGCCCGGCCCCTAGATGGCGCTGCGGGGCGCGGGGCGCCGCCGCCGCCGGCGCTGGGCGGTGCTCGCGAGCAACTGGGGGCGCGGAGGTGGGGTGCGGGGGCGCCCCGGCTGGGCGGGGACCGACTGCTGCGGATTCGGGGCGCTAGACGCTTGGAGGGGAGGGCCGGTTTCTAGGAAGAGAGAGAAGACCGAGTATCCAGGAAGGGGTGGGCGCGCTCTCGTCTCCTCCGCCCGGCTATTTCTGGGGACAGATGTTGCGCCCCGGGGCTTGGGGAGGTGCCAGAGGTCAGAGCTGCTTGAGGCTTCCGAAGCCCGCCGGCCCCTGCTCCTGCTCCCCCGGGCCCCTGGGCGTGCGTAAACGGCTCCCGACCGCGAGGAAAGAAAGCAACTGAAGCACCCCAAGGGGGAAGTTCGATTATCCCGTCAGGAACCGCACAGGCTGTCGGTCGCCCCCCAGCCACACGGTCTAGGTAGCTGCAGGGTCGCAGCGACCCCAGCAGAGGGCCTTGTCCCGCCCTCCCATCTGCCTGGAGCCTGTCCTCAGGAATGATGCAGCCAAGGCTAAAGCCAGCGGGAAGCGGTTAGCCACAGGCCTGCCTTGGTCCCCAGCCCTCCCCTCATTTTGTGGCCCGGGCCTCTCCCCTGGCCTTGGCCTGAAAGCTCGCGCCCCGTGGCAGCCGCTCTTTATAACCATCACCGGGAGTTTGGGCCACAAGTCACCACCAGTAGGATCTGCTTCCTATTGGAAGCTCAGAAAAACTGGGAAGGACTGGATCAGTACCAGGAAGCACTCAGCAGCTTCTGCCGGGGCCACTGGGGGGCTCAACCAATTATTTATAAAGACTTTACTTAATAATGTCAGAGAAAATGTGCCATTCTCCTAGGCTCCCGTGTACAAATGCAGGCTTAAATTTGAAACTGAATAGCAATTAACACTTCGTAATGTTTACTTCCTCCCAAAGAACTTGAATGAGAATGGATGGTGTTATGTGGGGGTGTCGTCTTGCCATACCATTTAAATATAAACTGCTTCATCCTGTGGTTCCAGACATGATCTCACCTAGACTTGGTGTCCCTTTCACATGCTTCCCCTCTTCTTGTCTTGGCTGTCTGCTATCCAATTGGCTCCCCCCAACACAGGTCTTTTACCATTTTCCCAGATTCCTGTCACCAGGGACTGCACCATTCCCCGAGACTCTGTCACCTTCTTGCAGCTCCTCCCCCACTCCCTGCACCCTCCCCTCACAGCTGACAATTTCTACTGAGTCGGGCCTCTCGCCTGCTTCTGGGCCCTCTCCAACACTCTGGCTTCAGGGGAGCACCTCCATTCTTCTTCCTGAGAAGACCCTTGATGAGCTAGCTCCCTTCCTGCCTCGTGACTTGGGCCTGCAAAGCTGAGATGTTTACTTGTCCCTGAAGCTGTTGAAATAGCATGCTGAGTGCGTTATAGTCCTTAAGTGTTGTTTACATACTTTGTAATCACAAGAGCTAATGTTTCTCCCATGCTTCCTCTGGCCAGGTCCCATTCTAAGTGCTTTACCTGCATTTACCTGCATTCTAAGTGCTTTACCTGCATTTACCATTTACACCTCACAACCATCGTCTAAACTAGATACGATTATTAGCCCATTTTACAGATAAGAAAACAGAGGCCCAGGAAGGTTAACTAACCTTACCGATGTCACATATCCAGTCAGTGGCAGGGCCAGCCTCTGAAACCAGTCCAGGTTCTTAATGACTCCCTGTCTTTTGGGGACAGCGGAACTCATGGGTTTCTACTTTCTAAATGGAGACTCAGAGATACATAGTGATTAGCCCAGTGTCACACAGATCAAAAGGGACAGGACTTGAATCGAAGTCCAACTCTCTTTGCTCTATACCACATTGCCCTGTGTATAGTCCAAGAAGGACACAGGCTTTTTTCAGTTTGGGGCATTTATTTTAGATAAAAACTTAACTGTCTTTGGAGACATCAAACACTTCTGCTGCTAATCCACAGAATTCTGGATTAGGGTTGTAGCTTCTTCATATAATTAACAGTAAGCAGCCATGAAAATAATCCTGTGCCTGAAGCCTGAAAGAGTAATCCAAGTCAGCCTGAAGGAAATCAGGTGTCAGCCTTACAACCATCAGAAAGAAGAATTTAACACGTTCAATTTCCTTCCCTCCTTGCTTGTCCTTTGTTTACCTATAGATCCGGGCTTCGGGGTTGATGAGGTGGGTTTATGAGCAGCAGGTTCTTCTGCTTGGCTTCTCTCCTATGCAGAGAAAGCGGCGGAGGACAGGGACCACCCTCATATCTGCATAGCACATGACTGCAGATGAAGTATGTTAATGCCCTGTGTATCATTCAAATCTCCCAACAGGGAGAGCTGTTCTTATTAGTCCCATTTCACTCATGAGTAAAAGCAGCGTTTTCCACCCCAAGTTGGGAGGAATGCCCAGGAGGAGGAGGGAGATCAAGAGGGGATTTAGCCCCGCCATGATCTGTGGTTTCCCATCCAACTAGCCTCTGAAATGAACCATTGACCATCACGTGGCGAACAAGGCAAACAGAGCTCAGAGCCCATCCCATGCCTCAACTGGGCAACCTTAAATGTTGCCTTGGAGAAATGCTGCAGCCACCACTTACAGCCTGGACCCTTTTCTGTCATCTATCCCCCTAGCGGTGGATGGTGAATTTAGGAAAGGTAGGCATTACAAAGGCCCAGAGGACCCTCGTGATTATTGTTGCCTCTCTACTCCTTTCCTGGGCTAGGTTCTAAATTGGACTTTCCTAAATTAGCTGAAAATATTGCTAGCTGGGGCTGGCGATGCATGACTCCTCTCTTTGTTGGTGACTAGAGGTATTCCAAACATAGAGAAGCCATGTAATCTGGAAATGTGATGTGGGGAAGCATGAAGATCGGGTGACGTGGGAAGATAGACTGGCTTTTGATTCTGAAAATGTTAGTAAGCTGTACATAAATGCTTGGTGATTAGGATTTGGAGAGCTTTTCTCCCCCACTTTGGAAAGGACCATCAATTCGTTTATGTGGGAGAGAAGTGGGTTAACTTCATGGCCAGGGGGAAAAAAAAGTGACAATATCTTTCACTGTTACTGGGCTGTGGCAAGATTTCACAGCAAGCAGCCTCAATGTAATTCAACACAATGAGAAACTGTTGTTCAAGTAATTCACATGAACCATCCTTTACCAGCTTCAATTTTGTTCACAGGCAAATACAAAGTTGAAAAATAAATGCAAAGAATGATTTCTGATTGCTTAGATTCTCACCCTATGGATGGATTTTTTTTTTTCTTTTTCTGAAAATACAGCAATCATGTATTGTGTCCAACCAAGGATAGAATTGGAGCCAGGCCAACTTCTTTGGCTTGAAACTAATATTTGGGCTGAGCTGAAGCTTATTTTCTCTCTCTCGGAGTTTTTCTCTCCCCACCCCCACTTTACAATTAGCCTGATCCATATGCCTTTCTACCAATAGCCTGTGTTTGCTACTGACTATATTCATAGTTCTACATTTTTAAATTATATTTCTTAATTTGAATATATCCTAAAGCTCAGCAAAGAAGTGAAAAGGATAAACATCAGTGTAGATGCAATTTTAAGAATGTGCATCCAAAATCCAAGGGAAACGGAAGGGAAAAAAAAAACGTTCAGGGAAATTGGAGAACAGATAGGAGAAAACTCAGGATTTAAAAATGTGTTTTATTTATGCAAAATGAGCCTTGAGATGAAAGAAGCAACACAAATGATAAACATTTACCAATATTAGTGTATTTGGGGAGCTCATCCTTGGCTGCCTTCGATTGATATGTGGGTAAATAGAATGGGTTTACCCAAATAGACTGTTAGTTTCTTAAGAGCAGAGTGTTTTACTTTAAAAATAAAGGAGACTTTGTCTTGCTCAGCATCTAACAGGCCTCCTGCCAAGAGGCTTAATACTTATGATTAGGACAGGAAAATGACCCAGAGAGTGTCAAGGTTTATAGAAAACTTCCTTCCAGATATGCTCACCAGGGCCCTGCTTCTCCATCCCTGTGGCTCCTTCTTACAGCAGGAGTTGAACTGGAGTGCCTCTCACTGACACAATGCCTTTTCTCTCTCAAGGGCAAGTGTCCCAGTTTTGCTCCCAGTCTCAAAAACGCACACACACCCTTGTGTTTTAAGGATGGCTACTGATACTAAATGTGAGCCAGTGAAATGAGCCAGCCCTGCAAATGTTCAGAAAGCCCAACAGCCTCTCTGGCAAAGAGGTGTGGGTTTCAAGGCTGATAGCATGCCAAGAGTCTCATGGGTCCCAAGCCCGGCAGAAAGTGGCCACAGCTGTCTGCGCCCCGAGGGGTGGTGGGCTCCGGCCCTGGGTACCCCGGTGGTCATGGCACACGGCAGCCCATGAACCCTCTGGCTGTTGGAACAAAGGGCATATGAGAAGACCAGGAAGGAAAACCCCAAGGTACAGGATGCCACTAAAACCTAAATCAAGAGTATGAGTAATAGAGAAAGCATCCACAATGAGGGAGTGGAACACCCCTGCTCAGATTAGGGTCCTCCTCCACGCCCAGCTTCCGTCCTCCAAACCCTGTCCAACTCTCCCTCTACGGAAGGGTGAGGAGAGCAACAAAATGAAGAAGGCCATCCTACCTCCAACTGCCCGTTCTGGGCTGAGTTGTGGCCCCTTAAATTCATATGGTGAAGCTCTAACCCCCAGTACCTCAAAATGTGACTGAATTTGGAGGTAGGGCATTTAAAGAGGAGATTAAGGTCAAAGGAGATATTTAGGGGGACCTTCATCCAAGAACACTGGTGTCCTTACAGAAAGAGGAGATTAGGACACAGAAAGTCAGACAGAAGGGCGACCACGTGAGGATTCAGGGAGAAGAGAGGATCTGCAAGTCAAGGGGAGCAGCCTCAGAAGGCACCAAACCTGCTGACACCTTGATCTCAGAATTCTAGCCACCAGAACTGTGAGAAAACAAATGTCTATTGTTTAAGCCACCCAGTCTGTGATACTTTGTTAGGGTAGCCCGAGCAAGCTGATACACTACCTTACCCCTCTCCCCAGCCCTTCACACACATACACACACTCCATGCTCCGGTCATAATTAACTGCAGTCCCTTGAGCTCACCATGCTTTCTCCTTCTTAAAACGTTTGCACCTGCTATTCCCTCTGCCAGGAATGCCTTTCCCTCCCCCTTTCTTCAGCCGGCTCACACTTACCAGCACCTTAAGATCCAGCTAGAATGTCACCTCCTCCAGGTAGCCTTTAGAGAATACCCTCTCGCTCATGCCTTCCCAGCTCCCCCACTGCCTCCCTACCACCTACATCCCCTTACCATCTATGTCCTCCTCTGCCCTAGCGTTTGTCCTGTTGTAGAGGGTACTCACTGCCCTTCTCCCTGACAAATCTCTGATCAGTGCCTTCCATCTCTATGTTTCTGCCCCTGGAGGAGCCAGGCCCAGAGTGTTCAGTAACTATTGGGCAGAGAACAAATTAGTGAGGACACAAGAAGTGATCCTTCCCCACACCCCAGCTGTGGGACAGGACAAAATGGTGGGAGGCAAAGAGACAGGGGGCATGATAGTCGCAATAGCTATAAAACCACATCTAGTGAGGCAGGAAGTAAGAGTCTTTCTGGGCTGCCTTCAGGAAGTGAGAGCAACAGGAACTGCCCAGAGCCCCACCACTGAGTGTGTGGTCCGTGGACCAGCAACCCTGGCGTCACCTGGGAGCTTGCTAGAAATGCAGACGCTCAGACCTCAGCCCAGATGTTCTGAATCAGAATTCAAATTTTAGCAAGATCCCCAGGAGATTCATATGCATGTAATGATTTGAGAAGAATAGAACCAGCCTAGGAAGCCATCAAAAGGAGCCCAGAGCTAGGCAACTTCCAGCAGCCTTGTAGATTTCTGTGTATTCCCCTTTCCCTTGTGTTTGGGGCTTTAGAAGGGAGGACAAAGAGCAACAATTGGCTCTAAAGAAGATGCTGGTTATTTTCATTCTCCCGGAACCCTCACCCCATGGAGTCCCACAGAGCGCGGGTCACCTGACAAGGCCGGGGACCGAGAGAGGGGTCCATTTTGTGTCTGTTGTTTTGGCAACACCTCTGAACCTCAGAATGAAAGCTAGGATCCTGGACTTCAAGATCATGAGGGCTGCCTGAACTTCCCTTTCCCAGCTTGCCTTAAAATACCCATGAAAACCCAAAAGGGCTGCCAGGACTTAATTGGGCTGAGACCCCAGATTCTAAATATGGATTATCCAGTTTCTCAGGGAAATGGCCCTTAACACAGGCTGAATGGGATGACCAAGGAAGAGTGCCTCTTTCCTCCATGGGGAGAAAGGACAAGAGGGCTCTACATGGGGGATCTGGGCTAATTTCCCAATCAGAAAACCTGACAGACAGTCACCTCTTGGCTGCCCAGGAACACTCAGCTCAGGGCTCGCATCTTGGTAAGTCTATGCAATTGTAAATCCCAGAAAAGCACAATGGGCCTCAGTGAAAGGGGTGGGTGGTTGCAGAGTATGTCCTAGGATAGAAAGTAACATAGTAATACAGGGAGTGGGTAATATAGTAATATGGATGGGGGTGGGGATGGGAAGCCCATGTTTTCGATTATCTAATGCTATGTAACAAGCCACCCCAAAACTTAGTGGTTTAAACAATGATGTTCATTTATTCATTTTGCTCAAGAATCTGCAATCTGGGCAGGGCTTGGTGGAGAGAACTGGACTCTACTGGAAGACTGAGGGCTGGAATCATTGGAGGTCTCACTCATTCACATGCCTGCGTCCTAGGCTAGAAAGGCTCAAACAGCGGAGGGCTAGAAAAGCCATGCCTTCAAATAAAATCTTTAAAAAAAAAAAAAAAGAAAAGAAAAAAAGAAAAGCCATGCCTTCCTGGCATCTCTGTTTGTGATGTTTCTTCATGATGTCTCCAAAATGGCAAACTTGAGGAAGCCAGACTTCATACATGTCCACTCAGGAGTCCTAGTGTCCATACCTCAGAAAGAAAATGGGACTTTTATGACCTTGCCCTCAGTCATGCAGCGTCATTTCTCCTGCATTCCGTTGGTAAAGAGAGCTACAAAGCTCCAACCAGACTCAAGGGGAGAGATCACAGAACTCACCTCTCGATGAAAGCGGGTCAGTGTCACATTGTTAGAAGAACCTGTGGAATGGGGAGCGCCTGGGTGGCTCAGTCAATTAAGTATCTGACTCTTGATTTTGGCTCAGGTCATGATCTCAGGGTCATGAGATCAAGCTCCAGATTGGGCTCCGTGCTTAGCAGAGTCTTCTTGTCCCTCTCCCTCTGCTCCTCCCCACTTGCACGCTCTCTCTCTCTCAAATAAATACATAAATAAATAAAATCTTTAAAAAAGAAGAAGAAGAACCTATGGGATGGGTTATATGTATTGCTATGGCCATCTTTGGAAAATACAACCTGCCATGTACATTGAAAGCACTGTATTCTTAGACTCAAAGCCCCTCATACACTCTTTCAGGCCACAAAAAGACTATGAAATATTTCAAACTATTTACTAATTAATTCACCTCCCATTTACAAAGAAATAGTTAGGGAAGCAAGAGAAATTCCTGCCATGATCGAGCAGTACCCATTGCTAGCTCGGCACTGGAAGTCATGGAGGGTATGCACCATAACTTGCTCTCCAATTTAATATTTAACATCCAGAGTACAACCATCTTGGATAGATATCTCTGTTTAAGAAGGAATGAGTGTGTCTGTTTTGAGAGGTGGATAAAGATACATTGAGTCTATGAAAAATATTCTATAACATAAAACAAGGGACTCCCTAGACTAGTGAGGCAAAGAAAAAGCATGCTTGTTTAAAAAAAAAAAGGAAAACTTGACTAGATAAGACAAAAAATTTAATCCTGCTGTTTTGTGTTCTTAATAAATACTTTTCAGATATACTTTCTGAAATGAAAAATAAAGTGCTAGATGAAAAAGATGATGCTTGAGATTCTAACTGAATTAGAAGAGGAAGCTGGCAGATAAGACTAGTACTCAGGTAAGCCACAGATAAAATTGTGCAATTGAAATCTGATTTGGAGGCAGTAAAGATCAGAATCAAAAATGCAGGAAACCAAATAAGTGATATAGAGAGCAAGCTAGGTAAGTTTTCTATCAACGTAGAGAAGAGAAACAAAGATAAAAATGATTAGAGAAAAGATGGGTGACTTGGTAGATCACAAATAAAGACTTACTACATGGATAAGAAAGACCCTCCCCCCCCAGAAAATTATAAACAGAATGAACAATGTTGCTGCAATATTAAAGACCAAGAATGGAAGAAAACTTTTGAAACTGAAAAAAAAAATTGAATGCACAATTTAAAATAGCTCATTATTTCCAAACAAAATTAATGAAGAAAGATTCACAGTTAGTTATAATCTAGAAAATTTGTTTAAATATAAAGGATTTTTTAAAATTCTGCCAACATCCAGACAAAACATTAAAGTTACTTATCATCAAACGAAAACAGGCTAAATCAACTGTGTATCACAAAACTAGATGCCAGATGATAATGGAACAAAGTCTAAATGGTGCTGAGAGAAAATGCTTATGACTCAAGCTGAAACGTTGCTAATTTGCAAAGAAAACAAAAAAGACATTCTTAGATATTCTAATCAAGAGCTCAAAAAAGATACCACCCTTGCACTTTTCTTAAAAAATTTACGTAGAGATACGTTCACATGGAACAACATAATAATTAAAGACAAAAACTCGAGAAGAGCAGAAGTGGGTTCAAAAACATTATGACAGTCCCAGCTAAACATTCTGAATTAAGTTAAAAAAAAAAAAGTTGTAAATAAAATAGCAGCACAAATGGAAAGTTTTTGCCATTGTTTCTTGAAATAGAATAACTAAAAATAAGGCTACTAACAAATTGGTCTGTAATTCCAAATGATATTGGCAAAGATGGGGGAGAAGAGTATGTGGGGAAGAGAAGGGCACTCCATTCCTCATCTTATAGAAGGAATCAAAAATTATCATAGTGCTCATGAACTTGATGGAGAATCTGTGTATTTGAGTGTGATTTTGAAAAACCTAATTAGAATAATTCAAGAGAATATATGCTTGTAAATATTGGGAAAATGAAAACCAAGAACAATTACAATGTTGGGAAGAAAACAGTATAATACGATAGTCAAAATCTTGGGCTTTTGAGTTAGGGAAATTTGTTTTTTGAAAGTAGTTCTGGCACTTACTCACTTTGGTCTAGAAAATTCAGAGCCTCTTTTCCTGTCTGTAAAAGTATAGTAACATGGGGCTGCAAGGATTAAAGGAATCTTTATCGAAAGAACTTAGTCCAATGTCAATAAACAAGTTGTTGTAAACTGTTGCCAATCCCTATTATTTCTTTCAGTATCATTGACAGTAAAAGGTTGAAAATGCGTGGGTCTCTCTGAGGGCCTCCCCAAGCTTGCCCAGGAGGCTCTCCTGGCTCTCTTTTCTGAACCAACTCCTCAATTGTGTCTGATCTTTGAAAATTCTTTGATATGGATCCTGTTCTAGATTTCTGACCAATTCCACAGGCTCGACATTTAGAATGTTCCTCTCTTTGCAAGAGGGACTTAGTCATGACGAAGTTTGAGTCTTCCTTGTTTTCATGCCTGCAGCTGTTTCTCATGTCAGTGTTCAGACTCTGTTCCCCTGAACTCCACCTGAGTAAACCCCCAGAGATCCCAAATAATTATCCAGAATGAGGGGATGGGACAGTTACAACAATAAATGTAAATGATTTATCATCCTACAATAAAATATTAAAACTTCAGTATTGAGCTAAGAAAATCCAACCATGATCTACTTACAAGAAATGTATCCAAAATAAAATGATACAAATAGAGTAAAAAATTAAAAATGAATAAAGATTTACCAGAAAAATATAAACGAGAAAAAATGAAGATACTAATATTAAATTCATAAAGACTGAATACATGAATCAGTGTGCCTAAAAATGTGCAGTTTTCAATAAAGATATAAAAGGCATATATATTTTATACCTCAAATACATAAGGCAAAGATGTACAAGAAGAAATGGACAGAAACACAATTATTTTATGCAAGCCTCTTATAGAATTACTGTACTTGAAAAAACAAGTAGACAAAATAGATACATTTCAAAGCATTTGTACTATACATAATTAACATGTATTTAAAATAAGGAAAACAGAAGAAAAGATTTTCTAAAGATAAGCATAGAAAAAAATGAATTATTAAAAATAGAAACCGTAAAGTTGATGCACAAATTCAAGAACTGATTTTTTAACACGATTCAAGGATATATGAGAAGTAGAGGGAAAAAACAAAATTCAAAAGTAAAAAATGTAAAAATAAGAACAGAGGAAAATTTTAACAAATCAAAAAGTATTATTCAAAAACAATGTTAGTAAATTTGGAAAACTGAATTAAATAGATATTGTAATGGCAAACTTGACTTGACTCTAAGATAATTACCTCTAAAGATATCCCATTGCATTAAAATTTCACCAGTGATAACTTCCAGATTTTCACAAAGATAGCCCCATGTAATAGGACTTTCCCAGATATAAAAACAAAAGCTGAACATATAAAGATTCACTGTGCAAAGTTAGCCTAACACTAATATAAAACTAACAAAGATAGCCTAACAAGAGAGCAAAAAAATACTACTACAATTTTGCAATAACACATTATGTATTTCGATGATATGATGAAAACCAAAAGATAAGCCAATATTATCTGGCTTATATGATGTAGTGATTCTACAGTTCATACAGATGAATAACAAGTAAAAAAAAGAAGAAGAACATATTGAAATAGGAAAACTGGGGCAGTTATATTAAGGAGGCATGTCCTACCAGGTATTAAAATATATCACAAGCAACATCCAACAGAGTATGGTATGAGCTCAAGAACTGGCAGACAGATTGATAGAATCAAGCAATCAGCCCTGAAATAGACTCTAGTATATATCCCAGCTTAATAAAGTAAGCACAACAAAAAATGAGAAAGGAACAGGTTATTCATCAAATGGTTGAGAAAATTGATTAACTCAAATTATAGCCTTGCTGGTGCAATAGCCCAAAGCAAAAACAATAAAAACAAATGGATGAAAGAACCACACATAGACAAAAATATAAGTGAATAATTATCAGATCTTTGGAGAAAGAAAGACATTCTACGTATAAGAGCAACAGGAGTAATTACAAAGGAAAAGCTAGATAGACTTTACGATTACACAATTAGAACTCCCCTACGTCAAGAAACATCGCTCACGACAATAAACTCAGATATTGGGAAAAGTAGTTTAGCAACAGAGCAGAAGGGTAGTATCATCAAAACATAAAGTGCCCTTACAAATCGTTGAGTAAAACCCTAATACTCAGAAAGAAATGTGGGCAGAGGGTCCACACAGAAAATTTAAAGAAATACAAAAATCCAGTGAACATGTAAAAATAGTCACACTCACAACTAATCAAACAAATACTAATTAAAACCAATACAAGACACATTTTATTCACCCTCCAACATGGCAAAACATTTTTTAAAGAAAATTTTCTGCACTGGCCGAAGTTTTATGGAAAGGCTCGTTAATGAAGTGCTGGCAAAGGTGTGGATTTCTGCCACTCTGTGGAAAGTGATTTGGTGATGCCTATTAAGGTACTCAAATTGTTCACTTCCATTGGCTTGATAATTCCCCCAATGAATCTGTCCGAAGAAAATAATCAGAGACACAAGCAAAAATACAAGTACAATGCTTTAGTGTTTGTTGCTTAGTGTTTATTGAATATTTCTGACACTGAAAAATTGGGAAGAATGTATATGTCCATGAATAAAGGACTGGCAAAATTACATTACATTTTCAAGAAAGGACAGTATTCACCCATTTGTACTTTTATTTTTTTAAGTAGGCTCCATGGCCAACGTGGGGCTTGAAGTCATAACTCTGAGATCAAGAGTCACATTCTCTACCAACTAAGTCAGCCAGGCGCCCCAAGTATTCACCCATTTTTTAAATGATGTTTTATGAAACATTATAAGAAGGGGAAATGCTCTTAATAAACTTATAAGAGGGAAAAAAAGGAGGATTCCAGATTGTATGTGTGGTATGGTCCAGTTTTGGTATGTGTCCAAACACAGCATGTTTAAGACCATGTGTTCTGCAATCAGACTACCTAAATTTGAATCACCTGAATTTGAATTGACCATCTACTAGTTTATGACCATGAATAATTTACTCAACCTTTCTAAGTGTCAATTTACCTATCTTTAAAATGGGAATAAAAATAGGACCCATCCCAGCAATGTTGCTATGAGTATTAAAAGAGTTACATAGCATCCAGCGCCTGGCCCAGAGACTGGCTCACTCATGGCAAGTTTTATGTTCATCTACATTTCCAAGTTACCATTTAAAAAAATAAATACGCGTTAGGATTATAACTCTTTAAATTTTATTCATATTAAAAAAATGTATACCCACTCCATCATTTCTGGACCCAAATTGCCTTGTTTAATGGGAAGCCTCCAGCAAACTGACATTTCTCATGAGCTCTGCCCCAACTCAAAGGCATAAAATGAAACCCAGGCTGCTGTCAGATTCAAACTCCATCCTGCTAAGGTAATTTTGAATGAGAGATCAGGTATGTGTCCCTTTGTATTCTCTTACTTGCTATCTCTTATCTCTTTAAGCAAGTGTTCTCCCTTTTCCTTGTCCAGAGCCCTCTTCCTACGTGTAAAGGTAAATGGGGCATATTTGGCTCAACTCCCAAGGTAATCGTGGAAGCTAAATCTGTAGTAGCCAGAGCAAACTGGTGGAATTCCAGGTCCCTTAAACAAAAGGATCAGTAAGTCTTGAGTTACCAAAGAAGACACTCATTAAAAATACAAGAAAACAAGGACTTCTAGAAGGAAATATATTAACCAGGCTAAGACAGGGAAAAGGTGCTACTGTTCTTTTAATGTTGTCACTGAGACTATCCAGAGATCACAGCTTTCTTCCTTTGTATTCCTATAGTCAAATATGTTAGATGTCAATGATGGGAAATTGTATGGGGCAGATATAGAACTGGTGGTAGGGAAACATATGGGCAAAGGGAAATATGGTGTCCTCCAAAATTGAATCCCGAACAAAGAAGAGCCTTCGAATATAATGAAGCCAAGCCTTTCCTGGAATTGAGGAAAATCAACATGCCACCATCCAAACAATTACTCCTCAGGATCAAGAAACACTTAGGTACATTGCCCAGGGGCTGAGAATTCATCTGGGATGAGAGGAAAATCAGGCACCACAATGATGGAACAAAGACTATCAGGGTCTTTGAATGTCAGTGTGATGTGAAGACAAACACAAAAGCCAGTATCATTGGTAGACCTATGAAAGAAAGAAGGTTCAAGCAGAGGTCATTTATTGCATAATATATTAGAAAGTCTTAGAGGTCAATAAAACCTCCTGCTACAAGGTGAGTAAAGTACAGAAACTTAATTATGTTAATGATATTAGGAAAAAAAAATCAATGTTGGATACATGATGTTAAAAAGCAATATTATTCCTGCTAGAAGTGTTTCAATAGCAGCATCATTTTGTTCACTGCATATTCTGACATGAAGCCCTAAATGCCTGGATTTGGAACGGGCATGTCCACCCATGCACAGATACCCACAGAACAGAATGGTCCTGGAATACCCTATCGTTGCCAAAAAGCAGAGATGCTTTCCAAGATGCCAGGAACAGTGCTGAAAGAACAAAAGAGCTAGCTTAGAGGTCCCCTACCAGCCAAGTTGGAATTTGAGCATCAAAATGGGTAAAATTGCGGTTAATTGAAATATGCTGTTTGTGAAAGGCCATAATTTCATAATGACATTAAGAGAAAAGTTCATATAAAGTACAAAGGACACTAAAGGTAATTAGGATGAGCAGAGAAGTTGGCTATAAAGGGAACTGTTTAATTTTTTAATTAATTTCAATGAGAGGAGGTTAATATAAATTGGTATTCTATTTCTTCTATTAAGGGTTTGATTTTAAAAAACATAGACATGAAACTGATGTCTATCTGAATAAGTAGAGGAGGAAAAATATAGGGAACTGGAGTTAGCCAAATCGCCCGGGGAAAATATACAGAACCAAGAACAAGAGGGACTTAATTGGCACCAGTGTTCATACAAAATAACTCGGCAGAGAGGAGGCTCAAAACTCTGTTCCAAGATGATGAATAGGCCAAATACCTTAAAAAAAAAAAAAAGAGTGCTCATTGCATAACCTTGTTCTCCCACTCCTGGGAGATGAAACCAGGACTTACAATGAGACACCAGTAAAGCATCCATACATTTTAAATAATGCCAATAAAACCAAGGTATCACAATGACCTGGTCATCACAATCACGGGACAACGGGCTATGTTATGCTGGCCAAGAAAGACTTCAGTAATTCATGGGGAAGTTCCAAGCTACTAAAAGCAAAAATCCATGGGAAAAGCGTGGACCTACATTTTTTCTTAATTGATGTAGAAAGAAAAGATTATCTTAAAAAGAAAGTTTCAGCCTGAAGTCCTGGCTTGGGTTTGAATAGCTTTGGGAGAAATAACCTGCCTTTGTGCCATAACCAGGAATCAGTTGATGAACCAGATCCTGTAAACTTGGCTATCTGAATTGATACTCATTTTCTCTCTCGTCTGGGTAAAAATACTATACCCTTGGGAAGGTTTGTAATTAAGTACTGCTGTAGTTTTAGGAAGTGTAGAATATTAAATATATTTTAATATATGATATTAAAATAATGAAGAAACGGGGAGGGGAATAAGTTGTTGACATTTTAGAAACAGGTTTAGGAATAAGTAATGTTTTTTGTAATCATTATATTTGTGTATGTTCTACTTGTTGTTTGATGTGTTTGAAATGCTCAAAAGAATGTCAACTGAAACAGGGAGTGAAAAAATGTCCTTTAAAGACACGTCGAGGATTTTTTATGAACCTTTCAAGGTTAGTTTCCAGTGCATGTTGGGGAGCAGAAGCCAGATCGTAATGGGTTGAGGAGTAAATAGAACAGGGCCAGGACTCTGGTAAGACATGAGGCATTCTCCTTGGGAGCAAAATCTAAGGGGGTGCTAAAAAACTAAGTAATCAAGATTAACAAGATATTAAGGCAGTATTTTTAAGAATATCAAAATTAATGCAAGAAAGTCTGTGATGAGCAAAATATCAACATGTTTTAAATACTGAGAGAATGGAGATTAAGAGGTGTGGACAGTAGGTGCATACAGTGGGTTTTTTTCCCCCGAAGCCCTGCGTGTGCAGGGAGGAGAGAGGTCTTGCTAGGAGGGAACCCAAAGTCTATGGAGGTGAGTTGGCTTGCTTGTTGATTTCAAGATGGGAGAAGCTTGAACGTATTTATATACCTGAGTCCTTTCCTTCCTCTTCCAGCGGTGTAATTACAAGGAGGCGGAGGAATTTGGCCAGGTGCCTGGTGTTGCGGTGGAGGGGGAAGGGAAGGGTTATCATGGCAGAGCAGATGTCCTGCCTCCAAAGACAAGCAATCCTCTCTCCCTTGCTGTGCGTTAGAGACACGGGGGTCTTCAACACATGCTAATACTGGTTCTCTCTCTACCTCTCACCCTAGAGGCTGACTTAACGGGTCTTCCTCATGCCCCCTCCCCGCATGGCTTGGGTACCAAAAGTTTTAAAAGCTCCCAGGTAAAAGCTCCACTGCTCTCCATCTCCTGTGGATCCACCTTGAAATCTAGATCCACCCTGTGAGCCCCTCTCCCAGCCTCTCTGCGGCCATTGCCAGGAGGAGGGCAGAGGAGAGAGGAAAGAATCCTTTTTTCTGCCTTTGACTCAGGGTCATAGGCAGGCAAGATCAGATGATTTTCCCTTCAAGGGTTCTGTGCCTTCAACTTTTCCACCTACCGCAAAGCCAATCAGTTATCTGGTGAGTATGTTAGTGGCAGGTCTTGCACGGTGTTCAGTGCTGGGTTCCTAGAGCTCGTGCGCACGGGAGTGCTCACCTGTTACCGTTTCTCTTTGAAATTCCGAGGAGCGCTTTAGGTTGCAACAGCCCTTGAGTCCTGGGCCACAAGTCTTTAGCTTTTATTTTCAAACTTCAAAGGTTGGCTCTGAAATAAAAGGTTTATTTCACTACATAAGCCTACGGTTTTTCCCAGGTGAAAGAAATTTAGGTTTAATGAACTTTTTTTTTTGGGAATTTTATTCCTGTCAGTTCACTGTTTTCTCTGAAAGGGCTTCAGAACTACAATAGCTGAATATTTGGCCTTATTTTTATCTTTGAAGGAGTACAGCGGCTTTGTTCCACAGGGCCTGAAATTAACAACTGAAGTCCGCACGTAACCATTCTGAGACTTCCTCGCTCTTTTTTTTTCCAAACCAAATACAATTATTTGATCTAATAATCAAACAATTATATAAACCTTAAAGTAAAAAGGAAGAGTAGAGGAGAAGAAAAAGAGGAAGAAGATGAAGATACACCGCACAACAGCTTCAGTGGAAGAGATTCCAGAAAAGAGTGTGTCTCATACATAGAAGAGGGCAGAGCATCTAGTAGGTGCCTGTTAATTACTGTTTGCATGAATGAATGATCAGTTAATCTGCCATCACTGCTCTTTATCAAAGCCCAAGTCTCTTCCCTGCATGAAATGATCACAGTAGCACGAAGTAGGGAGGAGAGGGTAGGGAGATTGCTTTTTCTGGAGTGTCAATAATGACCAGCCTGGGGTCTGGATGAAATAAAATTAGGCGTTGGCTGGTGAGAAGTTCCCACATCTTCCACCCAACTTAAGATTTGGCGGCAGGGAGAACAGCTGTGTCACATCTCATTGCTGGGGACCGTGTCTCCTATTTCGATTGAGGATGGCAGATGATGAGGGACCAAAGAAGCAGCTCACTGCAGCTTCCCCAACTCCTTGGATAAATGTGCCCTTGCTCTGAGGGAGGGACCTGCCAGGGAGTCTCCCGAGCCCCACATTCTAGCCTAGGAAATTCAGACGGGCATTTAGGTCTGCCTCCCATACAACCCAAGTACAGAGCAGGGCAAAAGCTGAACACATTCCTAGGAATTCACATGAGTGTTTTGGTCACTCAGGGTCAGAGCATTTGCTTGAAAAAGAATCGAGCATTTCATCTGGATGAGCCATACTGTAACTGGAGACTTCTGCAATGTTGGGCAGCATTGGCTTTAGTCAAGAAGTTCTTGTAGCAGAACTCTGAAAATACAAGTATGCCCTTATTGTCTAATCTTATAACAAACTGGGATTTCAGATCTCTGAGTTTTGAGATGGCCCAGTACAGGCAGAGAAATCCTTGGGTGCTGTTTGCTATAGAGCCACTTAAATTCACATATAATTAACACACAATGTTAAATTTCTTTTAGGTGTACAATATAATGATTCAACAAGCCTATACATTTCTTAGTGCTCATCAGGGTAAATGTGCTCTTAATCCCCTTTATCTATTTCACCCACCCCCCACCACCTCCCCTTTGGCAACCACTGCTTTGTTCTCTGTACTTAAGAGTCTGGTTCTTTGTTTATCTCATATTTTCTTTGTTTTGTTTCTTAAATTGCACATATGATTAAGATCATTTGGTATTTGTCTTTCTCCAACTTATTTCACTTAGAATTATACCTTCTAGACCCATCCATGTTGTTGCAAGTGGCAAAATTTCATTCTTTTTTTTGTGGCTGAATACTATTCCTTTGTATATGTATACCACAATTTCTTTGTCCATTCATCTGTGGTTGGACACTTGGGCTGCTTTCTTCTCATGGCTATTGTAAACAGTGCTGCAGTAAACATAAGGGTAAATATATCTTTTCAAATTAGTGATTTTGTTTCCTCTGGGGAAGTACCTAGCAGTGGAATTAGTGGATCATATGGTAATTCTATTTTTTAAATTTTCTGGTGAACTTCCATACTGTTTTCCACAGTGGCTGCACCAGTTTGCATTCCCACCAACAGTGCACGAGTGTTCCTTTTTCTCCACATTCTCGTCAACACTTACTTCTTGTGTTTTTGATTTTAGCCATTCTGACAGGTGTAAAGTGATAGCTCCTTGTGATTTTAATTTGCATTTCCCCAATGATTAGTGATGTCGAGCCTACAGATGGTCAATAGTCACTATCACTTTTTTGAAGTCCCAGGAAACCCCTTTGAAGGAGTGCTGGGATGGGTACGTGCTTTTACACTGATTTAAAGAGGATGGGCCAAGAGGAATGGCATCCTCCATACACCAGATGGAATGTGTCCTTCTATGAGCCTGTTACAAATCATAATTTATTCCACAGGCTGTTTGGCCTGTCTGGAATGCTTGGCCCTGGGAAATGAGGCTATTCTATAAAAGCAGTGAGAGGAAATGGTTTTAATACCACACCATGCAAAAGGCATGTGTAATGGTGGTAATTTATCGTGTTAGAGATCTGCATGTCAATTCACAGTGCATTTAGCACAGCAACAAGGAACAAAATCAAGTTCAGATTGAGGAAATCTCGGGTGATAATTGCAAAGAACATAACCCTATTTACTTTAAAAAATCTGAATTTTAAAAGTAATTTATAAATAGGAATCCATCATATTTCTATATCAGGTTTCAAGAGAAACTGACTCACTGCAATGACATTCTTTTCCTTTGGGGGTTTCACACTAAAGGAATTTAAAATCAACTCTGGCCCTTTATCTCAATGAGCTTTGCACAGGCTGTCTCCCCTGTATGGAATGTTCAGCTCCTGGGTCATCTGTCCCATTCCCCAGGCCTCAGCTTATGTTATGGGCTGGGTTGTGTGTCCCCAAAATTAATATGTTGAAGTCTTAACCCTCAGTATTTTGGAATGTGATTGTATCTGGAGATATGTTCTTTAAAGAGCTAATTAAGGTCAAATGAGGTCATGTGGGTGGGGCCTAATCGGATGGCACTGGGGTCCTTTTAAGAAGAGGGATTAGAACACGCGCACACAGAAGGGAGACCATGTGAAGATATGGAGAGGACAGCCATCTGCAAGCCAAGGAGAGAGGCCTCAGAAGGAACCAACCCTGCCTGTACCTTGATCTGGGACTCGGAGCCTCCAGAACTGTGAGGAAGTACATTTCTGTGCTTTAAGCCGCCTGGTCTATGATTCTTTGTTACAGCAGCCCTCACAAACTAGTACAGTTTACCTATCATTTATTTACAAAGGCCTTCCATCTAAATTAGGTCAGCCTATATGCCTCCTTGGGCCACTCTGCATTCCTTCACAATTCTTACTGCAACTTATCATCACTGTAATTCACAGAATTTAAGATGCTGTTGATTGTAAAACGTACCATTATTGTATGGACCTATAGGAACTGTTTAAAAAAACTCAACCTCAGCCCCCAGGGGAAGGAGGTAGAAAACTCTCACCTGGCAATTTGAACCAGAAGGTGATCATCATACAGGCTGTCCAAGGCAGACAAATTACTGAGATCAAGGCAAATTGTGTGTAAGAAGTAAGGTAGATTTATAAGAAACAGGCCAGTATAAATCCTGAAGCTTTGAGCCATGCCGAAGACAATTTATGGGCAATCAGGAATCAAAGGATTCTTAAAAGCTGAAGACAGAGAGCAAAGCAAGGAAGAATACAAGGGAGAATCTGTGTATCAGGGGCAGCAAGCCCACTGCTGCTGTAGCTCAGGAAAACTTCTGGTCCATTCTGCCAGTCCCATCAGTTTCCCCTCCACTCATCAAAGTTCAAGACTCTGTTCAGGTGCTAACAAATTTCTAGTGCCTTTTCCATAGGCAATAGGTCAGCCAAGGAGAAGACCCCAGTAGAGCCTCTAGGCACTGAATGCTCAATGACTAGAAGACCACTGGATGACCCTGCTCAGTAGCAGCCACGTCTGGCCTGCCTCTACTCAGTTTCCTACTTCTCTTACAAAGGAAGTTCTTCCCCTCATGCTTTGAGGACCAAGTATAGTCACTCCTACTGATTAAGAAAACCTGGGCTTTCTGCTGGCACTGGCCTCATCCTATGGATAACCCACTCTTCAGCGGCTCTGCATACTCAGAGGGCTTACTCTGAGTCTTCCTTCTGGCCAGGCAATGGCCTCCAGTCTCCCTCTCTATAGCATGCCATTCCAAATTTGTCCCAGGCCCTTCATTGTTGACTTGAGATTATGCCCTGGAGATGGGTTTGTTTTCTTCTCCAGGAAGGGACTTCTTTCAAAGACTAAGAATCCATGAAGGGGCCTTCGAGATAAAGATCTATGACCTCCCCTCGTTCTGTCTGCTGAGAATCCTGCAGTGCCTGCCCATCCTCTCTCAGGGTTTTGACCCAGGCCTCCCTGGCTTTCCTAAATTTTGACAGATCCACCCTGTGAAATATGGATGCCTATGATATACAAACTATTAAACTTTCCTGGAAAGACCTCTCCCTAAAGGTAACTGGGCAGGGGTGGAGGGAGGGGCAGCATGAGCATTCCTGGGAAACCAGGGAATGCAGAACTGCTCAGCCAGCACCCGTTTCTTGCACCACACTTTGGAGGCAAAAGGCACGATGAGGCAGGTGGTGTTGGCTGGAGAGCTGGTCCACGCAGAGGAAAGTTTTGCCTGATTGTATGGCCAGATCCCATTGAAGACAGAGCCAGTGTTGGGAAGGTCAAGTTTCTTGAGACTAAGAAAGGATTCCCATTAATGGGAAGTGAAACTTTCAGCCAATAATGAGGTTCAACCATCTGGCCAGACTCTGGGGGCTTGGAAGATGGACACAAGTTCAGGACAAGATCTAGTTACCACTTTCCTGGAAGGAGTTAGATTCCTGGACAAAGGGAAATGCCCTTAGTGTGGAGGGAGAGTACAAAAGCTTATTAGGGGGAGGATGTATTGAAGATAATGGTAAAAAAAAAAAAAAATGAAATAATTGTGTGACTTAGTTTCCCTAACATATTAAGCAACAATACCAATATAATCCCAGGGAACACAGAGAGCTGTATGCTACCTCTGGATGAGGAGGGCAGGTGTACAAGCAAGCCCCAGAGAAGAGGAAGAAGGGAAACACCTGTTCATCTGCCCTAGTGGGCTACGGGAGCAGAAGAGGAAGGAGGAAGGGTAAGGTCCATGTGCTGATATCCTTGCTCCAGGTTGACGATTATGTAGCATCTTACAAAACCCATGGCCAGGCAGCCACTCTTCCTGGCTTCATTCACATTCAACCCTTGTTTTTTCTTCTGAATATTTAACTTAATTTGTTTTTGAAATTTTGTTGTGTGTGCTTTGTAATCCATTGCAAATCTCTATGGAATGAATATGCATTAATGATGGGAATACATAAAAATGGAGAAAGAACCAGTCCTAGGTTGAGTCCAGATAACTGTAAGGTTTTCAGCTTTAGGAAAAAATACTGAGGGCCTTGAGGAGTTTATCTGGGGAATTTAGGAAGTACAGTAGACTCCTAGATTTCTGTTTTTTTCCCTGAGAAATCATGTGGCCTACATGCATGGACATGTGTGTGTGTGTGTGTGTGTGTGTGCATGTGTTAGGGGAATGCAGGCATGGAATTGGTGTTAAGGGTGGTGAACATTACATGTGACTGTAAAAGACAATTACATAGTCCTTATATGTTTTCAAGGAATTGGAACATATCACACACACATGCATATGCCAAATATCAGTTTTCAGAGACTTAGAACACGATCAAATTCACTTCACACTAAAATATGCTGAATGTAATTTTAACCTTTCTTTGATAATTCAGAAGCTATTTTAGGTTCCTTGTGCTTCTGGGTTATTACTATGAACATAAATTATTATCATGCAATTCTTCACAATCTAGGTTGTTCACATTTTTTCTGGTTATTTTATCATGAATGAAGGGGAGCCTTCTCAAGTACTTTAATTACTATGTAGAACTAGTAATGAAATACTAGTAGTATTGTTTACTACTAGTAGTAATGAAATACTAGTAGTATTGTTTACTACTAGTAGTAATTACTACTACTAGTAGTAGTAGAACTAGTAATGAAATACTAGTAGTATTGTTTTCCTGTTAGTTGACCCAATCATACCCTACATGATAGGTGTAGGGTATGATTGGGTCAACTAACAGGAAAACAATAAAACTTGTCTTAAAGTGGAAATATATATAAAAACTTTGCTAGTTATGCCTTTTGGGTGATTGATTTCCCATATCAAACATGCAAGAACTCCAAGGAAAAAGAGTTCATATTTACTTCAGGACACAAGAGAACATTTTAGTGAGAAGGTTGCATTTGAGCTTGGCTTTGAGGGATTAATCAATTAATGGAGACCAGAGAGCATTCCAAGTGGAAGTTAAAGTAGGAACATGGGGGCAGAGGTGGTTTGGATTGAGTCCCTCACTACTCAAGGCTGTGGTCTGTGGAGCAGAGGCATCGACATCACCTGGCCCTTGGTAGAAATGCAGTCTGGAGCCCTCACTCTAGCCCTACTGAATCAGAATCTACATTTGGAGCAAAATCCCCCAAATGACTCATGAATATATTACGTTTTGAGATACACTCATATAGGATATCATACCTATTATTTATAAATAAGGCTGAATGGTACCTGTTTATGAAGGCCTTAATTCCATGACAAGGAACTTCACCTTTATTTGATAGGTTGTGTCAACCATTGACAGTTTGTAAGCAGACACTGATGTATAGGCTGAACAATCAAGTGGAATCAATGTTGGTCTTACTTTGGAGCCAAGTCTTAGAAATCCCCCGATATGCCAGGTTCCTCCAACCTAAAGTCTTGGAGAGGAGGAGTGGTGGTAGCTAGGCTGGCAGGACATCACTGGGGGACTGAATCAGGGGCTATTTCCCAACTGCTGATGTGTAAGTAAGATGTTAGGAAAGTTACTCTGGCTTCTGTGCTTTGGATGAATATTAGTGAGGAGAAATAGAACACAGGAGAGAATAATAACAGCCTCTTTGACGATCTAAGTAAGAGACTTAGCTCTCTAGTTTGGGAGACCACAGAGAGAATGGGAATGAGGATACAGACAATTGAGAAATTATAGAGGTAAACCAACAGAACCTCATTTATCCAACAAAGTTTGATTTTTTTCCCCCCTATCATGTGTCAGGCATTTGACTAGACCTTAGGGCATCAAGAGAAAGTATGTTCTTCGTATACAGTAACTCAAAGCTAGAAAGGGAGACAGGCATATAGCAGTTTTGAGGGTGGCCAAGTTGATGTTAAGCCCAGGAATGTTCTAGAAGTAAAAGATCTCCATCTGAGGAAGCCCATGGAAGCAGAGGAATGGAGGGTTGGAAGAGCATGACCAACTTGAAAAAAAAGTCACTTCTCATCACTGGACATGAGGTTTCTAAGGGGACTAACAGGAAACAAAGTGGCAGAACAGGCTGGAGCCAACGTCCAAAGGGCCTGTCTAGGTAGCATTAGGGAAATTATACTTTATCCCTTAGGTCATAGGAAAATGCCAAAGGATTCTAAACAGGAGAACAGTAGGGGCAGATTGGATTTGTGATAAATAACTTTGCCAACAATGAAGATGATGAATCAAAGCGAAGTGAACCTGGAAAGAAATTTGAGAAAGGAACAGTCAACTGTGTAGAAACCAGGAAGAAACCCAGCTGGTGAAGAGCTGGGTTGGGGGCGGGGAACAGCCCATTGTTTTGGCAATTAAAAGTTATTGGTATCCTTTGAGAATATCCTTTGGATTCAGCGGAGAGCAGGTACATAATAAACAGCTGAGGTGTGTTAAGGAGGAGAGGGAATAGAGAGCACCTGTAAACAGTATTTGCAGGTAACGGAATGTGGAGCCCCGTAAAGAGAGAAGAGATCAAGGATGTAGGTTTGATTTTATCTACCAAATTCTCTCTTGTGCAAACAGAGGATATTGCCTTTCATTTTTTCTGGGATAGTGTTCTGCATGTACCTGATAGTTGCTGAATGAGTGGCAATCTGCATAAATGGGTGAATAAAACATTTGGGTCATTTTGCTTGACCTTAGAGTTTCTTTACCCTTCAATTTAACCTTTCAATTCAACCCTTTTTCATTCAGGCTGTTCTATGTCTCCTCACTAATATTCATTCATGTTCTATGTCTCCTCACTAATATTCATTCAGATGGAGCTCTCCATCCATTTGACCAATGTTGTTTTCCTTTTTCCTCTTGTCACTACAGTCTGATGACGCTAAAAATGAGTAGGTGTGTACCCTCCCCTCAAAACTACTTAATTAGTTCATCTGGGCTGCAACTTTAAAAGCATCTGAAAGGCCTCTTTACTTCTGGATGCATCTGAAAGGAAAATGAGGGCATGTTGGCCCTCCGTGGCAGAGTCCTAAAAATCTGTGTGTAAATACAGTCAATACATCGTTCTTACTGAAAAAGGAAGAAAACTAACATTTATTGAGCATGTGCCAAGTGCTGGTTACTGGGCTAGTGACCTTCATCTCCCTGACAGACCCATGAGGTAATTTTTACTCTCATGCAAACACATAAGGACGAGACTGGTGTGGAGTGGATTATTTGCTCGACATTCCTGGGCCCTGAACCATAGGATTCCGACTCAGGGCTGCCTGACTCCAAGGGCTGTGCCTTCACTCCATCACCCTGCCACCTCCCGAGGAGGTAAGATTCAGGAATTATTTTAGTTATGATAGGAACTAAAATTT
>NW_023270464.1:18285033-18335635 GCF_011800145.1 Mirounga leonina
AAAATTTCCTGTAAAAGGAAGAGAAAAAGGAGAAATGAAAAGGAAGAAATGCGGGAAGCCAGGACTCTGGGGGTCTCTGGTGAAGGCCATTAAGCTAGTTTGGGATTTGCCATGTGGTAGGGGACTACCTCAGGGTCTTCAGAAGGGGCCTCGGACATGAGTGAGGCTAAAAGCTTTTAAAAAAAGAAAACCACCGGGGCTCCTGGGTGGCTCAGTCGTTGAGCGTCTGCCTTTGGCTCGGGTCATGATCCCAGGGTCCTGGGATCGAGCCCCGCATTGGGCTCCCTGCTCCGCGGGAAGCCTGCTTCTCCCCCTCCCACTCCCGCTGCTTGTGTTCCCTCTCTCGCTGTATCTCTCTCTGTCAAATAAATAAAATCTTAAAAAAAAAAAAAAAGAAAGAAAACCACCTAAAACAGAGTGGCTTGGGTGTTGTAGATTATGGATATTTTTGTAAGATAATAATGGCAGGTTTTACCCATATTGGATTTGCAAAGAACACAAACTCTAGGTTAGTGATTCATCATTACCAGTTCAGGGTTAGTCATATGGCTGTGAGCGCAGGGATCTGTATCTTCAGGAGCCTGCTGGCTTCCTCTGAGCTTCCATTCTGTCCTCTGTCATAACAGCCAGTGGTAGCCATTTATCGAGTGCTTACTATGGCCAGGTCCATGCTTACTTCCTCACATTCAGATGATTTTTTATGACTGTCATGTGAGGTAGGTAGTTCTATCCCCACTTGCACAGGTGGACATTGGAGTTGGAGAAGTAAGAAAAATTGCTTAAGAGCACATTTTAAGTATAAAACCATGGTTTATATTCAGATCTGTGTTAATCATAAGGGTAAGTACTCAGAACCACTGTGCCCTACTGCCTTTTATAAATCTAGTTTCTTCTGTTTATTTCAGTGACTTTTTCACTGGGCTGTGAGCTACCTGAGGGCAGAACTGAATCTTACCTCTAGACACCTGAAGCCTAGGATGGTGCCTGACACATAGTAGACACTCAAAAGACATAGGAAGGAAAGAATGGATAGATTTCTTCAAGAAAGGGAGGGCTAACTATTATTAATATTTCATGTCTAGCTTGGTCTTTTGTAGATATAAACATAAATCTTTCTATATATTTAATGTGAGAACATCATAATATACATACTATTTTATAACCTACATTTTTTACTTGTAGTACTAGTGAGCTTCTATGTTACTAAATATTCCTCTAAAAATTATTTTGACATTAAAAAATAAGATGTGTTCCCTACTTCCCTCTTTTCCTATCAGAAAAACAAGCTGCTTATTGGGAAAATATCAAAATGTAGTATCTCAAGATTCTCTCGTGGGCCATAAAAGCTTCTGGAACTCTATTCAAAAATTAATTTCACACACAAAAAATTAGCCATCCTAAAGGAAGGACTAAGATATTAAGGACAAAGTTTGGTAAGATTATTTCCAAGTTTAAACATCATCCCAGAGCCACAGCATTTCATGAAATCTGCAGAAAGTCCCAAAACAGCATAAGAGGAAACTCTCAAGTTCTTTCTAAATTACATTGGCACTCCAGATTTTTATGTTTTAGAAGGAAAAAGTAGGTTACCAAAAAGACACTGTGTATTTAGACATGAACATATCTGGTTAGTCTTCACTAAAAATTGATTGTCGATTGGATTTTGTAGGTTAATCTCTTATGCCCTTGTTTTCAACAACTCAACGTTTTTCCATCAAGGCTTAGAGAGGGGCCAGGAATGCAATTTAGAGACTTGGAGCTGTAGAACTTAATTCTCTAGAGTGTGCTGTGTTTGGAGAATCCAGGTAGACTCTCGTGGATCTTGCCTAGATCTGGGCACTTTGCTTCTACCGTTCCGAACCAGCCTAAAGCTTTGCTGCCAATGCAAGAGATCTGACTTGTGTAAAACCATGGTGAGAGGAGCAGGCCCTGCTGAGAGGGACAATGACTTATTCCTATTTGCCCTGTGTGGGTCCTGCCCCTCCTTCCTCCTCTAGAAGCAGAATTGGGTCTTCCCATCCGAAGCAACTGAGCTTGTTCTCATGCTTTCTTGCGAGACCATATGGCAGTTACACCTCCACAGGAGCTTTGGCACGTTTTGGCTCAGTTGTCAGAGTTCTGAGGTGAGGTGTGAGAAGAACATGTCTCTAGCTGAAAGTACAGCCAGTACAAAAGCACATCTCATGGTGGCTAGATCTAAGTCCACGGGACTGCCACAGACTCCCGTGTTAAGCCTTAGGTCCTGGGGTCAGAGATTCCACAATGTGCATACCTCATCTTGCTACATCTCACGTTACTGATCTGTAAAACAAAGATAAAAAATATACCTTATAGAATAGCTATGAGAATTACATGAGAAAATACATGTATAATGAATAACATAATACCAGTCAATGTAACTAAAGTCTTACCATTCATTTAACCCACAAATATGTAGTGAATACTGACTTTGGGCCATGTACTGAGGTTCTAGTGGTGAGACACAGACCTGATTCTTTTTTTCAAGGAGATTATATTCTAGTAAAGTATTATTAAATTTTTTGTGTTACTATTATTATGTGATATATTAGTTATCTATTGCTATATAACAAATTATATAGCAATCAAAATTAATAATAGTTAGCCCTCCCTTTCTTGAAGAAATCCATCCATTCTTTCCTTCCTATGTCTCTTGAGTGTCTACTATGTGTCAGGCACCATCCTAGGCTTCAGGTGTCTAGAGACAAGATTCAAATGTAGAGGCTTAAAACAGCAAACTTTTATTTTCTTAGTTTCTATGGGCTATGAATTTAGTTGAGCTAGGGGATTCTGGCTCAGGGCCACTCAAGATGTTGGCTGCAGGTGCAGTCATTGGCAAGCTTGACTGGGGCTGGAGGATTCACTTCCAAGATGGCGCACTCATGTGGCTATTGGAGGAAAGCCTTCATTCCTCACATGTGGGCCTCTCCTTGGGCTACCTAAGTGTCCATACAACATGGCAGCTGGCTTCCACAAAGTAAGTGTTCTAAGAAAGAAAGGAAGGATGAAACTGTGATATCTGCTATGGCCTATTTGCAGGTGCCACATCCTGCCAATTCCACTATATTCTATCTTAGAGGTGAGTCAAGAAGTCTAGCCACATTCAAAAGGAGGGTAAGAAATTAGCCCCACCATTTGGAGGGAGAAATTTCAATTTTTGGACATATTTTAAAACCACCACATAAAGTACAGGAGAGAGATCTGAGCAGAGTGGGGACATTGGTGGAGGCCAGACCCAGAAGCATCATGTAGGGCTCACTGAAGAGTGGGAGAGTCCCAGCTGGAGACAACAGGGACTACCCTGCTACTTTTGTAGAAAGTAATATGTGAGTTTCAGCCCTGTGAACAGGACACAGTGAGATCATGAAACAGCCTTATTTGAGTACCCTCTGCTGTCTAAGGTCCAAAGAAAATAAAAGACCTGTTTTCTAGAATGTTCTTGGTTCCCCTTCCATTTCTATGTCTTTTAAGATCTGTTATACAGCCTTGCCCTTTCTGAAGTGCGGGGAACTGAACTTGAGATTCTTTTCCTTTTTATTGTATAAAGAAACATCTTCCAGTTCAAAAACTTAATATTCATGAAGACAGAAGTAAGCACAAAATGTCTGATTTTCCTAGAAATGCACCTAAGGTGCTCAAGTTCTTTCTCTTATGCCACAATTCTCTCTCAGAGCTGATGAGCATATGCTCGCTTCAATAAAAGAAAAGAAACCAACTTTGACTTGCCTTGTTTATTTCTTCTAGGGGAACCCTGTATATCTAAAAGGGCCTGGGGTCCTTTAACAGAGAGAGGAAACCCCCCACACATCATGCAAAAACACCAGCAATCACTTCAGATGCAGGACGTCAGTAGTTACACATTGGTGTGTTTGATTTGTATGCTTGTTTAGTCTTACTAACTACCACACTGGATGAGTAGGCACCTAAATCTGTTGGTTTATAGACAAAGCAAATAAAATTCATCTGTTTCTCATGTAACTGTGTTTTAAGAACAACTGAGAACTGGGCCAAGATTTCTACTGGCAGAACATTTGAGAAGCCAAGGTGGGTCCTTTGTGGGTTTTCACATAATGTTTGTCCTGTAGACTGTTCACCCTATTGCTAATGATCTGTGGTTAGGTCAATACCCTCAAGGAGAAAAAGCATAAAACATTGTCCCCTTGTTTCTTCTGTTCCCTCGTCTCTCCATAATGTGGCTGTTTTACTTGACCTCATTTCCACTGGCAAAGTAAGGAAGAAAATTTGTATCTAAATTAGTAGCTCAATGTTTTCCCTGCTCAGAACTTTTCAATGAGGTTCCATTGCTCTTAAAAGAAAATTCTTCACTGTGGCCCCTAAGGCTCTACATGGCCTGATCCTGTCTGGTCCTCCAGCTACATTGTGTACCGCTCTTCCCTTTGCTTTCTCTGTGTCAGTCACATTGGCTTTCTCTTAGTTCCTCATAGACCCCATCATCTTTCCTGCCATAGGACTTTTGCACATGCTGTTTATGCTATGCCCTCTGCCCATAGTGATCTTCGAACCTCAGCTTCAGACACATCAGGGAGACCTTCCCAACCTTACTGACTAGGTCAAATGCCTCTATTTTAGGCTTTCCAAGTGCCATGTAACTCTTCTTTCTAGTCCCTCTGTTTGTTGCTATGTCAACATGTGTTTTGTTTTTTTGTTGTTGTTTTGTTTTGTTTTTTTTGTACAACTCATTCCTATTCCTCTTCCTTGGTAGATGGAGGTTAAAGACTATATCTGTTTTTAATCAGCCCAGCACCAAAGTACTTAATACTGTGTCTGGAACATCATAGGTGCTTAATCAATACTTATTAAGTCAATGTGTGAATGCACCAGGGTTTGCCCTAGACCACTGCCATTTTCTAGTGGCGTGAACATGGGCACGTGACTTATGTTTTCTAGCTTTAAGTTTGCACTCTTCAAATGGAGTTGATAATGTCCACTGAACTCATGAGGTTGTCTTGAAGATTAAGTGAAGTGATTAGTGTAAAGATGCTTACCAAAGTGCCAGGCATGTAGCAGAAAATAAGTGGTGGATATTTGTATTCATCTTCAACCATCACATATCCTCTCAAAAATAAAACAAAACACAAGTGGATTTCTTATTCTTGAAAGTCACTATGGAGTATAGTCTAGGGAAAGTGTAAACATGGCATCTTCCAGTCTCCGTCCCTGGAGAGTGTTCTAGCAGGCTCCTAGAGGGGCCTGTTAAATTAGATGCCTGCCCTTCAGGGCCAAGGTTCTAACAGAAGCAAGCACCTCCTTCATTCTAAGTTTGGAGATTTTACATGCATCAGGTGCACTGAGCTTTGTGGCCACCCCCCAGGGGACACCTCTTGATCTCCTGGCTCTGGAGGCTGGGGGAGCTTGTGTTCCTGATCCCAAGAGACTGCAATAATCTGTGTCACCCAAAAAGGAGTTCACACACCCCAATTTTTGCAACTCCTGCCAGAAGACATATGGGCATCCCTTTGCTTATGGGCTTATGAGGGCAGGTCCCACAGGACCAACTGGGAAAGAAGTCTTAAACAGTTGTCACCCCCAGGGCATAGCAAGAGGCTACAGACCCAGGAGCTCAGATTTCTGTGGAGGAGGCCTATTAGCTAATCATCATGACTGTGGCCTGAGGGGCAGGCTTCTAATTAAATACACATCTAGTGGCTGCCTGTGATCCTTTCTGGAGACCTGAACAGCAGGTGCTATCTTCGTGCTCACCCTCTGCCATGTTCTGGAGCACTAGTAGCTCCTGGAGTGGAGCTTTACCCACATCTCATGCCCTGCTCTTTATGTCTGGTGCCCCAGTTTTTGTGGTCGCTGCCCAGGGGATGTCTCTAGATCACCTGGCTCTGGCAGCCAGTGGGGCTGAAGATGGTGGTCCCACAGGACTGTATATATTTGCATACATTCATTTATTAATTTAAGATTTATTTATTTGAGAGAGAGAGATAGTGCGAGTGGGGGGAGAGGCAGAGGGAGAGAATCTTTCAGGCAGACTCCACACTGAGTGCAGAGCCCAAGGTGGGATTCAATCCCATGACCCTGAGATCATGACCTGAGCCAAAACCAAGAATCTGACGCTTAATTGACTGAGCCACCCAGGCGCCCCTATATTTGCATACTTTTAAAAACTTCTGCTTGAAGGTATGGCTTCCAGTCAACCTGAATCTAGGTGTTGACATTCTCTTCTTTGGGACACTAACCTCTTGGCACATCCTTAACTACTGGGAACTAATGAAATATAACAGGCTGTTGGACAAGCACCAGGGTCTGAGAGACAACCAAGAGCTGGGACAGGGTTGAACAGCAAGGTTTACCTCCTACACGAAGCCACTCCTACAAAACTGGGAGAGATGGTTGTATAGATACAAACACAGAGAATGAAGCAAAATGAATAAACAGAGGAGTATGTTCCAAGTGAAAGAACACGATGAAACCTCAGGGAAAAAAAAGCCTTAATAAAATGGAGATAAGTAACTTACCAGATAGAAAATTCAAAGTCATGGCCATAAAGATGCTCAGTGAACTGGGGAGAAGAATAGATGAACACAAGGAGAACTTCAACAAAGAGACAGAAAATATAATTACCATTGTTGAAATGTCCATGCTACCCAGAGCAATATACAGATTCAGTGCAATCCCTATCAAAATTCCAATGGCATTTTTCACAGAAATAAAGCAAACAATCCTATCATTTGTATGGAACCACAAAGGATACCAAACAGCCAAAGCAATCTTAGGAAAGATGAACAAAGCTGGAGGCCTCACATTCCCTGATTTCAACTTATACTACAAAGCTATAATAATTAAAACAGTTATGGTATTGGCATAAAAACAGACACATAGATCAATAGAACAGAATAGAGACCTCAGACATAAACCCGTGCATATATGGCCAACTAATTTCCAACAAAGGAGCCAAGAATATACCATGAAGAAAAGACACTGTCTTCAATAAATGGTGTTGGGAAAGCCACAAGCAAAAGAATGAAACTGGATTGCTATCTTACTCCATACACAAAATTAACTTGAAATAGATTAAAGACTTGAAAGTAACACCCAAAACTATAAAACTCCTAGAAGAAAACATAGGTGGTAAGCTCCTTGACATAGGTCTTACTGCTGATGGTTTGATCTGATGCCAAAAGCAAAAACAACAAAATAAAAATAAACAAGTGGGACCACATCAAACTAAGAAGCTTCTGCACAGCAAAGGAAACCACCAGCAAAATGCAAAGGCAGCCTACCGAATGGGAGAAAATATTTGCAAATCATATATCTGATAAGGGGCTAATATCCAAACTATGTAAAGAACTCATACAACTCAACAACAGTAAAACAAACAATCTGATTTAAAAATGGGCAGATCTGAATAGGCATTTTCCAAAGAAGACATACAGATGGCCCATAGGTACATGCTCAACATCACTCATCATCAGGGAAATGCAAATTAAAACCCCAATGAGATATCACCTCACACCTGTTAGAACGGCTAGTATCAAAAAGACAAGAAGCAACATGTGTTGGCAAGGAACATGTTGGATTTGGAGAAAAGGGAACACTTGTGTACTGTGGTGGGAATTCAAATTGTTCAGCTACTATGGAAAACAGTATGGAGGTTCCTCAAAACATTAAAAGTAGAAACTACCCTATGATACAGCAACCCCACTTCTGGGTATGTTTATAACTTAAAAAGATACATACACCTCTATGTTTATTGCAACATTATTTACAACAGCCATGATATGGACACAACCTAAGTGTCCACTGATAGACGAATGGATAAAGACACTGTGGTGTCTTTACACATATACACGATGGAATATTATTCAGCCATAAAAAAAGGATGAAATCTTGCCATATGCAACGACATGGATGGACTTCAAGGGCATTATGCTAAGTGAAATAAGTCAGACAAAGAAAGAAAAATAGTGTATTATTTCTCTTATATGTGGAATCTAAACAAAACAAAACAAAAACCCCCAAACCCATAGATACAGAGAATAAATTGTTGGTTGCCAGAGTCAGGGCAGAAGTGGGTGAATTTTTTTTTAGGTTTAAATAAATTGGATAATGATAATGAAAAACAATCAAAAGGGCTTCCATTAATTCTCATAGACCCCTATCAGCACTGTGTCTGGCAGGTCAAATTTTCCTCCTGGGAAATTTGCCTCCTGGGCTTTGTTCCCACCATTGCTTAGAAACCAATAATTCAGTTGAACAAAAGAAGCCTAGCTTGTTTTTGGTCCTCATATTGTGTTATCAATGTTATGAAATAACATACAATGTTAGAAAAACAAGCACAGCAAAAGGGAGTTCTTCATAACCTCTTTATTTCTTCTGGATTTAAATTAATCCTGGGAGAGTGTGAACAGAAGAAGCAAAAGTGGTTTTTTTCCCATTTTATAAATACATGCAATACAAAATCTCCTTAATTTGGAATAAATTTGGCTAAGCACCTCTGGGTGGGGACCTCTGGGAGATGGTGTAAAACATGCCTTGATCTCTGTTTCTTATACAACCAGTTGCAGCTATTAATGAGCCCATAACACCAGGGTGTAAGACCAAAAAAAAAAAAAAAGTTAATATGATTTTTAAAAGTCTAGACTCATGCTTTCCCATTTTATAGACAAGGGAATGAAAAAATATAAGGGTTTAGTTTCTTGCCTAATGTTAGTGGTTACCTAAAGTCCATTCTTAATTTTAGGAATGAGGACATCACTTTCCTAAGTCCAAAATTCATTCGTGAGTACTGAATGTAAGAAGCAGTAAACTCTTTGTTTTTTAGTCTTGGATGCCTTGTTCTCCCTTGTTCTTCCCTCATCCCCTCCCCCACCCCGCCCCACCAGGGTCCTCTCTTTTCTCATGGTTATACCTGAAGCAATAAAGATAATGTTCTGAAAGAACTGAATTTGGGTCTGTGGAGAGGACTGTGTTCCATTGCTCCCTTCACCTTCATGCTCACAGAAGCCCAGCCCCAGCGAGGGGAGAGAAAGATGGCATCCCCATGGTTGGATGGTGTACAGAAGCTCCTGTCAGACAAGCTGCATCTTGGATTTGGGGACAGGAGAGGAGCTCCAAACTCACCCACTGGTAGAGAGTGTTGACCTACCCTAGACATTTAAACAACCCCAACCGATTCACATACCATGCGATTCAAGACCAGTGTAGACAGGCTACAGGCATTTCAGCTTTCATGACACACACCCCAGGAATCACTTCACTCCGATTCAGGTTCTTGATTTTGTCTACTATTTTTGGTACCTGGGCCTACCCTTTAGACTTGCTAATTGAGTTTGGGATCTTCAGTGTGGTCCTCAGCCCTGATGATGATAATGATGATAGAATAATAATTCATATGCATCACACACCTACCATGTGCCAAACACAATATATATTTCTTGCAACCTTTATAATAACCTTTTATTATACTCAGTTTATAGACAAGGAAATTGAAGGTCAGAGATATGAAATGACTTTCTCAACAACAACACATAATTTAGAAGGGACAGAGTTGAAATTTATACACAGGTCTTCCTGATACCCAAACTCTGCTCTTTCTACCACATCTCAGTGTTTCTTCCAGGCTTTTTAACTTAGACACATCCTCTGCCTTTTTCTGTTCTTGGTTTCTTTGAGAGACTCTTGCTCTCAGAGGCCAAACCCCGGATGCTGCGCCCATTTCGACGACCCAGTTCCTAGTAAAACAGATTGTAGTTTCTTCAGTACTGCCAAGCATAGACAACATGGTCTCACTACTGAGTTAAAGTTCTTTCATACCTGTTGATTATGGGCAGATCAGAGAATGAGAAAGGAGATAAGAGGAGGAGGTGTTTGGGAAAGTCATGTAGCAGGACTGTGGGGCGTGGGGGAGGATAGTGGGACAGGGGATGACACGAGACGCCTGTGCAGAGACAAAAATATTCTGTAGTCAATCAAAGATTCTTCTATGGCACAACAGCCCATTAAACTTCAGGACCCATTTACAATGGGAACTCATCCAAGGGTGCATTTATTTAATCATCATCCCTCCCCTGACCTCCCACACAGGGCCCTTGGGTATTCTTAGCACTGAGAATGTATGATCTTATTTCATAATTGACTGGCCCCAGAAGGCCTGAGGGCCAGCAAAGGAGCCAGCTCCCTGGAAGAGGGACAAAGACTAAGAAGTTTGTGGTTACCTTAATGTCTCTACTGAATGGGCTGACCAAGGCATTGGGGACCTACAGTGATGGCACTTAAAGCAATAAACTGCTTGCAGACTTTGAAGATAATGTTACATTACAGGATCATTATAGCTTTGGGCCATTTTCACCAAGCAGAGTCCAACCTTCGTCTCAAAATAGCTGTTGTCTTTTAATGCCTCCAGGGGACAATGGCCACATCTTTTCCAATCCTTGAGTCACCCCGAATCTCACAGAAATATATTGGCTTCTTTCATATTAGGCAATGTCTCCCTTGGACAGGGATGAGACCAACATGATCTCTTTGTCTTAACCTGGTTATGACAATAGGCCATGAAGCAGGGACCCCTCAAATTTGACCCACTGCTCCCTAGGAGCATCCTGACAAGCCAAGGCAGACAACAACAACTCAACCTTTTTATTCAGCCAACTCTGATTATCTAATCTCCTAAAGGCCCTTAACTTTGAAGTCACAGTATTCAATTTAGGCCTCTGTAGTAAATTTATGGAAAATGTGTTAGGAAACGGAAATCTCTCTTGATATGGACAAGGCCCAAGATAATGTCAATTCCCCTCTGGCCAATAAAGAAGTCCATGTTGTGTCTGTTCTGAATTAGCAACATGTGCAGGAAGTAATTCTGATGATGATAACAGAGCGTTACATTTCCAGTATAATTGCTGCTTTCCAATAGGCTTTTAGTGACATGAGGCTCATACCAATAGCAAAAGCCAGAGTAATTGCTGAGATGTGGTCTTTCCATTGCTTGTTAAAGCTATTTCTTTTCCATAATAGGAACAGAACAGTGCAAGCAGTACAAGCTTTGGTGGATCTCATCATGTAGCCGTTGACTTTTATTTGATAACGACTAAAAAAAGTCCATAAACCTGCTACTTCTGAAATTAATATCTTGTCTTTTTTAGTATTCATAGGAGCTATATATTCTTGATTCATAGTTACCCAGACTCGTTCCCCACTTACCCTTGCCTTGCATTCACGGGTGACTCTGGATTGCTTATTATGCCTCTTTTATGTTATACCTGTTGCCATTTTAGGTATCTGGAAACATTTTGTCAACCCTCCCTGCTTTCCTCAGGAGCTAGTTCATAGGGAAGACTCCTAATGGTCCTTCAAAGCCCAATTAAACACAAAGAGAGCAGTGGCAGGGACAAAGTCACTCTGTTTGAACATTGCACAAAAATCCGTAAGAGGGAGGGGCACCTGGGTGGCTCAGTTGGTTAATGACTGAATCTTGATTTCAGCTCAGGTCATGATCTCAGGGTTGTGAGATCAAGCCCCATGTAGGACTCTGTGCTCAGTGGGGAGTCTGCTTAAAGATTCTCTTCCTCTGCCCCTCCCTCCCCACCCCGCTCACTCTCTCTCTCTTTAAAATAAAATAAAATAAATAAATCCTTAAAAACCATAGTAGGAAAAACCCTCAACTAACTTTCTGCTGCCTCTTCATGTACACCTGATTTGGAAGTAAGACTTCAACAAATATTCAACTTTAAAAAATTAAATGTGTCAACTACACTTCAATCAAAAAACTTTTTTTTTTAATTAAATATTTTTTTATTCTTATGTTAATCCCCATACATTAAATCATCATTAGTTTCCCCCATACATTACATCATTAGTTTTAGATGAAGTGTTCCATGATTCATTGTTTGTGCATAACACCCAGTGCTCCATGCAGAATGTGCCCTCCTCAATACCCACCACCAGGCTAACCCATCCTCCCACCTCCCTCCCCTCTAGAACCCTGTTTGTTTTTCAGTCCATCGTCTCTCATGGTTCGTCTACCCCTCCGATTTCCCCCGCTTCATTCTTCCCCTCCCGCTACCTTCTTCTTCTTTTTTTTTTCTTAACATATATTGCATTATTTGTTTCAGAGGTACAGATCTGAGATTCAACAGTCTTGCACAATTCACAGTGCTTACCAGAGCACATACCCTCCCCAGTGTCTATCACCCAGTCACCCCATCCCTCCCACCCCACCCCCCACTCCAACAACACTCAGTTTGTTTCCTGTGATTAAGAATTCCTCATATCAGTGAGAGCATATGATACATGTCTTTCTCTGTTTGACTTATTTCACTCAACATAATACCCTCCAGTTCCATCCACGTCGTTGCAAATGGCAAGATCTCATTCCTTTTGATGGCTGCATAATATTCCATTGTATATATACACCACATCTTCTTTATCCATTCATCTGTCGATGGACATCTTGGCTCTTTCCACAGTTTGGCTATTGTGGACATTGCTGCTATAAACATCAGGGTGCACGTACCCCTTCGGATCCCTACTTTTGTATCTTTGGGGTAAATACCCAGTAGTGCAATTGCTGGATCATATGGTAGCTCTATTTTCAACTTTTTGAGGAACCTTCATACTGTTCTCCAGAGTGGCTACTCCAGCTTGCATTCCCACCAACAGTGTAGGAGGGTTCCCCTTTCTCCATATCCCCGCCAACATCTGTTGTTTTCCTGACTTGTTAATTTTAGCCATTCTGACTGGTGTGAGGTGGTATCTCATTGAGGTTTTGATTTGGATTTCCCTGATGCTGAGCGATATTGAGCACTTTTTCATGTGTCTGTTGGCCATTTGGATGTCTTCTTTGGAAAAATGTCTGTTCATGTCTTCTGCCCATTTCTTGATTGGATTCTTTGTTCTTTGGGTGTTGAGTTTGATGAGTTCTTTATAGATTTTGGAGACTAGCCCTTTATCTGATATGTCATTTGCAAATATCTTCTCCCATTCTGTCGGTTGTCTTTTGGTTTTGTCGACTGTTTCCTTTGCTTTGCAAAAGCTTTTTATCTTGATGAAGTCCCAATAGTTCATTTTTGCCCTTGCTTCCCTTGCCTTTGGCGATGTTTCTAGGAAGAAGTTGCTTCGGCTGAGGTCAGAGAGGTTGCTGCCTGTGTTCTCCTTTAGGATTTGGATGGACTCCTGTCTCACATTGAGGTCTTTCAACCATTTGGAGTCTATTTTTGTGTGTGGTGTAAGGAAATGGTCCAGTTTCATTCTTCTGCATGTGGCTATCCAATTTTCCCAACGCCATTTGTTGAAGAGACTGTCTTTGTTCCATTGGACATTCTTTCCTGCTTTGTCAAAGATTAGTTGACCATAGAGTTGAGGGTCCATTTCTGGGCCCTCTATTCTGTTCCATTGATCTATGTGTCTGTTCTTGTGCCAGTACCATACTGTCTTGATGATGACAGCTTTGTAATAGAGCTGGAAGTCTGGAATTGTGATGGCGCTGGCTTTGCTTTTCTTTTTCAACATTCCTCTGGCTATGCGGGGTCTTTTCTGGTTCCATACAAATTTTAGGATTATTTGTTCCATTTTTTTAAAAAAAGTGGATGGTATTTTGATGGGGATTGCATTGAATGTGTAGATTGCTCTAGGTAGCATTGACATCTTCACAATATTTGTTCTTCCAATCCATGAGCATGGAACGTTTTTCCATTTCTTTGTGTCTTCCTCAATTTCTTTCATGAGTATTTTCTAGTTTTCTGAGTACAGATCCTTTGTCTCTTTGGTTAGATTTATTCCTAGGTATCTTATGGTTTGGGGTGCAATTGTAAATGGGATCGACTCCTTAATTTCTCTTTCTTCTGTCTTGTTGGTGTATAGGAATGCCACTGACTTCTGTGCATTGATTTTATATCCTGCCACTTTACTGAATTCCTGTATGAGTTCTAGCAGTTTTGGGGTGGAGTCTTTGGGGTTTTCCACATAAAGTATCATATCATCTGCAAAGAGTGAGAGTTTGACTTCTTCTTTGCCAATTTGGATGCCTTTGATTTCTCTTTGTTGTCTGATTGCTGTGGCTAGGACTTCCAATACTATGTTGAATAGCAGTGGTGATAGTGGACATCCCTGCCGCGTTCCTGACCTTAGGGGGAAAGCTCTCTGTTTTTCCCCATTGAGAATAATATTCACTGTAGGTTTCTCATAGATGGCTTTTATGATATTGAGGTATGTACCCTCTATCCCTATACTCTGAAGAGTTTTGATCAAGAAAGGATGATGTACTTTGTCAAAAGCTTTTTCTGCATCTATTGAGAGGATCATATGATTCTTGTTCTTTCTTTTGTTAATGTATTGTATCACATTGATTGATTTGCGGATGTTGAACCAACCTTGCAGCCCAGGGATAAATCCCACTTGGTCATGGTGAATAATCCTTTTAATGTACTGTTGGATCCTATTGGCTAGTATTTTGGTGAGAATTTTTGCATCCATGTTCATCAGGGATATTGGTCTGTAATTCTCCTTTTGGATGGGGTCTTTGTCTGGTTTTGGGATCAAGGTGATGCTGGCCTCATAAAATGAGTTTGGAAGTTTTCCTTCCGTTTCTATTTTTTGGAACAGTTTCAGAAGAATAGGTATTAATTCTTCTTGAAATGTTTGGTAGAATTCCCCTGGGAAGCCATCTGGCCCTGGGCTTTTGTTTTTGGGAGATTTTTGATGACTGCTTCAATTTCCTTAGTGGTTATAGGTCTGTTCAGGTTTTCTATTTCATCCTGGTTCAGTTTTGGGTAGTTGATACATCTCTAGGAATGCATCCATCTCTTCCAGGTTATCTAATTTGCTGGCATAGAGTTGCTCATCATATGTTCTTATAATTGTTTGTATTTCTTTGGTGTTGGTTGTGATCTCTCCTCTTTCATTCATGATTTAGTTGATTTGGGTCATTTCCCTTCTCTTTTTGATAAGTCTGGCCAGGGGTTTATCAATCTTGTTAATTCTTTCAAAGAACCAGCTCCTAGTTTCGTTGATCTGTTCTACTGTTCTTTTAGTTTCTATTTCATTGATTTCTGCTCTGATCTTTATGATTTCTCTTCTCCTGCTGGGTTTAGGCTTTATTTGCTGTTCTTTCTGCAGCTCCTTTAGGTGGAGGGTTAGGTTGTGTACTTGAGACCTTTCTTGTTTCTTGAGAAAGGCTTGTATTGCTATATACTTTCCTCTTAGGACTGCCTTTGCTGCATCCCAAAGATTTTGAACAGTTGTGTTTTCATTTTCATTGGTTTCCATGTATTTTTTTAATTCTTCTTTAATTTCCTGGTTGACCCATTCATTCTTCAGTAGGATGCTCTTTAGCCTCCATGTATTTGAGTTCTTTCTGACTTTCCTCTTGTGATTGAGTTCTAGTTTCAAAGCATTGTGGTCTGAAAATAGGCAGGGAATGATCCCAATCTTTTGGTACCGGTTGAGACCTGATTTATGACCTAGGATGTGATCTATTCTGGAGAATGTTCCATGGGCACTAGAGAAGAATGTGTATTCCATTGCTTTGGGGTGGAATGTTCTGAATATGTCTGTGAAGTCCATTTGGTCCAGTGTGTCATTTAAAGTCTTTATTTCCTTGTTGATCTTTTGCTTAGACGATCTGTCCATTTCAGTGAGGGGGATGTTAAAGTCCCCCACTATTATTGTATTGTTGTCGATGTGTTTCTTTGCTTTTGTTATTAATTGCCTTATATAATTGGCTGCTCCCATGTTAGGGGCATAGATATTTATAATTGTTAGATCTTCTTGTTGGATAGATCCTTTAAGTAGGATATAGTGTCCTTCCTCATCTCTTATTACAGTCTTTGGTTTAAAATCTAATTTGTCTGATATAAGGATTGCCACCCAGCTTTCTTTTGGTGTCCATTAGCATGGTAAATGGTTTTCCACCCCCTCACTTTCAATCTGGGGGTGTCTTTGGTTCTAAAATGGGTCTCTTGCAGACAGCATATCGATGGGTCTTGTTTTTTAATCCAGTCTGATAGCCTGTGTCTTTTGATTGGGGCATTTAGCCCATTTACATTCAGGGTAACTATTGAAAGATAGGAATTTAGTGCCATTGTATTGCCTGTAAGGTGAGTGTTACCATATATTGTCTGTGTTCCTTTCTGGTCTATGTTGCTTTTAGGCTCTCTCTTTGCTTAGAGGACCCCTTTCAAGATTTCCTGTAGGGCTGGTTTTGTGTTTGCAAATTCCTTTAGTTTTTGTTTGTCCTGGAAGCTTTTGATCTCTCCTTCAATTTTCAATGACAGCCTAGCTGGATAGAGTATTCTTGGCTGCATATTTTTCTCGTTTAGTGCTCTGAATATATCCTGCCAGTCCTTTCTGGCCTGCCAGGTCTCTGTGGATAGGTCTGTTGCCAATCTAATGTTTCTACCCTTGTAGGTTACATATCTCTTCTCCCGAGCTACTCTCAGGATTTTCTCTTTGTCTATGAGACTCCTAAGTTTTACTATTAGATGTCGGGGTGTTGACCTATTTTTATTGATTTTGAGAGGGGTTCTCTGTGCTTCCTGGATTTTCATGCCTGTTTCTTTCCCCAAATTAGGGAAGTTCTCTGCTATAATTTGCTCCATTATACCTTCTGCCCCCCTCTCTCTTTCTTCTTCTTCTGGGATCCCAATTATTCTAATGTTGTTTCGTCTTATGGTATCGCTTATCTCTCGAATTCTGGCCTCGTGATCCAGTAGTTGTTTATCTCTCTTTTTCTCAGCTTCTTTATTTTCCATCATTTCATCTTCTATATTACTGATTCTCTCTTCTGCCTCATTTATTCTAGCTGTTAGCGCCCCCATTTTTGATTGCACCTCATTAATAGCCTTTTTGATTTCTACTTGGTTGGATTTTAGCTCTTTTACTTCTCCAGAAAGGGTTTCTCTAATAACTTCCATATTTTTTTCAAGCCCAGCTAGTATCTTTAAAGTGATGATTCTGAACTCTAGATCTGACATCGTACTAATGTAGGCCCTGGCAGTCGGTACTACCTCTTGTTCTTTTTGTTGAGGTGATTTTTTCCGTCTTGTCATTTTGTGCAGAGGAGAATAGATTAATGAGAGAACAAAATGCTAGCAGAGTAACCACGTCCCCAGAAAATATACTCTAAACAAATCAGAAAACACCTGAAGCAGTGGGATAAGAAAGGGAAAGAGAGAAAAAAGAAAAAGAAAAAAAAGAAAAAGATAAAGATAAAAACAAAGACAAACAAAACAAAACAACAACAACAAAAAAAACCCCAGAATGTGATCAAATATGATCAGGCTGGTATATAGATCAGTGCCACACACTAGATTTGGGGTGCATTTTGGTCTTTTAGAAGAAAATGCCTCCCAAAATTTTAAAGAAAGAAAAACTTATATATGTACAAAAATAAGGGTTGATATGATGAAGGGATGGAATATGACTGTAAAAATGGAAATTATAAAAAATTTTATATAAGGAATTGATAAGAAGTTGTTTGAAAAAAGAAAGAAGAGGATTTTAAAAAAGAAAAAAGATAAAGAAAAAAAAAGGGAGAGGATGTGATCAGGCAGGGGAATAGAAAACACCATATACTAGAGATTTAGGGTATATTTTAATCTGTTAGAAGAAACTATCTCAAAATTTTAAAGAGAGAACAACTTTTATATATATAAGCCAAATATATGGGTGACTACTATGAAGGGATAGAATATGACTCTAAAAATGAAAAATAAAAATGTTTTTTAAAAAAAGGGATTGATAAGATGTTGGTTGAAAAAGGGAAAAAGAAAAATTAAAAAAAAAAAAGAAAAGAAGTTAAAAAAAATTAACTTTGAAAGACTAAAGAATCATGGTAAAAAAGCCATGAATTCTATGTGCAGTATTCCCCCAGCGCTGGAGTTCTGCCGTTCTCATTGATCGGTAAACTTGGTCTTGGCTGGCTGTTCTCGCTGATCTTCTGGGGAGGGGCCTGTTGCCGTGGTTTCCAACTGTCTCTGCCGGAGGCGGAATTGCCCCGCCCTTGCCCCCTCCCGGCTAAGTAATCTGCTCGGGTTTGCTCTCCGGGGCTTTTGTTCCCTGCGAGCTTTCCTTACAGCTTTGGAGGCGGAGAGTGAAAATGGTGGCCTCCCAATCTCCGCCCCGGAGGAGCCGAGAACTCGGGGCCCCACTCCTCAGTGAGCCCCCAGAGAAAAGCCGTCAGTCACTCCCGTCTCCTCGGTCTCCGGCTGCACTTCGCGCTCGCCCGGCCTGTGACCACGCGTTTCTCTCTCTGGCACCCGACCCCGGCGGAGTCTCCAAACCCAGCAGATCCCTGCAGTGCACTCCTGTGCGGCTCCTCCCGGGGGAGGAAGGTGAGTCTCCCCGGATCTGCCGCTTGTTGGGTCCCTGCTGGAGGAGCAGTGGCCCGACTGTGCCCGGATCACGGTCAATGGCAACCCCGAGCTGAGAGCCCGCGCCTGGGCTCCGCCTCTGCAGCCGGCTTCCCAGCTCCGATACCTGGGAGCTCTGCCACACTCAGGCACCCCCATCTTTCTGTGATCCCGGGGGTCCTGAGACCACACTGTCCCGGAGGGTTCCACCCCCCGCTTAGCCACCAGAGTGACGTCCCTCAGCGGAGCCGACTTCTAAAAGTTCCGATTTTGTGCTCCGCGGCTCTATCACTTGCCAGAAGCGGCCGACGGAGGCCCCTCCCCCGCCATCTATCCTCCCGAATATCGCCTCGGATTCACTTCTCCGCACGTCCTACCTTCCAGAAAGTGGTCGCTTTTCTGATGAGAGAGTTGTTGCTCTTCTTTTCTTCGATCTCCTGTTGAGTTTGTAGGTGTTCAGAATGGTTTGATCCCTATCCAGCTGAATTCCTGAGAGGAGATGAAATCCAGGTCTCCTACTCCTCCGCCATCTTGCTCCGCCCCCCAAAAAACTTTTTAAAAAATTCAGCCACCACCTTCTTTGAGAAGTTCTTTAAAACACCTAGCATACACAAATCTGGACCCAAGAAAGCTTGGCATTGAAAGAGCGCATGGCGACCATCACAAGAGCCCTATGGCCGCCACAGTGTGTGGGTGTTCATAAACAAGAAGAGGGCCCTAGTTCTTACCTGAAGGCATCTGGGGCAGAGGCACTGAGAAAAGCTGAGGGGACTGAAGGTAATGTTGTTTAAACTCTTGTACTCTAATGGCCCTAGTTTCATGCCCACTTAGTTTCCAACATATACTGCAGTTTATATATGTATGTGTATATATACATATATATATACACACACACATATATACACATATATATACATATATAAACATGTGATATATATGTGTGTGTCTGTGTTATATCTTCTTCTATAGCGCAGATTTGCCTGCTAGCAACTGGAGGAGCGATTGTGTCCCATGCTTTAAACTGAGGGATGAACACATTGCTGGAGGCCATTTTGGGGACACTCTTCCCTATCTGTAGAAAGTATAAAGCTAAATCAAATAAATATAAACAGAATCATCCTGGGCAGGCTCCAGGCCAGTTTCTGCACAGCATAACATCCAAAAGACATAAATCAGACTCAAAAGAGCCTTGAAAAGTAATGTAAGCATTTGGAGAAGTTTTTTTGGAGGAAGCAAAGATGAGGAAAAAGATAAAAAATACTTTTGAATCACAGCATTCTTAAACCCCAAAAGGTTGATCCACTAGACTCGACTCATTAGTAAAATGAGTTTCTCCTATGGGGTGCATTTGTTTCCAATTTCTTAAACTCAAAGCTGCACATCCAGATTATAAACAAAGATATCTGGTCAATAAGAGAGAGACAAGTTCTAGGAGCTATGCTGGCCTTGGAGTGCTTGAGTGGCTGCATATGACTGGCATTTCTGGAACAGTCTATTTGCTACCCTTATAATCCTGGACATACAACAAGCCCATTTCATATTTATTTCATTTTAACTTTATAATCACAGGACTTTTTAGCTTGGGAGAGGATAGCTTTCAGGAAAAAAGTTTATTCTATGGAACTGTCCCCTCTTCTTACAAAGAAATGATTCTATAATACATTTTTAAAAAAATATCTCCTTCAATGACATTAAATTGTACTTCTAAATATGAAAAAAAAAACCAAAAGGCAATGTTGTCTCATTTTGCTCTCTTCAGTATTGAAAAATCAAACCCGTATTAGGAATTCCACTGATAACCTTATCCTAACAGTAGCTGTGTTACTGAATGCCATTCAACTAGTATATATATATATTTTTTTCAAAACTTAGATTTGCACATCAGTAAATCAAATAGCAAATTCATTACCACTGATTTAATAATGTCTAATAATGAGACCATGTTGTAGATCTTTAAATTTTAGTTAAACTTGATTTTTTGAAAAAACAATGGCTAATTAGGCATTTTTCTCTGTATTTGTGGTTTTCCCTTTATCATTTTTTAATGTATCCTTGGGATCAAAATGGATTCACATCTGTGCTTAAGATATTCAATGTTAGCTTAAAGGTAATAGGTTCAGTCTGGAAGACATATTCAATGTGAAATGGGTGGAAGGCCCACCCAAGAAGATCAGGTTAAGGGTCTTGGAAATCAGGTCAACATGGAAGGTTCTACCCTAATTCCAGAGTCTGTTGCCAAAATGTAGTGTCATGAATCCAGTTGAAAAGAGCCAGGGTAATAATGGGGAAAGGTAAAGAAAGAGGATAAACAGAAAGAGAAGGTGAATGTTGATATTGGTGGCCAGGAGAAGCAGATATACACAGGGAAAGTGTAAGGTGCACTCAGGATGGGCAACTCTGGGCTTTGTCCAAGACAGAAGTAGTGGTTAGGACCCTTTATATCAGTGTCGTAGAGGCAAAAATCAATAGCAGGAGGTAGTAATGAATTTTGTGGCAGAAACCGTTCATTATGCACCACCATCTCCTCTCCCCTTCTTGCTACCTGAAATATTAGCTGGATACTTGAATGCCAACAATCCAAATCTATGTTTCTCAGATTTCCTTGCAGCTAGGTACAACAATGACCATGTTCTATCAGGATGTAAGCAGAAATAGAAGTGCCTTGGAAAGAGAAAGTCCTGCTCTTCTATAATCTTCTCTTTGAAATGCAGACATGATGGCTGGAAGGGAGCAGTCATCTTGGGCCACCCGTTGAAAAGCAGCCAGTTAACAGCAGATCCATAAGGTGGGAAGATCCACTTTGAGCTGTTGAAATTTCGATGAGAAGGAAATACACTTCTTTTTTGTTATTCAGACCCCTGTTATTTTGTGTTTTCAATCGTCTATAGTCAATATTAAGTAATACAGGTGGAGGCGAAGGAATGAGTGAATGCTGGAGTCTAGACCACGATGTTTTCAGATGCATGATGGTCACGTTCCCTCTTCTTGTTTTGCTTCCTCTCTTCTCAAAGGGTGAGGAAGTGAAAACATGGTGGGAAACCTTGCACTGACCTAGAGGGAAAAAGTGATGAACCAGAGATTCCTGGAGTTTACAGCCTTGTAGGTTAATCCTGGCATTTCAATTTGTGTTGCAACAGCCGAGGTGCTAAAAGACCATAGATGAAGTTCTTCTGGTACACCAGTGCCCCCTCATTCCTGGGCTAGACTTCAAGGGACACAAATTTTTTTTCCAGATCTTCTCTACCTTTTCTCAAATCTACTTTCCAGGCACCCTTAGTATTCCTATTGCCTCCAAAGTGGGGGGCGGTAGAGTGAAGTGTGTCAGCAGTTGGCAAACTATAGCCTGAGAGCCAAATCCAGCCCACTGCCTGCTTTTTGCTTTTTTTTTTAAACGATAAAACAATCATTCTTTATGAAATTTTATCAAGAATCAGAGTTTGGCTAATTGTTAACATCAAAGCTGGTAAAAAAAAAATGATAGATGAAGGAAGAACAAGAAATCAATTATCTCCACATGGAAATACCTAATCTCAAATAATAAGTATGATAAAGTAATAATCATATATGACTTCTCTGTTAGTAAAACATATGAAAAACTAGAACACATTAAACTGAAATAAAAACTGAAGTGGTTTACATTCACGTACAAACAAAACTGCCTCAATGATAAATCAGTCTAAAGTAGCACTCAAATGAGCTAGCATAGTTCAACAGGAAGGTCATAGGATAGGTATTTTATATTACTTTATATATATAACAATAGTAAGTATATATATGCAGAGCTTGAAGCTAAAAATGGGTGTCACATTTTTAATGGTTGAAAAAAAATAAAAATAAGAATATTTGTGACATATGAGGATGATATGTAATTCATATTTTGGAGTCCATAAATGAGGTTTTATTGGCACACAGTCATGTTCATTGGCTCACGTATTGTCTGGCTGTTTTCACATTTCATTGGCAGGGTTGAGGACTCAGAGTTGCATGGCCTGCATAACCTAAAGTATTTACTATCTAGCCCCTTCTAGAAGAATGTTGCCAGCCCCAGTCCTAGGTAAAAGCAGATGATCTGGTCTAAATCCTGATCCTATCACTGGCTGGCTGAGTTGAACTTGGACTTGTCCTTAACCTCTCTTATCTTTAGTTTCCTTCTATGTAAAACTTGGATAATAATACCCTTTTTGATAGAGCTTTGGAAAAAGAAGATGAGATAAACACTTGAGATTGCTTAGCTTGAGGTATGCACTTAAATATGATAGCTGTGATATGATCACCTCAAATGCTCTACTTCATGAAAGCTGAAGTCTTCTTTTTTTTTTTTTTTTTAAAGATTTTATTTATTTATTTGAGAGAGAGAATGAGAGTCAGAGAGCATGAGAGGGAGGAGGGTCAGAGGGAGAAGCAGACTCCCCGCCGAGCAGGGAGCCCGAAGCGGGACTCGATCCCGGGACTCCAGGATCATGACCTGAGCCGAAGGCAGTCGCTTAACCAAATGAGCCACCCAGGAGCCCCAAAGCTGAAGTCTTCTATTAAGATAACCTCTCTCCATGCACACACGAACAAATTTTATTTCAGATATCAGTCTGAGTAGTTAGTATTGATTATAAGATTAAAGCAAATGGCACTACAGTGTAACTAATATACCTACATCTCCAAGAGGGTTTTTAAATCTCAACAAGAGCTACTTGACCCACATAGATTTTCATTTGATGAATGATACTGGTGATTTATCTGTTGAGCTGTGGGTTCTTGTGTATTTCCAGTCTACTCTGATAAAGCTATGACTTCACTGACCCTCAGTGACATAGGGGGAGCCTGACCTTTTTTTTTTTTTTTTTTAAGATTTTATTTATTTATTTGACAGAGAGAGACACACAGCGAGAGAGGGAACACAAGTGGGGGAGTGGGAGAGGGAGAAGCAGGCTCCCCGCAGAGCAGGGAGCCCAATGCGGGACTCGATCCCAGGACCCTGGGATCATGATCTGAGCTGAAGGCAGTCGCTTAACCAGCTGAGCCACCCAGGCGCCCCTCTCTTTTTTTTTTTTTAATGCCCATAAAAACCAATGACATTGTTTATTCATTCATTAAAAAACAAAATTCAACAAAGTAAATTAGAAGATCTAGTTGGCTTTATTCAACGAATCATGAATCGGGCAGCATCCCATCTAGCAAATAGAAGGGAGCTCTGAGGTACTCCACAAAATGGAGAGATTCTACAGGTGGAAACGAGTTTGGGAGAGGGAAGATTGTTTCAGGCAAGGTCCCCTTCCCTTAGGGGGAAGGGCAGGATGTCTTCTGCGGATTACCTCATTTAGTGCTGATCAGGAAATTCCAGACTGATTGGTTTAAAATTCCACTCCTGGGAGAGGCTGAAACTGCTGTGAGGTTAGGTGTTAAGTTTGGGTGAGGCTTAGCAAAAGTGACTCCATTTGGGGCCCCGTTGTGTCTTTTTTTTTTTTTTTTTAAGATTTTATTTGACAGAGAGAGAGAGACAGCGAGAGAGGGAACACAAGCAGGGGGAGTGGGAGAGGGAGAAGCAGGCTTCCTGCAGAGTAGGGAGCCCGATGTGGGGCTCGATCCCAGGACCCTGGGATCATGACCTGAGCTGAAGGCAGATGCTTAACGACTGAGCCACCCAGGCGCCCCCCGTTGTGTCTTCTTGACACTAGTATGTTCTTCTTCCATTCTCTGCCTGATAAATTCTGGCCTCCTTTAGGACTCCCATCAAACATTAGCTCCTTTAAAAAACATTTGCAATGCCATGGATGGAACTGGAGGGTATTATGCTGAGCGAAATAAGTCAAACAGAGAAAGACATGTATCATATGACCTCACTGATATGAGGAATTCTTAATCGCAGGAAACAAACTGAGGGTTGCTGGAGTGGGGGGTGGGGTGGGAGGGATGGGGTGACTGGGTGATAGACACTGGGGAGGGTATGTGCTCAGGTAAGCGCTGTGAATTGTGTAAGACTGTTGAATCTCAGATCTGTACCTCTGAAACAAATAATGCAATATATGTTAAGAAAAAAAAAAGAAGAAGAAGGTAGCGGGAGGGGAAGAATGAAGCGGGGGAAATCGGAGGGGTAGACGAACCATGAGAGACGATGGACTCTGAAAAACAAACAGGGTTCTAGAGGGGAGGGGGTGGGAGGATGGGTTAGCCTGGTGATGGGTATTAAAGAGGGCACGTTCTGCATGGAGCACTGGGTGTTATGCACAAACAATGAATCATGGAACACTACATCTAAAGCTAACGATGTAATGTATGGGGATAAAAAAATTAATTAAAAAAATAAATAAATAAAATAAAATGATAATAAAATAAAAAAAAAAGAAGAAGAAGAAGGTAGCAGGAGGGGAAGAATGAAGGGGGGGAAATTGGAGGGGGAGACGAACCATGAGAGACTATGGACTCTGAAAAACAAACTGAGGGTTCTAGAGGGGAGGGGGGTGGGAGGATGGGTTGGCCTGGTGATGGGTATTAAAGAGGGCACATTCTGCATGGAGCACTGGGTGTTATGCGCAAACAATGAATCATGGAACACTACATCTAAAGCTAACGATGTGATGTATGGTGAGTAACATAACAATTAAAAAATTAAAAAAAAAAACCCCAACATTTCTAGTCTCACTTCTTCCCCGGCAAGAACGGAGTGTCCGTCCTCCGCGATTCAGTAGCACTTCATTGTAGCACTTCTCATCCTGCACTGTAATTATGTGTTTACACATCTGCTTCTCCCATTAGACCCTGCCGTTCCCCAAAGATATATATTACATCTTATTCATCTTTGGATCCACTGCTTCTGAAACATTGCCTGACACTTACCAGGACTCAGTAAGTGTTGGATAAATAAATTAATAAGGAAAGGACCTGAGAGGAAATCAAAGCTAACTCGAGTTTGCCCACGGCTCTGTTTGTCAAGATAAAGATCTGGGATTTCCACGGCTGCTCCTTAGATGGGGGCAGGATCTCAGATTCCCTCTCTCCCAAACCACCAAAAATTAAATCTATGGTGACTGGTATGATTTAATCCTGACTCCTGCTTTTCCACATTGTTCATTTATCAAATGCTCCCATTGGCTTTGGCCTTCTGGAAAGTATTAGAAATTTCTCATTGGCCATGTTGTTCTTAATTCCTACCCTCCCCAGTCTATTTCTTTACTGATAGTGGTTTAACCTTTTTTGTACTTCTCTCCTATTTTAGTCAGCTCTGGAGAATGAAAGGAGACAAATATGTGCTCTGTATACCCATATAAATTAGAAACTCTTAATTTTTAATAAGGCACATGGAGGTCAATAAGAGTGGAAGACCTATTCTCAGGGTATTCCACTTGAAAATGAAGGTCTAAAGTAATCTTTTGTGTCATATTTATAAATCATGTGATGCAGCAGTTTAAAAAAATCAATATAGGGGCACCTGGCTGACTCAGTCCGTAGGGCATGGGACTCTTGATCTTGGGGTCATGAGTTCGAGCCCCACGTTGGGGATAGAGATTACTTAAAAAAAAAAATCACTGTAAACTTCATGTGCTAATAGAAGTCCAGTGTCCATATGGAGGTGGTGGACCAGCTCCATTTCATTGTCCACCAGCCAAATCTCATCTGCCTAATGTGTTCACTTCAATGGGCATGCATCTGAATGGAATTACACAGGATTTCTTGCCCTCTGGAAGGTCACAGCCTGGTATCTGACAAGAGCAAGTCCAGCAACAGGCTCTGGTCAGGAAGATGGGGACTGCACGGTGCTCTGGGAGTGCTGTCTGCTGGCTCGAAGTCCTCCAGGCACTTAATACTCAACACACTCTTCCATGTAAGTATTATTGTTCCCAGGAGTAAGGGAGAGAGTCCAGGAAGGGCCAAGGATGCTTTTCATCCCAAGGCCCTGGGAGAAATCCCTTTTCCCTGCAAGATGAGGAATCTGAACACAAATGGATGGAGAGGACAATGAAGCTCAGATAACGAGTCCACACCAGGATAATAGCCTGCTGATGAATACAGAAACCAGCCAGTCTCTTTTCCCCCCTTTCCGAGGTCTCAGCTGATGGGCCACTCCCTCCCCCCGTGGAGCATCCAGGCTTGCCTACAAAAACCAGGGAGGTGAGGCCTCATTGCGGTTATATCTTGCATTACAAAAGCTGGACTTTTTGGGCTCCTGGGTGGCTCAGTTGGTTAAGCGACTGCCTTCGGCTCAGGTCATGATCCTGGAGTCCCTGGATCGAGTCCCGCATCGGGCTTCCTGCTTGGCAGGGAGTCTGCTTCGTCCTCTGACCCTATCCCCTCTCAGGTGTTCTCTCTCTCTCATTCTCTCTCTCTCAAATAAATAAATAAAATCTTAAAAAAACAAAACAAAAACAAAACAAAACAAAACCCCAAAAGCTGGGCTTTTAAAACCCAAACATGCAAAACTGGGTAGTAATTTGCATTGTAAAGTAGCTCCATTGACTTAAATGGTCTCTGAAGATGATATGGGGCATGATTTGGGTTATGAAAATTTGATCAGAATCAAACTTTACACCAAACTATGAAATATAAAATAAAAGTGACCAGTCTCACCTAATGGAGTAGAAGCTTGTGGTGAGAGAGCACAACATAAACTCAAAATATCGGAAATATTTGCAACCGAGGTGCAAAGACTAAAATACATGCCTCATTGCCCTCCTGCGCATGGGGTTGATGAGGTTTCTAAATCTGCCTTGGCATCCTCACCTAGCCAGGGACAGTGACATTTGTACCTTTGGCCATCTCACCCTCCAAAATCTGGGGCAGCCTGCAACACTACCCCGACCGGGGCAGTGGAGAAGCGAGCCCCCACCAAGGGGCACAACTGGGTTATCACCTGGAACATTCTCAGATAGCTGTTTAATTTTTTAAATCCACCCTTAACCCTTGGGCCCCAGACCTGCACTGGTTCAAAGGAAGGGCACAGGGGAACCATCTGAGCTGTTTGTGTCGCTGCTACTTCAGGAGGATCAGATGAACGGATCACACCGTGCACCACACTGGTCATCCAATCTCAGCATGAATTTATTCTGGGCTCTGTTTCACAGATACTAACTCTCACCACTTGGTTTCAGAACTGGAAATAGCACACCCTTTTTAGAACCTACAAAGACCTCCCAAGAAGCTCACCTAGAACAAAAAACCTGAGCCTCATTTCAGAGATATGTAGACGTCTGATCTGCAAACCTGCTTACCCATCTTGAGAAGATATTCTACCCATTTCCGGCTTTTATGCATTTACTCCTCAGACCTAGAAAACGCTGCCAATTTCTCCTGCAAAATTACGCTCTTCTTCCTCCATGATCTTATTAGGATGTGACCCTCGTGAGAACAATGACACCATCTGTCTATTTTTACTTACAGTTATATCTCCGGGGCATAGCCCACTGCTTGAATCATGCCTCCTGCGACTGTCCCACCACATGTTAAGACAAACTCTAAAGTCTCAGGATTCAAATCACTGTGGAACTGATGCACAAAGACACAGATTCCTGGGACAGAAAGGATAGCCCAGGAACAAACCGAAGGATATGTAAAAACGCAGTTCTGTAATTTATTCATTCTACAAATACGTACAGTGCGTGATAGTGGGAAAACTTGGTGAATGAGAAGTCAGGTATGATCCCTGCCCTAATGGAACCACCAGTGGTGGTGGGAAAGCAGACTTTAAACAAATAGTTTTATTTGTCATAAGTCTCCGAAGCCATGGATTTGGTGCTCTCATCTCAGGAACTTTGTACTCATTGCTCCCTCCATTTGGAATTCTCCTTCTCTTTTCCCCCAAGGTATTAGCTTGTTCCTTCACTTCATTTGGGTCTTTTCACTGAATGTCACTTATACAGAATAGCCTTCTCTGACCGCTCTTTCCTAAATTTCAGTCCTGGTCACCCTCTACGTTGACCTTTTTACTTACAGTTGTTGTTGTTACACTTACCTACCTAATAGTATGTTATATAATCGAGGGCTTGTTGATCGCCTGTTCTTGCTGCCTGAATGAAGTCCCCTGAGAATAGGAGCATTGTTCACCTTTGTATTTCCAGCCGTTGGAATGGTGCCTACCTAGGGGTAGGCACCAATAAAATATATAGTAAGTATTAGCTTGATGCCTTTCCAATCAACAGGAAAAGCACACATTAATCGACAAACAACTTTGGGACAATTCATTTTCTACATATCCCTACATCATTCTACATTTATCCATAGATAGATTGAACTGCTTAATAAATAAATTAATGAATCATATATGAAAAGAGAGAGGATGACAAATCATAAATGTTTAGCCAGACAGCTTACCACAAATTGATTGCCATGTAACCACCACCCAGATGTACGAAGAGAACCTCATCAGCCCAACAGAGGCACCTCTTGGGACCCTGCTGGTTAGGGTGACTGACCATCCCAGTTTGCTTGGGATTGACCCTGTTTTAAAACATTAAGGAGGGCGCATGATGTGATGAGCTGGGTATTATACGAAACTAATCAATCATTGAACACTACACCAAAAACTAATGATGTACTATATGCTGGCTAATTGAATTTAAATAAAATAAAATATATATAAAAAAAGAAAAAAACAAAAAAGAAAATTCTGAGTGGTTACTCAGTCCCAGGGAAATCAGGACATTTGGCTACTGCATGTCCAATTACCACTGTACTTTTCTGCCAAAATTACCCCCCTCCTGATTTATAGACACCATAGATTAGCTTTGTCTGTTTTTGAACTTTCTATAAATGAAATCATGCAGTTCTTTTGCTTATTACCTTTGTGAGTTTCACTCATATTTTGCATGAAGGAACTCATTCATCTCATTGCTCTATAATATTCCATTTATTTATACATTCTACTACTGATGGACATTTGGGTTGTTCCTAATTTTTGGCTATTATAAATAAGGCCACTGTGAATATTCTTGAACTGTCTGTTGGTCAACCTATGTGTTTGTTTCTGCTGGGTACATCTATTCCTGCGAATGGAACTATTGGATCACAGGGCGCAAGTGTGTTCAGCTTTTGCAGAATGCCAAATAATTTTCCAAAGTGGTTGTACTAATTTCTGCTCCCACTGTGGATGTATGAAGAATCCAGTTTCTCCACAACTGATCAGTATTTGGTATGGTTAATCCTTTTACTTTTACCCATTCTTCTGAGTGTATAGTGGTATCTTACTGTGGCTTTCATTTGCATTTTCCTAGGGGTGTGTGTATATATATATATTTAAGATTTATTTATTTATTTGAGAGAGAGAGTGGAGGGGAGGGGCAGAGGGAGAGGGAGGATCTTAAGCAGGTTTCAGGTTGAGTGCAGAGCCCAGTATGGGGCTCAATCTCATGACCCTGAGATCATTACCTGAGCCTAAACCAAGAGTCGGACACTCCGACTGAGCCACCCAGGTGCCCCGGTTTTTATGTTCTTTAAAGTGCTTGTTCAAATCCTTTGCTCATTTTCTATTGATTTTTTCTATTATTCCTAATGATCTTTTCCTTATTTGTGTATTCTTTCTAAATTCTGAATAGGAGTCTTTTGCTGGTAATATGAATTAAAATATATTCTCCAAATCTGTGATTTATAATTCCATTCTCTCAATAGTGTCCAGTGTCCCTTTATGAGTAGTGCTTATATTTTGCTGTTTAAGAAATCTTTGCCAAACTGAATAGTCCTGAAAATATGCTCCTGTATATTCTATAATTCATTTAAAATTGAGTTTTGTATGGGGGTTAAGGTAAAGCTCAAGTTTTGGTTTCCTTTGTTGTTGTTTTTTGTTGTTGTTATTCATATAAATTTTCAGCTTATCTGGCATCATTATTGTTAACAGCATCCTCTTTTCCCTCTGTCATAAATCAAGTGCCCCTTTGTGTATGGATCTGTCTCTGGACTCTTATTGTGTTTCATTGGTCCAATTATCTATGCTCATACTAATTAATATCTTAATTACAATGCCTTTATAATACTTTAATATCTGATGGTAGAAATATTTCAAGTTTATCTGGCTACCTATGGATCACTGCATTTCCATACAAATTTCAAAATTCCAATTGTTCATTTACACACACACACACACAAAAATAAGCCTACTGGAATTTAGGTCAACTTGGAAAAATTTACAAATTTATATCAGTGGCTCTTCTAATCCATGAAACATAATCCATGAAACATAATATAGCCACATTATTTAGTTTTTATTTTACGTTATTTTGATACTGTTCTTTCTATATTATAGAAGTGTTGCCCATTAGTTTGGTTTTAGGCATTTGAAAATTTTTGGGGTGTTCTTCTACACAGTATTATTTGTTTAATTCATTTCTTAAATTGTTGCTGGTATATGGGAATGAAATTTATTTTTGATATTGACCTTGTATCCAAAAAACTTGCTAAATTCACCTACTAATTTTAATAGTTTGTAGATTTTTAAATTTTCTATGTATACAGTCATGTTGTCTGTGAATGACAGCTTTATTTCTATTCCATTTTAATCTATGTATATTTATTTTAGTTATGTCCATATGTCTGTATGAATTTTATTTAATAATATATTGCATGGTCACAGCTTCTAATACAAAGTCAATAGGAATGGAGAAAGAACAGTCATTATCTTACTTCTAGTCTCTGGTAAAAATTGCAATAGTTGATTATTAAATATGATGTTTACTATTGGTGTTTTGTAGACATTATCAGTTTAAGGAGGTTCCTTTTTATAGATGGTTTGCTGATTTTTTAAATCATGAATCAGAGTTGAATTTTGTCTAATTTTTTTCTATATCTATTGATATAATTATTTTATTTTTCTCCTTTATTATATTAGTGGGAAGAATTATTAATAATGAATTGATTTCTGAGTTTTAAAACCAACCTTGAATTCCTGGAATAAGCTTTGAACTAGCCCTAACGTATTATCTTTTTCATATATTCTTGATCTCAGTTTGCTATTTAATGTTTTTTTAATCTATGTTCATGAGAGAAACTTACCTATAATTTTAATTTCTTAGAATGTCTTGTCAGTTTTGGGAATCAAGGTTATAATGGTATCATAATATTAATTAGAAAGTGTTCACTCTATTCTCTGAAAATTTTGTTTAAGATTGTTGTGATCCTTCCTTTAATTTTTGGAAATATTTATCAGTGAAGACATCTGGTCTTGGGGCTTTCTTCAGAGGGTTGTGTGTGTGTGTGTGTGTATGTATGTGTAAACAACAATCATTTATTAACTTCATAATTTTGTGGGTCAAAAATTCAGGCAGTGCACAGGAGAAACAGCTCTTCTCTATGATGCATAAGAAAAAATGCAGCTATTATTTATAGTCAGAATTTTAGGACTAGGATTATCACTGAAGATAATCTAGTCTATGTGCTCTGGGAGCCATCTTGTCTTGGAATTTTCTCTGTGGGAAGGTTTTTTTTGTTTTGTTTTTGTTTTTTTTAAGTCTGCTTACAGGTCAAATAACTTTCTGAGTTCTTCAGTTTTCTGTGTTTTTTTTTTTTTATCAATTATCATCTCTTCAAATACAGCTTCTGTCCCATATGTTTCTACCTTTTCTTCTTGTACACCAATTATCTAAATATTAAATCTTATTAATGAAACCTGTATGTATAATAAAATCTTTTATGCACCTTGATGCTTTTTTTGTCTCCATTATTTAGTCTGAATATTTTCTTTCTTTAAAAAAAATTTTTAGAGTGGGAGGGAGTGGAGGGGCAGAGGGAGACAGAGAGATAGAAACTTAAGCAGGCTCTATACCCAGCATGGAGCCTGTTGTGAGGCTTGATCTCATGACCCTGAGATCATAACCTGAGTTGAAATCAACAGTTGGATGCTTAACCAACTGAGCCACCAGCTGCCCCTAGTCTGAATATTTTCTATTGACCTATCTTCCAGTTCACTAATCCTCTCTGTTCCTGCTGTGTCTAATTTACTGCTTAACTCAACTAATGAGTCTTTAGTTTTTACATTTTCAGTTTGAGAATTTCATTAGTCTCTTAAAAAAACTCTAATGAAATCTTCCAGCTTGTCATTTATTCTGTCTTCTCTTTTGATTTTTAATTACCTTTTCTAACTCCTAGCATGTTCAGTCACTTCTTTACTGAGGGTCAAATATTGTGTGTGGAAAATTATCAAGATCATATGAATCTCTGGCTGACATCTTTCTCCATAGAGGATTTGTTTTTTCTTTCCAGCAGCCAATTAAAATTGGGTCAGATCTCTTTAATCCAGTTTGGGATTGAGTGGTTTGAACAATGGTTTCAGTTTTTGTGGGAGATGGTCTATTTCCAGCTTACCTTTACTCCTAGTGTTTATCCCTTCTATAGTTCTAACTGAAAGTCTGGGGTGTTTACCAGGGATCCTTCTATTTGGTGAGCTCTGACCTTCAATATCTGTCTTCCAAGCTCTATGAGATTACCAAAATCTCTGCCTAAACTTTCAGTCTCTTAGAGGCCACTTTATACTCTGCTTTTTAGTCTCTTGGTTCTAAGCTGCTTTAGACTTAGCAAATGCCTCAACGGGAAAAATATAGAGAATGTCAGGCTCACATTAATGTACTACTCTTCTCTGCTGCTTTGATACATTTCCAGTGCCTTCAAACGGGACTTTGTTTGAATTGTGACCAGATTTTCTAGTTATTCCTATAGTCAAAATTGGTCTACAACAAACTACTCTACCAGAAATGGAAAACACCTTGCCCCTTAAGTTTTATTCAGTAAAGGGGGATTTTAGCAACTAGATGGTGTTATCTCAGTGACAGGTATTTCAGTGAGGAGAATGAAAAATCTAGAGTGTCTTAGAATGTGTGCAACCCATAAAAATAATCAAAGAAGAATATCATCAAGATTCTGAATTCTAGGGGTGCCTGGGTGGCTCAGTTGGTTAAGCGTCTGCCTTCGGCTCTGGTCATGATCCCTGAGTCCCATGATAGAGCCTCATGTCAGGCTCCCTGCTCAGTGCGGAGTCTGTTTCTCCCTCTCCCTCTGCCCCTCCCCCCTGCTCCTTCTCTCTCTCTCTCTCTCTCTCTCTCTCTCTCTCTCTCAAATAAATAAAATCTTTTAGAAAAAGAAAATTAAAAAAAGATCCTGAATTCTAGTGAATTTTTAATCAATTAAAACCAACCCTAATTCAAATACCATTCCAGACCTCAGCGATGAATGCAATTTAACCTAAACACTCTATATCATTTGGGGGAAGGGGGAATCCTTACATTGGAAATAAAACTAATAATGATTGACAATATCTGAAAACTCTATGTCATTTATCCAAATGGGACAACAAATGGCAAATTCAATGTGAATGTTTGTTGAAAGTCAACCAGGCACCAGTTCTTGCTGAACTCAGGTAAAGTTCTTGAACTGAATGTAATAAGCAATCAAGGTGGTAATTAAAATAAAAATTTTGGTGGATGCTGTGCTAAAAATATAAACTCACCAGCTAAAGCTACATATTAGGATGGCATACGTGTTTCCTTTCATGTAACAACCACAATTAACTCTCAGTGAATACTGAAGGACCATGTTGGGAAGAATTTTGAGACTGTATCTGAGCTCAGGGGAAAAGAGAACTATGATCACCTAGTGACTGTCTTTTACTGACAACACTTTTTGTTAAGTGCCTGCCATCTGTGATGTAGATGACACACACAAAGATATATTTATGAGTATAACAATGGCGAATAATCAAAATTATCTTGAGATAATCCCCTGGGAAATATGCTCTTATAATTTCTGGCTCTGTTTTTCCTATAGTAACCATCTGGAGCCAGTATTCCTCGTGTCATTTAAGTTTTGAAGCTCATCACTTTCCTGTGCAGTACGCATCCCTATACGGCAGCACGTACATCTGCATGCCTGCACATTGTAGGTCCCGCATGCCTACACGTTGCTGCTCCTTCTGGCTTTTTGAGCCTCACCTCATCCTTTAGCCCTGATGTTTGAGTCTTATTCCTAGCCAAGACCATGCTTCCCTCCTTGACTAAAATTTCCCAATTGATTCTCTTCCCGGTTACACTGCCTCAGGTTACTCAGCAATCATAATGGGCAGAACAGATGGGACCACGTGGAATTATGAAGGTGGATGGTTTGGCAGAAGGGCTCATGGTCCCAAATGGTCTCGTTCACAAGGACTTGGGTTTCTTTCTTGTATTTTTCAGTCAGATTCTCCACTATTTCACTCTTTCTTCTTTATCCACCTCTAATATAATCCTTCCTCATCCCTGATTTTCTTTGTACCTTATCTTCATGTGGTTTTGCTTTTTATATGTCATTAGCATGTGCTCAAGGTCCCATAACAGGACACACAGGTGCAATGTTCATGGTGACTTCTGCTCTACTAGCCAGATTCTAAACATTTCCCTTTCTCACTTCATCGTGTGGGTCTCAAGAATATGAAATGTTCATGGAATTTTACTCTGTAGCACCATACTTTTGTCTTCAACTGATTGTTGAAGACTTGTTTTCCTAAACCCACAATACTAAAATACCATATTTGTACATTATATCATAAAGAATATTTATAAGCAAATTTAACCATGTCATTCATTGTACCTTGAAATCTTCTAACCACATGTATCTTATGTACTTACTTATTTTTTTTTAAAGATTTTATTTATTCATTAGAGAGAAAGAGAGAGCACACAAGCAGGGGGAGAGACAGAGGGAGAGAGAGAAGCAGACTCCCCACTGAGCTGGGACCCCCCACCACCACCACCATGGGGCTTGATCCCAGGTCCTGGAGATCATGACCTGAGCCGAAGGCAGACGCTTAACCACCTGAGCCACCCAGGTGCCCCATATGTACTTAATTTTTAACTTAGTCAATATCTTTATTCCAATATAAGAAATTCTCTTTGGTTAATACTACTTTTCAAAAAGGGAAATGACATTGAGAGCATAAATTCCAAAAGCCAAATCTGTCACGTTTTTCTTCTACTTAAATAATGCTGCCTTGGTCCTGTCCTGCCCTCTATCCCTCTATCCCTCTAAGCCAGGGGTTCACAAACTATGGCCTACAGGATAAATGTAGCCCTACTGTCATTTTTGTAAAGCCTTTGAGCTAAGAATGATCTTTACATTTTTAAATGATTAAATTGTAAATGGCTCTATAAATACCTACATCATGCCTTTGATTTTGCCTCTGGCCCTGCAAAACCTAAATCATTTATTACCTGGTCTCTTATGAAAGAGTTTACTGGCCCCTGTGTGGTCTCAGAATGAACCCTATGCCCTTTAGGCATTAAGCAAGGGGCAAAAAGGAAGTAGTTCAAGGTCATTGGTTCCCCATATTGCAAGTTGCAAGAACCACAGCTTGTCTGTGTCCCGGGTGTCCAGGATGGGTTTTGCTCATTTTGATACAGAAACAAGATGATTTTTCTGGAATATTCACATTTTAATATAATTTAAATTGCATATTAGAAAATTTCAGATAAAAATGTACCCTTCAGGGCGCCTGGGTGGCTCAGTTGGTTAAGCGACTGCCTTCGGCTTAGGTCATGATCCTGGAGTCCCGGGATCGAGTCCCGCATCGGGCTCCCTGCTCGGCAGGGAGCCTGCTTCTGCCTCTGACCCTCCCCCCTCTCATGTGCTCTCTCTCTCTCTCATTCTCTCTGTCTCAAATAAATAAATAAATAAATAAATCTTAAAAAAAAAATGTACCCTTCACCAGAATGATCATTGCAGTTTCCTCTCCCATAGTCATGCAATGTCAAATGAAAACCTAATGATAAAGGAACTGTGCCTTCCACTGCAGGATTGTTTTGGTTTCCACAGTTAATATTCTGCCAATCTTGCTTCTCTAGGCTGCTGCAGAGGGGAAGGAGTGGGGCAGGGAAGGTAGTTCATTGTGAGATGTGACATTTTGGAATCTGGTCCTTAGTACTGTAGGCGCAGGAACATGACTTCTCTTTTAACTCTGGTCTGATCAGGCTCTTGGGCAATGACTCACAGTAATTTTCAACTCACCACCAGATGCCAGTTTGTTAATTTGCACTGGGAGAAGAACTTGTCATGGGACCCAGGGCTGGCTGTTTATTCTGTTGGAAGAACTCTCTCTCCGTGTGAGGGCGGATTGATACAGGAGGCCAAATTGAGGTTGTTAGCAGCTCTGCAATAGACTCAGAAACCCAGATGGTTTTTAAGGCTATTTGCATTATAGTCTTCTAGTCCTTTAGTACATTTCTACAAAGGACTTGAGTTCATCTAGACCTAGGGTCAGTAAACTGTGGCCAGTGGGCTGGCCACCTGTATTTGTAAATGGAGTTTTATTGAAACAGAGCCATGCCCATTCATTTATGCACTGGGTGTGGCTGCTTTCTGCAACAGAAACTCTATGGCATGCAAAGCCTAAAAGATTTACTACCAGCCCTTTACAGGGGTCTACTGACTCCTGATCTAGTAGTCCAGTTTTTTAAGCAGCAATTGTGACCTAATAGTGGTTTTTGAATCAATTTCAGAAATTATGACCAGCATTTTATTTTTATTTTAAAGACTTTATTTATTTATTTGAGAGAGAGACGTTGGGACCCTGAGATCCTGGGACAATGACCTGAGCTGAAGGCACACGCTTAACCGACTGAGCCACCCAGATGCCCCTGACCAGCATTTTATTTCAAGTAGTATAAAAAATAATGGAAAAGATCAGAGTCCTTTTTTTTTCCAAGGTAAGTATTATTTTGTGAAACCTTTGTTTTTTTATGTTGTGATGGTTCATTTTATGTGTCTGTCACACTGGGCCAAGGGATGTCCAGATATCTGGTCAACATATGTGGGTGTGCCTATGGGAGGGTTGCCCAAAGAGATTAACATTCAAATAAGTGGACTGAATAAAGCAGATTGCCCTCCCCTCAATGCAGGTGAAGACCATCCCATTGATTGCGGGCCTGCTTAGAACAGAAATATGGAGGAAGGTTTGGATTTGCTCTCTGCCTGACTGTTGAGCTGGGACATCAATCTCCTGTTTTTGGTGTGTGCCTGGTTCTTCAGACTCAGACTGAAATCTACACAATTGGCTCTCTTGGGTCTACAGCCAACTGATGGCAGATCATGGGCCTTCTCAGCCTCCAAAATTACATGAGCCAATATCTTACAATAAATCTCTATAGATGTTGGTTCAGTTTCTCTGGAGAACCCTGACTAATACATATGTATATACACAGACATATGTATATGGATTCTGGCTCACAATGTAAAATGTTTTTTCCTATCAAGGGTCATGTTAAATAACATTTCAAAAAACACTGACCTAGAAAAAGTCCTCTTTTCTTTGAAAATTCTGAAAAACACTGAGGAACTCTGACCTTTAGACTCCCCTTCTTACTATCATTATTATTCATAATTTGTAATAATAGTATTGTGTAGAACATCATCATTTTCAAACGCTTTCCAACAAATCCCCAAACATGAAAAAAAGAAGTTATTACCCCTGATTGAGCGTCAAGGAGGTCATGGTCCCAGAAGTTAGGGGCCTTGGTCAAGGCTACAGTTCTCAAGGTCAGGGGGTGTCTTCAAACTCATGTCTTCTGACTCATTGTTCAGGCTCTTCCCTGTCCTGTCTTTCTAGGGTCTACAAAACTCCTTCCTATCTGATAACTCATCAACAATGTTATAGGATTTTCAGGATTATCTTCTTTATATCCCTTTTATGCTGATGGTCTTGGGATAAAATGTCCTGGTGTTTCCAAAACCATCCCTATAGTTCTGTCTCTGGAAGACCAGAATGTGGCAGCTTCATAGTCCCCCTCATCCCCCTGTATGAGGTCATCAAGGACTTACAAAGATAAGGACCTTCTACTCCAAGGAAAAGCAAAGTGAATATGACCCACCCAGACACAACTTTGCTTCCACCCTGCTGTCCCTTTCCAGGGGTGGGGGAAACAAATTATAAAATTATCAGACATGGAGGGGCCAAGGGCTCTTGAGTTTGCTGGGGAGTTGGGCAACATCATTTGGGAGATTCACTTTTGACACTGGAAAATGCCTCCTGCCTTGACCTTCTGCGGAGGGCTAAGAAAACCTGGGAAGAAGCAGCAGGACGAAGGAGTGGACGTGAGGTCTAGCCACTGACATTGAGGGCTCACACTGCACGGGAGGCCTTAGCCTGGATAAACTCAGTCTGGCTCCCCACAGCTCTCTGTGACAACTCAGGTTGACAGAAGCTGGTGGTCCGTGCTAAGTCTCAGCACGGCAGTGGCAGGCCTGGGGCTCAGACTTAGGCAATCTCACTCACTGTGGGCACTGCCCCTTTTCTTGAATAAAAGTGGGTAAAAAAGCTCCAGAAGCTCTTTCCTTCTAAATTGTACACCCATGGGGCGCCTGGGTGGCTCAGTCGTTGAGCGTCTGCCTTCGGCTCAGGTCATGGTCCCAGGGTCCTGGGATTGAGCCCCGCATCGGGCTCCCTGCTCCGCGGGAAGCCTGCTTCTCCCTCTCCCTCTCCCCCTGCTTGTGTTCCCTCTCTCTCTCTCTCTCTGTCTCTCTGTCAAAACAAAATAAATAAAATCTTTAAAAATAAATAAATAAATAAATTGTACACCCAAATAAGAAACTGGGTCCTGGGGGGAAGCTTACCAGGAATCCCACACACATTTGGCTGACACTCCTCTAGACGCTCCAAGCCTCCGGACTTGATCACACAAGATGAAGCACACCAAGGGCAGCAGGCGAGTGGGAACTCTGGCACTTGCTGAAGACGGTCAGATAGATCAAGATAAAAGGCCAACAGCATGGAAACAAAGCCCCTCCTCCAACGTTTGGAAAATGGGTATGAGGGTTAAACTCTGTGTTGTCACTTTGATACTCACAGGAAGACATCTGGTTTGAAGATGATGGTGCAAAGTTGCCTCCCCACCTCCAATGCGGCCCTTACTCCCCCTTCTTGCTATAAATCAACAGAATTATGGAGGAGAATGAGAGCCCAAAAGACCAACTCATTTTCTGAACTGGGTCTCATCCAATAACAAGGCAGATAGGAGGTGTCCAGGAGCACAGGGATATTCTGAGAACACTAGCTTCTGTCCCAAGCTCTGAGGTTCTGCCCAGGCAGGGCTGGTGGCCACAAAGATGTTGGGGATGGCAGGGGCTGCCAGTTACTGCCCAGTGCCCTTCACAGACCACGGCTAAAAATGTTTTCTGAAGGTCCTTCAAGGACAGGCAGGTGGCTAATACAACAATGAGGGGCCACTCCCCAGGTATTGATTTGAGATGCTGGAGCTTCCTTACCTAATTTTTTGCTAACCTAATAAGATGTTTAAAAAAAGGCTAGTCAAAGGTTGTGACTTTTAGCAGTCACATTGGTTTGGAAGGATTGGGCCATTAAAAAAGCTAAATCAGGGTGGATGATTTTTTTTTTTTAAGATTTTATTTATTTATTTGAGAGAGAGAATGAGATAGAGACAGAGAGCATGAGAGAGGGGAGGGTCAGAGGGAGAAGCAGACTCCCCACTGAGCGGGGAGCCCAATGCGGGACTCGATCCCAGGACTCCAGGATCATGACCTGAGCCGAAGGCAGTCGCTTAACCAACTGTGCCACCCAGGCACCCAGGGTGGATGATTTTTGAAGAGGAAATCCACCTGGGCCAGGGGATCTTCCAGCCAGCATACTAGCACATCCTAGAGACTGAGCTGAGGTCTCTAACAGGACCTCAGGAGTAACGAAGAGGAGGGGAAGGGGAAGGAGAAAGAAAGAGCTGGCAGCGCTGTCAGGGAGGAGGTGGGGAAGGAGAGGAGATGTGAGGGAGAGGGAAGCATTTTTCTCAAGGACCGTGAACTGGCAGCTGTGAAGTACCACTTCCAAGTATCAGAGAAGTCTTTTCAAGCAGATAAACCTCTCAGGTATTTGTATATTAATTAGATAAGGTACTCATTTATAAGCTTTCCAGTGCCTTCTGGGGACACCTAGGTTACCGTTTATTCTGAGCCCCAGTGGTCTAAAGTCAGGCCAGGAGAGAGGTAAACCTTTTGTAGGAGAGAAAAACCTTTTCCTCCACTCTCTTATGTTCTGCTCCTGGGATCTGTGAATTAAACTGACACTGGACAGGAGAACAGGGGAAGAGGCACACACATTTTATTTGATGTTGACTTTTACATGTCCAGGGAGGCATCCATGGAAAAGAAGTGAAGATGCTGGAAGGCATTAGACCTGGGGGCTTATGGACCAGTCTAACAGAGGATGTCAAGTTGTGGAGATAGGTCTAGACAGGGAAAAGGGGCTTGGGCTTCTATGTGCAGTAGGTACATTTTGAGAAGGTAAATATTTGGGGGGATAAGAAAGGAAGATAAGGGTTTTTTAGTAAAGTTGTGTTTGTGCAGACTCAGTACTATCTCCATTTCTGGTGATAAAGGATATTCTTCCCTTCCTGACATGAGAGAGGGGAAACCTCCTCAAAGGGGGGCACATAGTAGGAACAGGGGGACCTTTTCCTGCATCTGCTTTTTCTCAGTTGTCATCAGCTCAAAATAGCTCTTATGTCAAAGTGGCAGATTTGGGGATAGCATAGTCTAATCCACTTCAAGGGGAAAGACTGAGGGTCAGAAGATCTTCTGAAGCATGGCCTTGAGGTAGAAGCTGATATATACAGGATGTGGTCCAGGGCAGCATAACCACCTGCTACTGATTGTCAAAAGACTCAGCTTCTGATCATGGAGGAGATGCTAATTGACAATATTTAAAAATAGGGTAAATGATTAATTTGAAAAACTTCTGTGTCTTGGATCAAGGTTGATATAGGTAGCTAAAATAGCAAATGTGCCACCCTCCCACCCATCTGTTCATCATCCATCCATCTATCCATCCATCCATCCATCCATCCATCCATCCATCCAACTAATTAAGTCTATGCCAGGAACTACACAAGCCAGCTAGATACACAAATGAATACCGCATACTCCACGTACACAAAAAACCTTGTAGTCCTGCACAGGACAAAGACAGCTGCATGAGTAATTACATGGTAACTCCATTAGTGATACGATTTGGTTAACAACCAAATACGTCAGACAAGCAAGGTGTGGGTGTTACCCCTGACGTGCGGCGGATGTTTCTTACCCCCACCGGAATCCCAGAGCTGGGTGTGGCATTCCATCTCTTCTTTGAGGGCAGGCACAAATCCTAAAGGGGCTTGTTAGCTCTGTCAAAGGACTGTGCTCTGTTTCTTTCCATGGCAACCAGGTGAACTGGGGCAACAGGTCCAACCCAGCCAGCACCAAGTTTAGGGACTGGTAACTAAGAATCCTGGGGAAACTCTTATAAGCAAGTGTATTTACAATAACAAGACAGTGATATTAATTCAGTTTAGCAATGAAGATTCCTTAGTGAGGAGGGACTAGAAATTAATGCTGGAAGCAAATACTCATCACATCTGCAAGTAATTTGAGGTGTGGTATGTGTGCGTGTGTGTGTGTGTGTGTCCATCTTTGCACCCTCAGATACATAGTATCTGGATATATAATAGGTATATGTGCTTAAACCTATTTTATGGAGGTATGTTTTGCCTTGTCACCCCTTTAGCAAACCAAGTATGATTTTGTACACTTGAAATCGCTTTTTAAAAAGGGCATGGATTCAGTTCTTCTTAAAAGTCATTCTCATTAAAATTTTGAAATTCAAAGAAGGAATGTTATCTACAGCCATCATTCACTAAGGGCCTACTCTACCCAGACTCATTGCTAGCTCACAACTTTCTGAAGTAGGTACTATTGATCTCATCATAAAAATAAACAGAGCCTTAAAAGAGGTTACGTTTAGTACTTTGCCCACACAGCTATTAATTACCAAAGGTGCTATTTGAGTTCAGCTTGCCTGATTTTGGGGTCATTTTTCTATCATTTTATGCTGCTGCTTCCTTTTGAAGAGAGAGGCCTTCAGCCAAAGGACATAATGCCCTAGGCTTTAGGATTCTGGTACCTCAGATGGGTAGATCATAGAGTCCTTGCGGAACAGACCTGAACCACATTGGCCCCATAGAAGGGCTGATTTCCCTGCAGCCTCCTTTGGTGCAGCCAGAAGACAGCATCCAGACAGAGTAAGCCACTTGTCCACCCTCAAGGTTGTCCCTAGGCCTGCTGAGACCATCATGGAGCCAGCCAGTCCAATAGTCAACCCTTATGGAGTGTCACTGTTCAAGACCCTTTGGGAAAATGAGTTTAAAAAATGAGTTCTTTGATCTGCAGAGTCTCATACCATTTGAAGAGAAAGACAATTTTAAGTTATGTCAAGCTTCCATGAAATACATACCCAAAGAACCCATAAATACAGAGGCCAGAAAACTTGCCCTCTGCAGAATTCGTACTTAAGAAATAGACACATTGGGTGGGATTATTTGTGATCCAGATGATCGTTTTGCTTAATAAAGACTTCCTACTGGGTAATAGCAAGCTGCCATATGCATATTTCAAATATGGTCTGGAGAACAACCTAACTTTCTACCCTGTCTTTTAGGAAGTGTGCCTTGGTGAAGAAAGGCCTGCTAACTCTAGCACACCACCCTCTATGCTCAAGGGAAAGGGGATTCAACAATGAAGTCAAGCCTGAGGGATCTGATCTTGGACCATGTCATGGTGGAAAGATTGTTTGTCAGTGATCTTTAGGGAGAGCGCATATTTCAAACACTGGAAAAACAGGGAGAGTGGGGTATGGCATTTTGAAGTCAGCTGTGGGCAGGGTGGATGACGAGGAGCTTTGACTCCATCATGTGGAGGAGGGTCACCCCATCCTGAAGCTCAGTCCTGCAGCCTGAACCTCCTGACCCCACACCTCTCCTTGCACTCCTTATAGCCAGCATCCTGTGTTCCTGGAAATCCCACCAGCTGCCCTCCTTCTTCCTCCTACCACCGGAAGTCCTCTACCTTCTCTCCTGATGTGAGAGCTGCTTCTTCACTCCCCCCACTGGGGTCCTCATCTTATGTGACCTGATGTTATAACTAGTCCAGGCGTGTCTCATCTTCTCTACTAGATTCTAAGCTCCATTAGTGAGAGCCTGGGGCTGTCTTGCTGACTCGGCTCCTGAGATATCTAGCACAGAGCCTGGCTTTTATCTCTTTATACCCCGAGCAGAATACGGCCTGTGCACAGGAGGGCAGTGGCACTAGCTCACAGAGAGGTGAAAGGATCAAAGGGCCCAAAAGAGCATTTGGTGGCTCAGTGACTGATGTGCTGACTGACTGAACGTGGAGGGGGCTGGTAATGCTGTTGGCTTTGGTGAAATATGATCATATTTGGGCTCTGCCTGAGGCCTTCACAGAGTCAATGAGCCTCACATCTCCACAACTTTGCAGGTCTCTCAACCCAGTGACCCAAGACAACAGAGACCCTCCTGAGGGCTCAGCCTCATCCCTGCTCTGGGCATACACAGGTCCTGGGCTGTTGGCTTAGCACCTCAGCATCAGGCCAAGCTTGGCTTTGGTCCCTCCCCAATCCTGAGGCTCTGGTCTAGTGACTGAATGTTCGGTCCTCTGTCCATTCTCTGTTCTGCCTTCCAGTTTCCAAACAGACAAAGGCCCTGGTGCTGAACATCACTCTCATTGGGCCTGTTCTCTACCTCCCTGGAACCTCTTTCCTGCTTCCTTTGCCTCGCTAAATGCTTCTGGTGCATCTATTGGCCATTTGGTTCTTCTCTATTAGTCAGCTTGCCCTTACTTGGGCACAGCCCTTAATCTAAGCATTGGATTTAGCCCATAGGGCCATGCACCCTTCTCTTGTCTCGATTCCAGGTGCAGATTCTACACCTTCATCTGGCCTGGGCCAATACTTGGTCTCCCAGTGTGGGATCGAGGGAAAATCAGCACTTTGGAGGTCACCAGGCCAGGGTTCAAGTTTGCATCAGGTGTGTGACCTTGGAAGAGTATTTGACCTCCTTGAGGATATTCTCAACTACAAGAATCTGGATTTTTTTAAGATTTTATTTATTTATTTATTTGAGAGAGTGAGAGAGAGAGAGGGTGTGCACAGAGGGAGAGGGAGAAGCAGACTCCCTGCTGAGTGTGGAGCCCAGCATGGGGCTCGATCCCAGGACCCTGAGATCATGACCTGAGCTGAAGGCAGATGCTTAACTGACTGAGCTACCCAGGCACCCCTGGATTTTTATATTTACCCAAAGGGTGATGGTAACAAATAAACAAGATATTCTGAGTTCAGAATCTAGCTCAGCGCTTGGCATGGACAGTTCTCAGCCAATGCTCCTTCCCCTTTGCTTGCTCATTTAATTATATCTCCCAGCACCAGTTATGATGTAGTCAAACCCAAGATTTTCTAAAAACCTTTCATCTGCCTTAAAATATATTCTTAACTATTCTGGAATGCTACCACTGCAGTGACTTTTGAACTAGATTTACAAGCAGGGGCATTATCAATAAAAGTTGAATTTTCTGCCTATAAGGAATTCTTTATGGGGAGCATATTTTCAGTGTTTAATTTAGGGAGCTAATTGATTGGTAAAATTCATCCCTAAATTGTAAACCTTGGGGCAAGTGATGTCCAGGGCTGAGACAGCCTTAGGCATGGGGATGAGGTGGGTGAAGTGGGAGAGGTAGGGTTTCAGAGTGGGGAGCAGGCCTAGGGATGAACGGACACCCCATCTGTCTTGACCCATCCTGCTACCACAGTCCCTAGATGTGACAGGTGGGAGGAAAAGGAAACATCTCAACGATGCCAACCCCAGCAGCTGGCGAGAAGAAGCCAGGGTGCTGTAAAGATCCTTGGCATGCTCTTGAGGCGGGGGGGATGGTGTCAGCATTGAGCATGAATAATAAAAGGCCAGAATCTTCCATGAGCTCTGGAGAGAGAGTCTGGAACTTTGCTCTATTTTTAATACCAATTTTCTCCCAGCCTTGCCCCTCTCTCTTACATAAAGATGACCGCAGGCGCAGAAATATGATTCCACTAAAGAGGGAGAGAGCCAAAGAATTTCCAGTTGATTTGACTGGGAAGTTTTGCCTGTTACCACTACAGTTAAATAGATATTGGCAAATAGCTTAACCTGCGGGGAATGAAACAGAGTGTGGAAGAGCCTGGTCTGTTATAATTAGAAGTATACATCATTCCCCTTTTCCCAAAGAGCAGGGGAGTCGTATTTAAAGGGATAGTGACACACGATCCATGAACAGCCTTGACTTAGCAAAAGTTGAGAGCCACCTTATAAATTACTGTACATTTTGCAAATGTAGTTAAAGCTCTTTCTCCCTAATTTTTTACAAATGCCTGTTAACCTAGTTGATGTGAGTCCAGAGGCGCGTAAATGCAAGATGGTTACATGTCAACCACAAATTGCGATTGCAAATATACAACCCTTTTATCTGTAATTTGCCTTGCACTTGCATGTATTGATGAGAAAGATGATTATCCTGTCACCTAGGAAAAGATGAGATTTTTAAAATCCATACATGTAAAAATACCTGTTCATTCCTCCCAGCTCGGATGTAAGCAGTACGAATGTAATTTCCTTACCTACAAACTGGGTCCAATTCAGTTGTTTTAGACAGCCTTTGATTGAGCACCAACCCCATGCTAGGCACCCTGTTGAGAGTAGAGGGCTGAGGCAGGGAGCTGGACAGGAAGATGAACAAGACCATCTAGCTGAATGGTTAAGTTCATGGACTTTGGCGTCTGACAGACTGGATTTGAAATGTCCCTCTGCTCCTTTCTTTTCTTTTTTTTTTTTCCCTCTGCTTCTTTCTAACCTCATGACCTTGAGCAAACCACTTCACCTTCCCAAACCTTGCTCTCCCTATTTGCAAAGTGGGGATAAAACTAATGCCTAGGCTTTTGGGGTGGTTGGTAAGAGATAATGCGCAATAACTTTTTTTTTTTAAGATTTATTTATTTATTTGAGAGAGAGAGAGAGCGCGCGCACCCATGAGCAGGGGAGGGGTGCAGGGAGAGAATCTCAAGCACACTCTGCACCCAGCATGGAGTTCCACACAGGGCTCAATCTCACGACCCTGAGATTATGACCTGAGCCGAAATCAAGAGCTGGACACTTAACGGACTGAGCCACCCAGGCGCCCCAACGCACAATAAATTGTAGCCAATAACATCGGCTCTGGGTCCCCTTTGGAGAAAGCCCCGTGGTGGAGGCGAGCATCCAAAATAGGACATTTCAATAGAATACAGTAAGGGCTATTGCACCTACTCGAGGGCTTAGGAATTAATGCCCAGCTTCCTGGAGCCAGCGCCTAAGCTGTGTTCTAAAGAAGGAAGAAGGGATAGTCACACAGAAAAAGCCATCGTAGATGCAGGGGATAACTTGCACAAAAGCGGGAGGCCCAAAGCACCACAGGGGAAGCAGAGAGATGACTTGCAGTGCTGGCCCGCAGCTCGTCTGGGTGCTGAGCTGACAGCAGAGAAGAGCAGTGGGTGGAGAGCGAATAGGCCGAGCAGGGCAGGGCCTGCTAAGCAGGAATGACAAATCCTCAACAATGTAAGCTGCCTGACATTTGCGTGTCCAACACTTTCAAGGCCCAGAGGTTTTGACCGAGAACAAAGCTGCCTGATAAAGGCAAGAAGAAAGAGACTTCGGTTTTCTCGAAGTGCTTACGTGGAGCTGGGCTCGCGATGTTCGGTATGATCACAAATTTATTGTGGAATGTGTTAGAACTTGGCAAAAGGAGGACTACAGTTCCTGGCTCAGCAGCATGGCAGGGACCAGGGTGATGGCACCGCATCGGAACACAAGAGGGAAGTGCCCACTGCACCCTCCTGCTCAGGAGAGGAACGGAGGCAAAGCGCGGGGCTGGAAGTCCCCGATGGGGGTCCTCCTGGTGGGGCGGGGGAGACTCAGGACGGCTCATCTTCCTAGGAGTCTGCTCAGTGGTGATTCTGGCATAGCTCGTTAACACAAAGCAGGTCAAGAAATAAACGTAGGCTTCTTATTGGCATGCCAGGATGCTGCTGGGGCACTAGACTCTGCCAGGCTTCTACCCTGAAAAGACCCACCATCTCATTCCATTTTAGGCTGCTTAGGAATTGCCTCTAAAAGACATGCTGCCTCAAGCTGAGCCCTTCCAGTGAAGGCAGCTCACATGTCGGTTTGTGCTTCAATATAATAAATTATCTCAAGCACAGACGTATGTATAAATAATAATAGTAGTAGGAGTAGGTGCCATCCCTTACCCCATCCCCTGAGATAGCCACCACCCTGAAGCTGGTAGAATCATTTCCGAGCATCTTTTTATACTTTTACCGCATATGTATGTATACATAAACAAGGTATTCGTTATTTTGCATGATTTTGAAGGTTTTTTAAAAATATTTTATTTATTTATTTATTTATTTGAGAGCGAGAAAGAGTGAGTGGGAGGAAGAGGGAGAGAGAATCTGAAACGGACTCCGTGCTGAGCGCAGAGCCCAACGCGGGGCTCAATCTCACAACCTCAGGATCACCACCTGAACCCAAACCAAGAGTCGGACACTTACCAACTAAGCCACCCAGGTGCCCCTGCATGATTTTAAAGTTTATATGGAGAATATCATATGGTAGGTAACCTTTTTTACTTTAGTGTTGAGAATTTGCATTGAGATTTGTCTGTATTGATATATGTATTTCTCGTTCATTCATTTTAGCTGCTGTTTACTTCCCATTCTGTGAATATTATACATTTTTTGGAACCCATTCTTCTGCTGATAAATATATAGGTTGTCTTCTTCTTGTTGTTCCTCTTTTCCCCTCGTCCTCCCCTTCCTCTACCTCCTCCCCTCCCCTCCTCTCCTCCTCCCCTCCTCCCTTTTCTCCTTTTTTTCCTTCTTCTCCTTCTTCTTCTTCTCCTTTTTATCCTATTCCTCCTCCTTCTTCTCCCCTTCCTCCTACCCCCTCCCTCTTCTTCTTCTTTCAGTTCTTTTCTTTTTATTTCTGCTATTATCCATAACACTCAAATGCAATTGTTCTACATGGTTCCTTATACACATGGTTAGAATTCCTCTATGGACAGGTAGAATTGCTGAGTTGTAGAATATCCATGTTTTTAAATTATTACATATCACCATAGTGCTCTGAAAAGTTGTACAATTTACACACCTACTCTCGATGTCTGAGAGGTTCTTTCACTCCTTGTTCTTCCAACTGTTCTGTGCATTATGTGGCTTCCTGATGCAACACTCATCGTAGGTGTTCCCCTCTGGTTACTCGTTGGTTGGTCAAGGTCCTTCCTAGCTATGGCACTCAGGACTGAATGGGATGCACTTGCCTATGATTTAATCCATGTAAAGCTTGGTTACATTCTCTTTTCAGCTTGTCAGTGAATTTCATCTAAGATACTTCATTTTAAGCAACCACTTTCTCTGTGGCTTATATTATCCATTTTGTCAATGGTCTTTTAAAGCACCAGTGGCCAGGAGCCTAATAATAATTCCTTGAATATGTTCCATTAATTCCTTTCTTTGGAATTGAGACCTTTCTAAAAATGAAAGCTATAGACACACACACTCACACTCACACACACACACATGCACAATTTTACATACAATTCCAGGAGGTTCGTTGACCTCTGAAGCAAATCTGTGCATCTTGAGTTAACACCACACTGTCATGTTGAAGGATTCAGGAAGAAAGATTAGAGAATGATTTACCCTATTGAAATATGTCTACACTTGGGACAGGGGGGCAAATGCCCCATTGCCCTAAAGATTTGTGGGAATTTTAGTGAAATGTAATGTTTTTAGGGTTGTTAACCTTTTTAAATATAAAATTCCAACTACACTCCATGATACAGCAGAGTAGAATGGAAAGCGTTAAGACTCAAGAGTCTACGGTGCCAAGTCCAACACTGGCAGTTTTTATTTGGGTGAAAGACATAACCTCTGCTAGTCTCAGTTTCTTCATATTTCAAAGGATTCTTGTGAGGGTTAATCAAATCTATCACAATGTGTGGAATGTTATAAATATTCAATAAATGCTGTTTTTTCCTGCCCTAACTTAGCCCTTGAACATCACCTAACAAATCTACAAACAGAGGCTGACGTGAATATTTCCCTGGGCTATTATGGTCTTTCATGAGATTGCATTGGTACCATTTCCTATGAAGAGTTGACCACCAGTATATGTTTATTTCCTCAAAGAACATTTTAGTGGGGGCTATGTTTTAGGGAGAATGCAAAAAATTAACTCTGTTTCTTTCCTACATTTGCCCAATACACTGCTGCATTAATGGGAACTCACGGCTCCTTCATCACTGGCCCTTTGACGTTCCCCTAAGATCCTTTGCCTTCTCTTCTCACCGGGGCTGCAGCTGCCTTCGGTGATCACAAAAGAGTGCTTGACATTGCCTGGTTGGTCACATCACAGAAGAATTATTATCTAGGGTGCTCTCTGGAGGTTTGGGAAAGCTCCTGATTCCCCACATGTCCTTCAAAGGCATACATTGTTTTAGGTACCTGTAAAAATAATATCCATAGCTTATTTGTAGATAAATATTAATGCTGCATCTATATTGAAGCAAAGCACAAATTGGATAGCTTTATCTACAAAAGGCCTCCAATAGATTTAATAGAAACTTCCTTCCAATTCATATATTATTTACTCTTGATATTCAATAAAAATTCACACCAGTGAATATAATGTTTTTGACATATTTCACTTACAAACATTAGAAAAAGGGTCTTGAGAGAGATTTAAATTATGATTACTAACCCTGTCCCAATTCTGTCTCTGTCAACTCTGAATTGCTAGCAGGAATTGCTTTTCTTGAGATGAGGATTGCCATTTTGAAAACATATATCGATGACGAGGAATTCCCTGCCCCCAATCACCCCAAAGCATCCCTGAATCAGGGCTGAACTGAAAAGGACCTCAGAGGTTAGCTGCCCCGAGACTCTTATTTCCTAGGTGCCCAGAAAAAGGAAGTGATGCATCCGAGATCTCTCAGAATTAATGGTAACTAAGGAGCAAGACGGTATGTCAACAGGTGTTGTGACCACTGGTGCGATGGGTTGGAAAGAGAGAAATGAACTTCCAAGCTGCTTTCTTTATGTGCCACAGTATCAAACAGCAAGATTTACCCGTAATGAAAACTGGTAACTGTGCCAAACCAAATAGAGAATTTGGGGCAAATTATTTCAAAAATAACAAACATACAAAAGTCATACCTTGCCCTTCCTCTATATTGAATTCAGCCAAGCCATCCATTCTCTGCATGAGTGTGTGTATGATATATACAATATCTTTACATCTACATCTAGATAGATCTAGTGGTATCTCTGTTGCTCCATATATATATATATGCATATGAAATGAGAGAGAGAGAAATATCACTAGATTAATATCTCTATATCTATCTATCTATCTATCTATCTATCTATCTATCTATCTATCTAT